>NC_134826.1:144069482-144421220 GCF_004210375.1 Tachypleus tridentatus
GGTAAAGTGTAGTGTATTGTTTGGTAATAGTTTGTATTGTTTGTTTGGTAAAGTGTAGTGTAATAGTTTGTATTGTTTGGTAAAGTGTAGTGAAATAGTTTGTATTGTTTGGTAAAGTGTAGTGTAATAGTTTGTATTGTTTGGTAAAGTGTAGTGTAATAGTTTGTATTGTTTGGTAAAGTGTAGTGTAATAGTTTGTATTGTTTGGTAAAGTGTAGTGTAATAGTTTGTATTGTTTGGTAAAGTGTAGTGTAATAGTTTGTATTGTTTGGTAAAGTGTAGTGTAATAGTTTGTATTGTTTGGTAAAGTGTAGTGTAATAGTTTGTATTGTTTGGTAAAGTGTAGTGAAATAGTTTGTATTGTTTGGTAAAGTGGTAAAGTGTAGTGTAATAGTTTGTATTGTTTGGTAAAGTGTAGTGTAATAGTTTGTATTGTTTGGTAAAGTGTAGTGTAATAGTTTGTATTGTTTGGTAAAGTGTAGTGTAATAGTTTGTATTGTTTGGTAAAGTGTAGTGTAATAGTTTGTATTGTTTGGTAAAGTGTAGTGTAATAGTTTGTATTGTTTGGTAAAGTGTAGTGTAATAGTTTGTATTGTTTGGTAAAGTGTAGTGTAATAGTTTGTATTGTTTGGTGTAATAAGTTTGTAAAGTGTAGTGTAATAGTTTGTATTGTTTGGTAAAGTGTAGTGTAATAGTTTGTATTGTTTGGTAAAGTGTAGTGTAATAGTTTGTATTGTTTGGTAAAGTGTAGTGTAATAGTTTGTATTGTTTGGTAAAGTGTAGTGTAATAGTTTGTATTGTTTGGTAAAGTGTAGTGTAATAGTTTGTATTGTTTGGTAAAGTGTAGTGTAATAGTTTGTATTGTTTGGTAAAGTGTAGTGTAATAGTTTGTATTGTTTGGTAAAGTGTAGTGTAATAGTTTGTATTGTTTGGTAAAGTGTAGTGTAATAGTTTGTATTGTTTGGTAAAGTGTAGTGTAATAGTTTGTATTGTTTGGTAAAGTGTAGTGTAATAGTTTGTATTGTTTGGTAAAGTGTAGTGTAATAGTTTGTATTGTTTGGTAAAGTGTAGTGTAATAGTTTGTATTGTTTGGTAAAGTGTAGTGTAATAGTTTGTATTGTGTAGTGTTTGGTAAAGTGTAGTGTAATAGTTTGTATTGTTTGGTAAAGTGTAGTGTAATAGTTTGTATTGTTTGGTAAAGTGTAGTGTAATAGTTTGTATTGTTTGGTAAAGTGTAGTGTAATAGTTTGTATTGTTTGGTAAAGTGTAGTGTAATAGTTTGTATTGTTTGGTAAAGTGTAGTGTAATAGTTTGTATTGTTTGTAGTGTAATAGTTTGTATTGTTTGGTAAAGTGTAGTGAAATAGTTTGTATTGTTTGGTAAAGTGTAGTGTAATAGTTTGTATTGTTTGTTTAGTGTAATAGTTTGTATTGTTTGGTAAAGTGTAGTGTAATAGTTTGTATTGTTTGGTAAAGTGTAGTGTAATAGTTTGTATTGTTTGGTAAAGTGTAGTGTAATAGTTTGTATTGTTTGGTAAAGTGTAGTGTAATAGTTTGTATTGTTTGGTAAAGTGTAGTGTAATAGTTTGTATTGTTTGGTAAAGTGTAGTGTAATAGTTTGTATTGTTTGGTAAAGTGTAGTGTAATAGTTTGTATTGTTTGGTAAAGTGTAGTGTAATAGTTTGTATTGTTTGGTAAAGTGTAGTGTAATAGTTTGTATTGTTTGGTAAAGTGTAGTGTAATAGTTTGTATTGTTTGGTAAAGTGTAGTGTAATAGTTTGTATTGTTTGGTAAAGTGTAGTGTAATAGTTTGTATTGTTTGGTAAAGTGTAGTGTAATAGTTTGTATTGTTTGGTAAAGTGTAGTGTAATAGTTTGTATTGTTTGGTAAAGTGTAGTGTAATAGTTTGTATTGTTTGGTAAAGTGTAGTGAAATAGTTTGTATTGTTTGGTAAAGTGTAGTGTAATAGTTTGTATTGTTTGGTAAAGTGTAGTGTAATAGTTTGTATTGTTTGGTAAAGTGTAGTGAAATAGTTTGTATTGTTTGGTAAAGTGTAGTGTAATAGTTTGTATTGTTTGGTAAAGTGTAGTGTAATAGTTTGTATTGTTTGGTAAAGTGTAGTGTAATAGTTTGTATTGTTTGGTAAAGTGTAGTGTAATAGTTTGTATTGTTTGGTAAAGTGTAGTGTAATAGTTTGTATTGTTTGGTAAAGTGTAGTGTAATAGTTTGTATTGTTTGGTAAAGTGTAGTGTAATAGTTTGTATTGTTTGGTAAAGTGTAGTGTAATAGTTTGTATTGTTTGGTAAAGTGTAGTGTAATAGTTTGTATTGTTTGGTAAAGTGTAGTGTAATAGTTTGTATTGTTTGGTAAAGTGTAGTGTAATAGTTTGTATTGTTTGGTAAAGTGTAGTGTAATAGTTTGTATTGTTTGGTAAAGTGTAGTGTAATAGTTTGTATTGTTTGGTAAAGTGTAGTGTAATAGTTTGTATTGTTTGGTAAAGTGTAGTGTAATAGTTTGTATTGTTTGGTAAAGTGTAGTGTAATAGTTTGTATTGTTTGGTAAAGTGTAGTGTAATAGTTTGTATTGTTTGGTAAAGTGTAGTGTAATAGTTTGTATTGTTTGGTAAAGTTAGTGTAATAGTTTGTATTGTTTGGTAAAGTGTAGTGTAATAGTTTGTATTGTTTGGTAAAGTGTAGTGTAATAGTTTGTATTGTTTGGTAAAGTGTAGTGTAATAGTTTGTATTGTTTGGTAAAGTGTAGTGTAATAGTTTGTATTGTTTGGTAAAGTGTAGTGTAATAGTTTGTATTGTTTGGTAAAGTGTAGTGTAATAGTTTGTATTGTTTGGTAAAGTGTAAAGTGTACAGTGTAAATAGTTTGTATTGTTTGGTAAAGTGTAGTGTAATAGTTTGTATTGTTTGGTAAAGTGTAGTGTAATAGTTTGTATTGTTTGGTAAAGTGTAGTGTAATAGTTTGTATTGTTTGGTAAAGTGTAGTGTAATAGTTTGTATTGTTTGGTAAAGTGTAGTGTAATAGTTTGTATTGTTTGGTAAAGTGTAGTGTAATAGTTTGTATTGTTTGGTAAAGTGTAGTGAAATAGTTTGTATTGTTTGGTAAAGTGTAGTGTAATAGTTTGTATTGTTTGGTAAAGTGTAGTGTAATAGTTTGTATTGTTTGGTAAAGTGTAGTGTAATAGTTTGTATTGTTTGGTAAAGTGTAGTGTAATAGTTTGTATTGTTTGGTAAAGTGTAGTGTAATAGTTTGTATTGTTTGGTAAAGTGTAGTGTAATAGTTTGTATTGTTTGGTAAAGTGTAGTGTAATAGTTTGTATTGTTTGGTAAAGTGTAGTGTAATAGTTTGTATTGTTTGGTAAAGTAAAGTGTAGTGTAATAGTTTGTATTGTTTGGTAAAGTGTAGTGTAATAGTTTGTATTGTTTGGTATAATAGTTTATTGTAAAGTGTAGTGTAATAGTTTGTATTGTTTGGTAAAGTGTAAAGTAATAGTTTGTATTGTTTGGTAAAGTGTAGTGTAATAGTTTGTATTGTTTGGTAAAGTGTAGTGTAATAGTTTGTATTGTTTGGTAAAGTGTAGTGTAATAGTTTGTATTGTTTGGTAAAGTGTAGTGTAATAGTTTGTATTGTTTGGTAAAGTGTAGTGTAATAGTTTGTATTGTTTGGTAAAGTGTAGTGTAATAGTTTGTATTGTTTGGTAAAGTGTAGTGTAATAGTTTGTATTGTTTGGTAAAGTGTAGTGTAATAGTTTGTATTGTTTGGTAAAGTGTAGTGTAATAGTTTGTATTGTTTGGTAAAGTGTAGTGTAATAGTTTGTATTGTTTGGTAAAGTGTAGTGTAATAGTTTGTATTGTTTGGTAAAGTGTAGTGTAATAGTTTGTATTGTTTGGTAAAGTGTAGTGTAATAGTTTGTATTGTTTGGTAAAGTGTAGTGTAATAGTTTGTATTGTTTGGTAAAGTGTAGTGTAATAGTTTGTATTGTTTGGTAAAGTGTAGTGTAATAGTTTGTATGGTGTGTAGTGTAATAGTTTGTATTGTTTGGTAAAGTGTAGTGTAATAGTTTGTATTGTTTGGTAAAGTGTAGTGTAATAGTTTGTATTGTTTGGTAAAGTGTAGTGTAATAGTTTGTATTGTTTGGTAAAGTGTAGTGTAATAGTTTGTATTGTTTGGTAAAGTGTAGTGTAATAGTTTGTATTGTTTGGTAAAGTGTAGTGTAATAGTTTGTATTGTTTGGTAAAGTGTAGTGTAATAGTTTGTATTGTTTGGTAAAGTGTAGTGTAATAGTTTGTATTGTTTGGTAAAGTGTAGTGTAATAGTTTGTATTGTTTGGTAAAGTGTAGTGTAATAGTTTGTATTGTTTGGTAAAGTGTAAAGTGTGAAATAGTTTGTATTGTTTGGTAAAGTGTAGTGTAATAGTTTGTATTGTTTGGTAAAGTGTAGTGTAATAGTTTGTATTGTTTGGTAAAGTGTAGTGTAATAGTTTGTATTGTTTGGTAAAGTGTAGTGTAAAAATTTGTATTGTTTGGTAAAGTGTAGTGTAATAGTTTGTATTGTTTGGTAAAGTGTAGTGTTAATAGTTTGTATTGTTTGGTAAAGTGTAGTGTAATAGTTTGTATTGTTTGGTAAAGTGTAGTGTAATAGTTTGTATTGTTTGGTAAAGTGTAGTGTAATAGTTTGTATTGTTTGGTAAAGTGTAGTGTAATAGTTTGTATTGTTTGGTAAAGTGTAGTGAAATAGTTTGTATTGTTTGGTAAAGTGTAGTGTAATAGTTTGTATTGTTTGGTAAAGTGTAGTGTAATAGTTTGTATTGTTTGGTAAAGTGTAGTGTAATAGTTTGTATTGTTTGGTAAAGTGTAGTGTAATAGTTTGTATTGTTTGGTAAAGTGTAGTGTAGTGTAATAGTTTGTATTGTTTGGTAAAGTGTAGTGTAATAGTTTGTATTGTTTGGTAAAGTGTAGTGTAATAGTTTGTATTGTTTGGTAAAGTGTAGTGTAATAGTTTGTATTGTTTGGTAAAGTGTAGTGTAATAGTTTGTATTGTTTGGTAAAGTGTAGTGTAATAGTTTGTATTGTTTGGTAAAGTGTAGTGTAATAGTTTGTATTGTTTGGTAAAGTGTAGTGTAATAGTTTGTATTGTTTGGTAAAGTGTAGTGTAATAGTTTGTATTGTTTGGTAAAGTGTAGTGTAATAGTTTGTATTGTTTGGTAAAGTGTAGTGTAATAGTTTGTATTGTTTGGTAAAGTGTAGTGTAATAGTTTGTATTGTTTGGTAAAGTGTAGTGTAATAGTTTGTATTGTTTGGTAAAGTGTAGTGTAATAGTTTGTATTGTTTGGTAAAGTGTAGTGAAATAGTTTGTATTGTTTGGTAAAGTGTAGTGTAATAGTTTGTATTGTTTGGTAAAGTGTAGTGTAATAGTTTGTATTGTTTGGTAAAGTGTAGTGTAATAGTTTGTATTGTTTGGTAAAGTGTAGTGAAATAGTTTGTATTGTTTGGTAAAGTGTAGTGTAATAGTTTGTATTGTTTGGTAAAGTGTAGTGTAATAGTTTGTATTGTTTGGTAAAGTGTAGTGTAATAGTTTGTATTGTTTGGTAAAGTGTAGTGTAATAGTTTGTATTGTTTGGTAAAGTGTAGTGTAATAGTTTGTATTGTTTGGTAAAGTGTAGTGTAATAGTTTGTATTGTTTGGTAAAGTGTAGTGTAATAGTTTGTATTGTTTGGTAAAGTGTAGTGTAATAGTTTGTATTGTTTGGTAAAGTGTAGTGTAATAGTTTGTATTGTTTGGTAAAGTGTAGTGTAATAGTTTGTATTGTTTGGTAAAGTGTAGTGTAATAGTTTGTATTGTTTGGTAAAGTGTAGTGTAATAGTTTGTATTGTTTGGTAAAGTGTAGTGTAATAGTTTGTATTGTTTGGTAAAGTGTAGTGTAATAGTTTGTATTGTTTGGTAAAGTGTAGTGAAATAGTTTGTATTGTTTGGTAAAGTGTAGTGTAATAGTTTGTATTGTTTGGTAAAGTGTAGTGTAATAGTTTGTATTGTTTGGTAAAGTGTAGTGTAATAGTTTGTATTGTTTGGTAAAGTGTAGTGTAATAGTTTGTATTGTTTGGTAAAGTGTAGTGTAATAGTTTGTATTGTTTGGTAAAGTGTAGTGTAATAGTTTGTATTGTTTGGTAAAGTGTAGTGTAATAGTTTGTATTGTTTGGTAAAGTGTAGTGTAATAGTTTGTATTGTTTGGTAAAGTGTAGTGTAATAGTTTGTATTGTTTGGTAAAGTGTAGTGTAATAGTTTGTATTGTTTGGTAAAGTGTAAAGTAATAGTTTGTATTGTTTGGTAAAGTGTAGTGTAATATTTGTATTGTTTGGTAAAGTGTAGTGTAATAGTTTGTATTGTTTGGTAAAGTGTAGTGTAATAGTTTGTATTGTTTGGTAAAGTGTAGTGTAATAGTTTGTATTGTTTGGTAAAGTGTAGTGTAATAGTTTGTATTGTTTGGTAAAAGTGTAATAGTTTGTATTGTTTGGTAAAGTGTAGTGTAATAGTTTGTATTGTTTGGTAAAGTGTAGTGTAATAGTTTGTATTGTTTGGTAAAGTGTAGTGTAATAGTTTGTATTGTTTGGTAAAGTGTAGTGTAATAGTTTGTATTGTTTGGTAAAGTGTAGTGTAATAGTTTGTATTGTTTGGTAAAGTGTAGTGTAATAGTTTGTATTGTTTGGTAAAGTGTAGTGTAATAGTTTGTATTGTTTGGTAAAGTGTAGTGTAATAGTTTGTATTGTTTGGTAAAGTGTAGTGTAATAGTTTGTATTGTTTGGTAAAGTGTAGTGTAATAGTTTGTATTGTTTGGTAAAGTGTAGTGTAATAGTTTGTATTGTTTGGTAAAGTGTAGTGTAATAGTTTGTATTGTTTGGTAAAGTGTAGTGTAATAGTTTGTATTGTTTGGTAAAGTGTAGTGTAATAGTTTGTATTGTTTGGTAAAGTGTAGTGTAATAGTTTGTATTGTTTGGTAAAGTGTAGTGTAATAGTTTGTATTGTTTGGTAAAGTGTAGTGTAATAGTTTGTATTGTTTGGTAAAGTGTAGTGTAATAGTTTGTATTGTTTGGTGTATTGTGGTAAAGTAGTGTAATAGTTTGTATTGTTTGGTAAAGTGTAGTGTAATAGTTTGTATTGTTTGGTAAAGTGTAGTGTAATAGTTTGTATTGTTTGGTAAAGTGTAGTGTAATAGTTTGTATTGTTTGGTAAAGTGTAGTGTAATAGTTTGTATTGTTTGGTAAAGTGTAGTGTAATAGTTTGTATTGTTTGGTAAAGTGTAGTGTAATAGTTTGTATTGTTTGGTAAAGTGTAGTGTAATAGTTTGTATTGTTTGGTAAAGTGTAGTGTAATAGTTTGTATTGTTTGGTAAAGTGTAGTGTAATAGTTTGTATTGTTTGGTAAAGTGTAGTGTAATAGTTTGTATTGTTTGGTAAAGTGTAGTGTAATAGTTTGTATTGTTTGGTAAAGTGTAGTGTAATAGTTTGTATTGTTTGGTAAAGTGTAGTGTAATAGTTTGTATTGTTTGGTAAAGTGTAGTGTAATAGTTTGTATTGTTTGGTAAAGTGTAGTGTAATAGTTTGTATTGTTTGGTAAAGTGTAGTGTAATAGTTTGTATTGTTTGGTAAAGTGTAGTGTAATAGTTTGTATTGTTTGGTAAAGTGTAGTGTAATAGTTTGTATTGTTTGGTAAAGTGTAGTGTAATAGTTTGTATTGTTTGGTAAAGTGTAGTGTAATAGTTTGTATTGTTTGGTAAAGTGTAGTGTAATAGTTTGTATTGTTTGGTAAAGTGTAGTGTAATAGTTTGTATTGTTTGGTAAAGTGTAGTGTAATAGTTTGTATTGTTTGGTAAAGTGTAGTGTAATAGTTTGTATTGTTTGGTAAAGTGTAGTGTAATAGTTTGTATTGTTTTTGGTGAAATAGTTTGTATTGTTTGGTAAAGTGTAGTAATAGTTTGTATTGTTTGGTTTGTAAGTGTAGTGTAATAGTTTGTAGTGTGTAATATTGTTTGGTAAAGTGTAGTGTAATAGTTTGTATTGTTTGGTAAAGTGTAAAGTGTAATAGTTTGTATTGTTTGGTAAAGTGTAGTGTAATAGTTTGTATTGTTTGGTAAAAGTGTAGTGTAATAGTTTGTATTGTTTGGTAAAGTGTAGTGTAATAGTTTGTATTGTTTGGTAAAGTGTAGTGTAATAGTTTGTATTGTTTGGTAAAGTGTAGTGTAATAGTTTGTAAAGTGTAGTGTAAAGTTTGTATTGTTTTGTATTGTTAATAGTTTGTATTGTTTGGTAAAGTGTAGTGTAATAGTTTGTATTGTTTGGTAAAGTGTAGTGTAATAGTTTGTATTGTTTGGTAAAGTGTAGTGTAATATATTGTTTTAAAGTGTATAATAGTTTGTATTGTTTGGTAAAGTGTAGTGTAATAGTTTGTATTGTTTGGTAAAGTGTAGTGTAATAGTTTGTATTGTTTGGTAAAGTGTAGTGTAATAGTTTGTATTGTTTGGTAAAGTGTAGTGTAATAGTTTGTATTGTTTGGTAAAGTGTAGTGTAATAGTTTGTATTGTTTGGTAAAGTGTAGTGTAATAGTTTGTATTGTTTGGTAAAGTGTAGTGTAATAGTTTGTATTGTTTGGTAAAGTGTAGTGTAATAGTTTGTATTGTTTGGTAAAGTGTAGTGTAATAGTTTGTATTGTTTGGTAAAGTGTAGTGTAATAGTTTGTATTGTTTGGTAAAGTGTAGTGTAATAGTTTGTATTGTTTGGTAAAGTGTAGTGTAATAGTTTGTATTGTTTGGTAAAGTGTAGTGTAATAGTTTGTATTGTTTGGTAAAGTGTAGTGTAATAGTTTGTATTGTTTGGTAAAGTGTAGTGTAATAGTTTGTATTGTTTGGTAAAGTGTAGTGTAATAGTTTGTATTGTTTGGTAAAGTGTAGTGTAATAGTTTGTATTGTTTGGTAAAGTGTAGTGTAATAGTTTGTATTGTTTGGTAAAGTGTAGTGTAATAGTTTGTATTGTTTGGTAAAGTGTAGTGTAATAGTTTGTATTGTTTGGTAAAGTGTAGTGTAATAGTTTGTATTGTTTGGTAAAGTGTAGTGTAATAGTTTGTATTGTTTGGTAAAGTGTAGTGTAATAGTTTGTATTGTTTGGTAAAGTGTAGTGTAATAGTTTGTATTGTTTGGTAAAGTGTAGTGTGAAATAGTTTGTATTGTTTGGTAAAGTGTAGTGTAATAGTTTGTATTGTTTGTAAAGTTAGGTAATAAGTGTAGTGTAGTGTAATAGTTTGTATTGTTTGGTAAAGTGTAGTGTAATAGTTTGTATTGTTTGGTAAAGTGTAGTGTAATAGTTTGTATTGTTTGGTAAAGTGTAGTGTAATAGTTTGTATTGTTTGGTAAAGTTTGTATTGTTTGGTAAAGTGTAGTGTAATAGTTTGTATTGTTTGGTAAAGTGTAGTGTAATAGTTTGTATTGTTTGGTAAAGTGTAGTGTAATAGTTTGTATTGTTTGGTAAAGTGTAGTGTAATAGTTTGTATTGTTTGGTAAAGTGTAGTGTAATAGTTTGTATTGTTTGGTAAAGTGTAGTGTAATAGTTTGTATTGTTTGGTAAAGTGTAGTGTAATAGTTTGTATTGTTTGGTAAAGTGTAGTGTAATAGTTTGTATTGTTTGGTAAAGTGTAGTGTAATAGTTTGTATTGTTTGGTAAAGTGTAGTGTAATAGTTTGTATTGTTTGGTAAAGTGTAGTGTAATAGTTTGTATTGTTTGGTAAAGTGTAGTGTAATAGTTTGTATTGTTTGGTAAAGTGTAGTGTAAATAGTTTGTATTGTTTGGTAAAGTGTAGTGTAATAGTTTGTATTGTTTGGTAGTGTAATAGTTTGTATTGTTTGGTAAAGTGTAGTGTAATAGTTTGTATTGTTTGTTTAGTGTAATAGTTTGTATTGTTTGGTAAAGTGTAGTGAAATAGTTTGTATTGTTTGGTAAAGTGTAGTGTAATAGTTTGTATTGTTTGGTAAAGTGTAGTGTAATAGTTTGTATTGTTTGGTAAAGTGTAGTGTAGTGTAATAGTTTGTATTGTTTGGTAAAGTGTAGTGTAATAGTTTGTATTGTTTGGTAAAGTGTAGTGTAATAGTTTGTATTGTTTGGTAAAGTGTAGTGTAATAGTTTGTATTGTTTGGTAAAGTGTAGTGTAATAGTTTGTATTGTTTGGTAAAGTGTAGTGTAATAGTTTGTATTGTTTGGTAAAGTGTAGTGTAATAGTTTGTATTGTTTGGTAAAGTGTAGTGTAATAGTTTGTATTGTTTAGTGTAATAGTTTGTAAGTAAAGTAGTGTAATAGTTTGTATTGTTTGGTAAAGTGTAGTGTAATAGTTTGTATTGTTTGGTAAAGTGTGTAATAGTTTGTAGTGTAATAGTTTGTATTGTTTGGTAAAGTGTAGTGTAATAGTTTGTATTGTTTGGTAAAGTGTAGTGTAATAGTTTGTATTGTTTGGTAAAGTGTAGTGTAATAGTTTGTATTGTTTGGTAAAGTGTAGTGTAATAGTTTGTATTGTTTGGTAAAGTGTAGTGTAATAGTTTGTATTGTTTGGTAAAGTGTAGTGTAATAGTTTGTATTGTTTGGTAAAAGTGTAATAGTTTGTAGTGTAATAGTTTGTATTGTTTGGTAAAGTGTAGTGTAATAGTTTGTATTGTTTGGTAAAGTGTAGTGTAATAGTTTGTATTGTTTGGTAAAGTGTAGTGTAATAGTTTGTATTGTTTGGTAAAGTGTAGTGTAATAGTTTGTATTGTTTGGTAAAGTGTAGTGTAAAAATTTGTATTGTTTGGTAAAGTGTAGTGTAATAGTTTGTATTGTTTGGTAAAGTGTAGTGTAATAGTTTGTATTGTTTGGTAAAGTGTAGTGTAATAGTTTGTATTGTTTGGTAAAGTGTAGTGTAATAGTTTGTATTGTTTGGTAAAGTGTAGTGTAATAGTTTGTATTGTTTGGTAAAGTGTAGTGTAATAGTTTGTATTGTTTGGTAAAGTGTAGTGTAATAGTTTGTATTGTTTGGTAAAGTGTAGTGTAATAGTTTGTATTGTTTGGTAAAGTGTAGTGTAATAGTTTGTAATAAAGTTTGTAATAGTTTGTATTGTTTGGTAAAGTGTAGTGTAATAGTTTGTATTGTTTGGTAAAGTGTAGTGTAATAGTTTGTATTGTTTGGTAAAGTGTAGTGTAATAGTTTGTATTGTTTGGTAAAGTGTAGTGTAATAGTTTGTATTGTTTGGTAAAGTGTAGTGTAAAAGTTTGTATTGTTTGGTAAAGTGTAGTGTAATAGTTTGTATTGTTTGGTAAAGTGTAGTGTAATAGTTTGTATTGTTTGGTAAAGTGTAGTGTAATAGTTTGTATTGTTTGGTAAAGTGTAGTGTAATAGTTTGTATTGTTTGGTAAAGTGTAGTGTAAAAATTTGTATTGTTTGGTAAAGTGTAGTGTAATAGTTTGTATTGTTTGGTAAAGTGTAGTGTAATAGTTTGTATTGTTTGGTAAAGTGTAGTGTAATAGTTTGTATTGTTTGGTAAAGTGTAGTGTAATAGTTTGTATTGTTTGGTAAAGTGTAGTGTAATAGTTTGTATTGTTTGGTAAAGTGTAGTGTAATAGTTTGTATTGTTTGGTAAAGTGTAGTGTAATAGTTTGTATTGTTTGGTAAAGTGTAGTGTAATAGTTTGTATTGTTTGGTAAAGTGTAGTGTAATAGTTTGTATTGTTTGGTAAAGTGTAGTGTAATAGTTTGTATTGTTTTTGTAAAGTGTAGTAATAGTTTGTATTGTTTGGTAAAGTGTAGTGTAATAGTTTGTATTGTTTGGTAAAGTTAGTGTAATAGTTTGTATTGTTTGGTAAAGTGTAGTGTAATAGTTTGTATTGTTTGGTAAAGTGTAGTGTAATAGTTTGTATTGTTTGGTAAAGTGTAGTGTAATAGTTTGTATTGTTTGGTAAAGTGTAGTGTAATAGTTTGTATTGTTTGGTAAAGTGTAGTGTAATAGTTTGTATTGTTTGGTAAAAGTGTAGTGTAATAGTTTGTATTGTTTGGTAAAGTGTAGTGTAATAGTTTGTATTGTTTGGTAAAGTGTAGTGTAATAGTTTGTATTGTTTGGTAAAGTGTAGTGTAATAGTTTGTATTGTTTGGTAAAGTGTAGTGTAAATAGTTTGTATTGTTTGGTAAAGTGTAGTGTAATAGTTTGTATTGTTTGGTAAAGTGTAGTGTAATAGTTTGTATTGTTTGGTAAAGTGTAGTGTAATAGTTTGTATTGTTTGGTAAAGTGTAGTGTAATAGTTTGTATTGTTTGGTAAAGTGTAGTGTAATAGTTTGTATTGTTTGGTAAAGTGTAGTGTAATAGTTTGTATTGTTTGGTAAAGTGTAGTGTAATAGTTTGTATTGTTTGTAAAGTGTAGTGTAATAGTTTGTATTGTTTGGTAAAGTGTAGTGTAATAGTTTGTATTGTTTGGTAAAGTGTAGTGTAATAGTTTGTATTGTTTGGTAAAGTGTAGTGTAATAGTTTGTATTGTTTGGTAAAGTGTAGTGTAATAGTTTGTATTGTTTGGTAAAGTGTAGTGTAATAGTTTGTATTGTTTGGTAAAGTGTAGTGTAATAGTTTGTATTGTTTGGTAAAGTGTAGTGTGTAATAGTTTGTATTGTTTGGTAAAGTGTAGTGTAATAGTTTGTATTGTTTGGTTTGTGTAATAGTTTGTATTGTTTGGTAAAGTGTAGTGTAATAGTTTGTATTGTTTGGTAAAGTGTAGTGTAATAGTTTGTATTGTTTGGTAAAGTGTAGTGTAATAGTTTGTATTGTTTGGTAAAGTGTAGTGTAATAGTTTGTATTGTTTGGTAAAGTGTAGTGTAATAGTTTGTATTGTTTGGTAAAGTGCAGTGTAATAGTTTGTATTGTTTGTAAAGAATAAAGTGCAGTGAAATAGTTTGTATTGTTTGGTAAAGTGTAGTGTAATAGTTTGTATTGTTTGGTAAAGTGTAGTGTAATAGTTTGTATTGTTTGGTAAAGTGTAGTGTAATAGTTTGTATTGTTTGGTAAAGTGTAGTGTAATAGTTTGTATTGTTTGGTAAAGTGTAGTGTAATAGTTTGTATTGTTTTTGGTGTAAAGTTTGTAGTGTAGTGTAATAGTTTGTATTGTTTGGTAAAGTGTAGTGTAATAGTTTGTATTGTTTGGTAAAGTGTAGTGTAATAGTTTGTATTGTTTGGTAAAGTGTAGTGTAATAGTTTGTATTGTTTGGTAAAGTGTAGTGTAATAGTTTGTATTGTTTGGTAAAGTGTAGTGTAATAGTTTGTATTGTTTGGTAAAGTGCAGTGTAATAGTTTGTATTGTTTGGTAAAGTGTAGTGTAATAGTTTGTATTGTTTGGTAAAGTGTAGTGTAATAGTTTGTATTGTTTGGTAAAGTGTAGTGTAATAGTTTGTATTGTTTGGTAAAGTGTAGTGTAATAGTTTGTATTGTTTGGTAAAGTGTAGTGTAATAGTTTGTATTGTTTGGTAAAGTGTAGTGTAATAGTTTGTATTGTTTGGTAAAGTGTAGTGTAATAGTTTGTATTGTTTGGTAAAGTGTAGTGTAATAGTTTGTATTGTTTGGTAAAGTGTAGTGTAATAGTTTGTATTGTTTGGTAAAGTGTAGTGTAATAGTTTGTATTGTTTGGTAAAGTGTAGTGTAATAGTTTGTATTGTTTGGTAAAGTGTAGTGTAATAGTTTGTATTGTTTGGTAAAGTGTAGTGTAATAGTTTGTATTGTTTGGTAAAGTGTAGTGTAATAGTTTGTATTGTTTGGTAAAGTGTAGTGTAATAGTTTGTATTGTTTGGTAAAGTGTAGTGTAATAGTTTGTATTGTTTGGTAAAGTGTAGTGTAATAGTTTGTATTGTTTGGTAAAGTGTAGTGTAATAGTTTGTATTGTTTGGTAAAGTGTAGTGTAATAGTTTGTATTGTTTGGTAAAGTGTAGTGTAATAGTTTGTATTGTTTGTAGTGTAATAGTTTGTATTGTTTGGTAAAGTGTAGTGTAATAGTTTGTATTGTTTGGTAAAGTGTAGTGTAATAGTTTGTATTGTTTGGTAAAGAAATAGTTTGTAGTGTAGTGTAATAGTTTGTATTGTTTGGTAAAGTGTAGTGTAATAGTTTGTATTGTTTGGTAAAGTGTAGTGTAATAGTTTGTATTGTTTGGTAAAGTGTAGTGTAATAGTTTGTATTGTTTGGTAAAGTGTAGTGTAATAGTTTGTATTGTTTGGTAAAGTGTAGTGTAATAGTTTGTATTGTTTGGTAAAGTGTAGTGTAATAGTTTGTATTGTTTGGTAAAGTGTAGTGTAATAGTTTGTATTGTTTGGTAAAGTGTAGTGTAATAGTTTGTATTGTTTGGTAAAGTGTAGTGTAATAGTTTGTATTGTTTGGTAAAGTGTAGTGTAATAGTTTGTATTGTTTGGTAAAGTGTAGTGTAATAGTTTGTATTGTTTGGTAAAGTGTAGTGTAATAGTTTGTATTGTTTGGTAAAGTGTAGTGTAATAGTTTGTATTGTTTGGTAAAGTGTAGTGTAATAGTTTGTATTGTTTGGTAAAGTGTAGTGTAATAGTTTGTATTGTTTGGTAAAGTGTAGTGTAATAGTTTGTATTGTTTGGTAAAGTGTAGTGTAATAGTTTGTATTGTTTGGTAAAGTGTAGTGTAATAGTTTGTATTGTTTGGTAAAGTGTAGTGTAATAGTTTGTATTGTTTGGTAAAGTGTAGTGTAATAGTTTGTATTGTTTGGTAAAGTGTAGTGTAATAGTTTGTATTGTTTGGTAAAGTGTAGTGTAATAGTTTGTATTGTTTGGTAAAGTGTAGTGTAATAGTTTGTATTGTTTGGTAAAGTGTAGTGTAATAGTTTGTATTGTTTGGTAAAGTGTAGTGTAATAGTTTGTATTGTTTGGTAAAGTGTAGTGTAATAGTTTGTATTGTTTGGTAAAGTGTAGTGTAATAGTTTGTATTGTTTGGTAAAGTGTAGTGTAATAGTTTGTATTGTTTGGTAAAGTGTAGTGTAATAGTTTGTATTGTTTGGTAAAGTGTAGTGTAATAGTTTGTATTGTTTGGTAAAGTGTAGTGTAATAGTTTGTATTGTTTGGTAAAGTGTAGTGTAATAGTTTGTATTGTTTGGTAAAGTGTAGTGTAATAGTTTGTATTGTTTGGTAAAGTGTAGTGTAATAGTTTGTATTGTTTGGTAAAGTGTAGTGTAATAGTTTGTATTGTTTGGTAAAGTGTAGTGTAATAGTTTGTATTGTTTGGTAAAGTGTAGTGTAATAGTTTGTATTGTTTGGTAAAGTGTAGTGTAATAGTTTGTATTGTTTGGTAAAGTGTAGTGTAATAGTTTGTATTGTTTGGTAAAGTGTAGTGTAATAGTTTGTATTGTTTGGTAAAGTGTAGTGTAATAGTTTGTATTGTTTGGTAAAGTGTAGTGTAATAGTTTGTATTGTTTGGTAAAGTGTAGTGTAATAGTTTGTATTGTTTGGTAAAGTGTAGTGTAATAGTTTGTATTGTTTGGTAAAGTGTAGTGTAATAGTTTGTATTGTTTGGTAAAGTGTAGTGTAATAGTTTGTATTGTTTGGTAAAGTGTAGTGTAATAGTTTGTATTGTTTGGTAAAGTGTAGTGTAATAGTTTGTATTGTTTGGTAAAGTGTAGTGTAATAGTTTGTATTGTTTGGTAAAGTGCAGTGTAATAGTTTGTATTGTTTGGTAAAGTGTAGTGTAATAGTTTGTATTGTTTGGTAAAGTGTAGTGTAATAGTTTGTATTGTTTGGTAAAGTGTAGTGTAATAGTTTGTATTGTTTGGTAAAGTGCAGTGTAATAGTTTGTATTGTTTGGTAAAGTGTAGTGTAATAGTTTGTATTGTTTGGTAAAGTGTAGTGAAATAGTTTGTATTGTTTGGTAAAGTGTAATAGTTTGTATTGTTTGGTAAAGTGTAGTGTAATAGTTTGTATTGTTTGGTAAAGTGTAGTGTAATAGTTTGTATTGTTTGGTAAAGTGTAGTGTAATAGTTTGTATTGTTTGGTAAAGTGTAGTGTAATAGTTTGTATTGTTTGGTAAAGTGTAGTGTAATAGTTTGTATTGTTTGGTAAAGTGTAAAGTAATAGTTTGTATTGTTTGGTAAAGTGTAGTGTAATAGTTTGTATTGTTTGGTAAAGTGTAGTGTAATAGTTTGTATTGTTTGGTAAAGTGTAGTGTAATAGTTTGTATTGTTTGGTAAAGTGTAGTGTAATAGTTTGTATTGTTTGGTAAAGTGTAGTGTAATAGTTTGTATTGTTTGGTAAAGTGTAGTGTAATAGTTTGTATTGTTTGGTGTGTAGTGTAATATTTGTATTGTTTGGTAAAGTATAGTGTAATAGTTTGTATTGTTTGGTAAAGTGTAGTGTAATAGTTTGTATTGTTTGGTAAAGTGTAGTGTAATATTTGTATTGTTTGGTAAAGTGTAGTGTAATAGTTTGTATTGTTTGGTAAAGTATAGTGTAATAGTTTGTATTGTTTGGTAAAGTGCAGTGTAATCGTTGTGTTTTTGTTTGGGTCATTAGAGTCAACTTTGTTCGTGATTCGAGTTTGAAGGTTTCGTTGTGGTGGTTACGTAAGGCCTTTCTAGCGATAACCGATAGAAGTTAAAGTTTGAGTGAAAGAATACTTTATTAAGGTTCATTTCTTCACCTGTCTAGTCAGATGAGCAGTCATGAAACTATCATAAGTTTTTTATTTTTTTGTACCACAGTTTTTATTTGGGTGAACTTCAAGGTTATGTGGAGGTCATTGCGGGTTTTACTTTGGTGTTTGAACCATGTGTCTGTTTGATATGTTTTGAATTTCGTCCAAAGTTAGACGAGGGCTGTCTGCAGTAGTAGCCATCCCTAATTTAGTAATGAAAACTAGAGGGAAGGCATCACGATCCACCCTTAACTCCTGGGCCACTTTTTTTACCAATGAATATTGAGATTGACCATTACATATAAGATCGCCATGGTTGACTACGTTTAATAGAACGACAATTGAAACCTGCAACCCTCAAATTACGAGTGCAGCAACCTAACGACTTGTTTATGCCTGGCCCTGAACCACGTGTTAGTCAGATCTACTGACGTCGAGATTAAGGAAAAATAGCTGACGGTGAACAACAACAGATTAACTTCTGTCCCGTCTTGTATGTGTTATTTGTGTGATAGTGTTAGTGGAGGAACCACCAATAAACATACACAGGGCTCTACGTGAAACATTAACTATTCAGATGTTTGATTTTCTGGAATATAAGCAGTAAAGGCTCAAATATCACCAATATGAAAGAAATGAGTTTTTAGGCTTTACCGAAATGAAAGTTTGTAACGTTTCTTAGTTTACATATTAAACGATTTTTAGAAAAGTATACGTTGACTTTGCATAACAAACTAACTACATTTTTATAAGAGATAAATAAAAGTTTTAAATCTAGTATGAATTATATTCTAACTACTATTTCCTGAGGCCCAGCATGGCCAAGTGGGTAGAGAGCTCGTCTCCCCGTCTCGTTGGTAAAAGAGTAGCCCAGAACTTGTTGGTAGGTGATGATGATTGGCTGTCTTCCCTCTGATCTTACACTGCTAAATGAGGGACGGCCAGTGCAGAAAGTCCTCGTGCGTCTTTGCGCGAAATTCAAAACAAACACACAAAGTTATTTCCTTTATATTTCAATCCTTTCTGACGTTTCTTTCGCCACGATGTACCTTATTTGCTTATTTGTTTTGGATTTCGCGCAAAGCTACACGAGGGCTATCTGCAATAGCCGTCCCTAATTTAGCAGTGTAAGACTAGAGGGAAGGCGACTGGTAATCACCACCCACCTTTAACTCTTGTGCTACTCTTTTACCAACGAATAGTGGAATCGACCGTCACTATACAGCGACCCCACGGCTGAAATGACGAGCATGTTTGGTGTGATGGGGATTCGAACCCGCGACCCTCAAATTACGAGTCGAGTGCCTTAACCACCATACCGGGTCTCACCCACAAGGTGTGAAAGCAGTGCATAGAAGAAGGATTGCAATGCCTGATGTTGACAGAGTAATCGAAAGTTTAATCCTATAATGATAAATTCTTAAATCTAAAGAAACAATTAAGATAATATAAAAAAGAACCTAGAGTTTATACAATGGTCCATATTTACATTTAAAGAAGAGCTCGAACTAATAAAATGTTCATTACATTAGTTTTATCTAAAGACATTATCCTTTATTTGTTAGAATGTGAACCCCCGCCGTTTGCTGTAACAACAACAAAAAAAAGTTTAGTGTACAGAGCGACACCTATTGGTGTATTTGTATTTTAATAATAAGATTTTAAACAAATGCAGCGTTGATCGATATTTCTTGAACATTCGTTTCCTTACTTTATTTTCAGTTAAATTTTTCTTGTATGAATTTTCTTTATTTTTTTGCTCTTTCTTTCTGAACACAGTCGCTGTACATTTCATCTTGTCTAAGCATGTATTAATACAGACTTAATAATTGTTGTTGTTGTTAGTTCCTAAACACAAATGTGTACAATGGACTATACGTGCCCCGCACAAAAGAATTATCGAAACCAAATATTTAGCGTTATAAGCCCTAAGATTTATTGACCTTATCAAACAAAGTTTGTTGTTGTTTTATGGCCCTGAACTGTAGTGGAACAGGTTACTTTTATCACAGTATAAAACCTAATCTTTCTCTTAACGTGTTTTTCTTTTGTATCTCGCTATAAAATTTTATTTTAGTTTTAGGCTTAGTGATTCTTTCTTTTTATTTCACACGAATCTCACAAGTCTTATAAAATAATGCTTTCCTATAAGTCATCGCTTTATCAGTCTCTGAAGTACGTATTTTTTGTACTGTATACGTGTGTTTCTCTTTAATATCTCTGACCAATGTTGACAAGATCAGAGTTAAGGTGTGTTCAGACTTCATGTGTGCTTCGTGTATAATGAATAACAACTTCTAGAATTTAAGAGAAGATTAACTTATCTCATTTCAATTTTTTAATATAAAACTAAATAAAAAACACGTGTCGTTGAAATTATGAATGAAATTTATGACTATGCAAGAGTAAAAATAACTCAGACGTTAGAAGTATTTCATTGACATAAGAATACTATATACATCAACGTACATTAAAAATCATGAAATCAAATATATTTGAGATGGTGCTGTTATCTAGTGTTAATATATTACACTATTATTTATTATTTTATAACTTAAAACTTGCACAAACAAGTAACATTTATGGAGAAGTATCCATCTATAATATTATGCTAATTAATTTTAAGGAAGGGAATGCGTCGCGAAAGACTGAAAAATTAACTTATACACTTTTGCAGTTCAAAAACAAATACTTTCAGACAAACAAGTTCAGTATAGAAGTGACAAATTAAAAATCGATAACACGTAAGAATTTTTTTAATTAATAAAATCCTTCCAGAAATGAACCAAAAATAAAACCTTTATATGCTATTGAAATTCAGAACAACTGTTTCACCACATCGTCTACAGTGACACAGCGACAAGCCTTCAGTTTTACAACGTTAAGATAAGGGGTTCGATTCGCCTCGGTGGACACAGCATATAGCCCAATGTGGATTTGCTCTGACAAAATACACATACGTATTTCCTATGCAAACGAAGACACATTGATTTAGTGGTATGAATTTGTTTGTTGTGGTAATTAGAAGAAAAATGAGTTTTTTGTATTTGATTACACGCATAAAAGGTTCGATTTGTTCAACACTGAATGTTTCTTGAATGGGAACCTAACAAAGCGTTAATTCAGAAATCAAACGGTTTTTACATGAATTACAAAACATAATAAACAGTTTTTGTTGTTTTACTTGTAGTTAAAAGCAAGGTTAAGCAATGGGCTATCTGCGCTCAGCCCTCACACTTGCCGCTGTGCCTTCGACGGACAGCAGCCTAATAAACAATAATTCTACAATTTTTGTTAAACCAAGTCCCCCTAAGAGGGGTTCGGCATGTCCAAGTGGTAGGGGAGCTAGATTCATAATCTGAGAGCCGCAGGTTCGAATCTCCGTTCCACCAAACATGTTTGCCTTTTCAGCGGTGGAGGCGTTATAATGTGACCGTCAATGTTATTATTTGTTGGTAATAGAGTAGCCCATAAGTTTGCAGTAAGTGTGGATGACTAGCTTGCCTTCTCTCTCGCGTTTCATCGAGACGGCACAGATAGCCCTCGTGGATCGTGCAGCGTTGCCCGAAATTCATCAAAACGAATCTTCTGTTTTATTTACCTTTTTATTTCCTACGGTTTGGCATTATTTTGCGAAACGATACTGACCGGTCAGTTTGCTGTATTCCCAGTATTCATTCGTTAATGTACGATAAACACAACAAACACAGACTGCGGTGTATGAGTAATTTAAACACCGTTCACAAAGGGAATGCGTCTTTGTTAAAAACATTTTTCCGGGGTACTTTTATCTGACCGAAGAGTAGGGAGCGACTTTCTTTGGCAACGAGAATCGAACAGTTAACTCTCGGATTCGCAGTCTGCACGCACCAGTAGGTATCGTGCCAGTCTGCATGTCTGACACGTGATACTGTAATACGTTACACACTTTTACGTGTGATAAGTGTTACAATCAGTACCATTACTTGGTTTAAAAAAGTACTAAAGATTCCTGAGTGTTTCTGACAGTTTAAACTTCCCAGTCGTTCTGAATGAGAAACATTTATACCTGAACGTAGGAGATGAGACTTGGTCGAGACTTTATATCTGAATCTTAACGACGTTAGACCTGGTCCTGTACCTTTATACCCGAATCCTAGAGGCTTCAGGCCTGTCCGTTTAGCTCGTATGCAATATAAAACGTCGTTCAGGTCAAGTATGTGAAACTAACAGTGAAAATAGGTTAGACTTTCTCACGGTTGTTTCTTTAGTACACAGATATCTCGTGTGAACTTTGATTACAATATGTAACAAAATTTGTACTTTTTCTTGTTCCTAGACAGAAAGTGTTATTTCCCAGTCCCTTATGCCAAAAGTAAATGGAAAAGACCTATTTTTATCTTCAAACTTTACTTTAGTGACCTGGGATCGTATAACGAAAACATGATGGGGGACTATATTTGGGGACTGATACGTGAAAGTGATTTACATTACAGTCGGAAATCTCAAAAATTATTCACTTCTAAACATTTCTGTATAACTTTAGTATAAATACATGTAAATCTTGATTCATATGTTGTTTTATTGAGACCTTATGTAAATGAAAATGTGCACATTGCCCGTTTTTATATAGAATATAGGTTAATTTATAAATTTCATTATCCAGGTCACAAAAGCAAAGTCTGAAGGGAATAATGGCCATTTTCTGTACTTTTACAACACAAGCAATTAAGAAATAACACATACTATCCAGGAACAAAATTTGTGTTACGTAGTGTAATTCCACGAACTGTATCTGAACATTAAGAAACGTGGTGTGTGAACAACACAGGTGGATCAGTAATTGATAAACAGTTCTTATGAAAAGTAAAATACGAGTGAAACAGCTGTATGATAATCTGAATACAGCTGTATGATAATCTGAATACAATTGTATGATAATCTGAATACAGTTGTATTTTTTCTTTGTGCAGACGTCTTGCGCTTCATATCCGTATCTAGCCCCGGCATGGCCAGGTGGTTAAGATGCTCGACACGTAATCTGAGGGCCGCGGGTTCGAATCCCTGTCACACCAAACATGCTCGCCCTTTCAACCGTGGGGGCGTTGTAATGTTATAATCAATCCCACTATTCGTTGGTAAAAGAGTAGTCCAAGAATTGGCGGTGGGTAGTGATGACTAGCTGCCTTTTCTTTAGTCTTACACTACTAAATTAGGGACGGCTAGCGTAGATAGCCCTCGTGTAGCTTTGTTCAAAAAACAAGCAACCGTTCCCTAGTGGGACAGCGGTAAGTCTAGAGATTTACAACGCTAAAATTAGGGGTTCGGTTCCCACCGGTGATCACAGCAGATAGTTTGATGTGGCTTTGCTATAAATAACGCACAACAAACTTTGTAACTGACAGGATTGCGTGTCTATGGAAACGATTGTTAAGTTTAAATGTATCACGTTGTTGGGTAAACACAAGCGGAGAATGTACCGCTATGTATTGTTTGACGCGTTCTTCGGATTGAAGGGCACGTGATACCTAACACGTAGCGCTCGAGCCATGAAATGCGATTGAGATTTGAAAGGACAAATGTGTGATAAGTAATGTTCTGTATTATCTTTGTAGCGTGACTTTAATCTTTAACAGGTCAATAAGCAACCAGACGGTAATCGAATATATGAGGTGTATTTTTATGTTTCTATGTTATAGTGTTGATTCGGTAGAACTGTAACATTTAGTTATTGTGTTACTGTATTAAAAACCAAACACAAACAAACACGACGTTTTGTTGGTAGAATTGAAGATACAATGAAGTCCTAGCACTGTTATTAGTTCTTATGATGGTAGGTGTGTGCTACCGAAACTAGTCAGCTAAAATACCCAATAAAGATTTGATATTCCGTTGTGTCAGAGAACTCCGTTTTGGTTTTTGATTATTAATGTATCAAACTTGTTACCGACAGTTGATCGTCTATCTTTATAAAACTGACATTGGCTATTAATGATCAGATAAATTTCAGCTTTTCAATAAATTAACTTGTGTTTAGTTGGAGAGAAGGATTTTTTTTTTTTCTGTTGTCGCTGAGAGGTTGGAACCGCTGATAAAAACTGTTCAATGTATAATATTGCATTGAACAATAAATTAAAATACTTAATATTGAAACGATTTTTTGTTTGTTTGGGAATTTCGCACAAAGCTACTCGAGGGCTATCTGTGCTAGCCGTCCCTAATTTAGCAGTGTAAGACTAGAGGGAAGGCAGCTAGTCATCACCACCCACCTCCAACTCTTGGGCTACTCTTTTACCAACGAATAGTGGGATTGACCGTCACATTATACACCCCCACGGCTGGGAGGGCGAGCATGTTTAGCGCGACGCGGGCGCGAACCCGCGACCCTCGGATTACGTGTCGCACGCCTTACGCGCTAGGCCATGCCGGGCCATATTGAAACGAACTCGCATTGTTCGAGAATTACTGAGAGGCACGTGAGCCCGTCGGCTGCTTAAACACATAAATTATTTACTAATCAAATTACTTGTGGTTACACCAATATGTGGTTTTGTTTGTTTGTTTGTTTATGAATTTCGCACAAAGCTAAAAGGGCTTTAATAGCAGTGTAAGACTAGAGGGAAGGCAGCTAGTCATCACCACCCACCGCCAACTCTTGGGCTACTTTTTACCAACGAATAGTGGGATTGACCGTCACATTATACACCCCCACGGCTGGGAGGGCGAGCATGTTTAGCGCATATGTGGTTTTAAAAGGTCTTTAATAGCATGTGAGTCACAGAAATTAACAGTATTATTATCAATATTGTAATTAACCTCACTGATTATGTAGAGATTTCTTATATGTTTTATAATTATCCTTAATATTGTAATTAACCTCACTGATTATGTTGAGCTTTCTTATATGTTTTACAATTATCACTGATATTGTAATTAACCTCACTGATTATGTTGAAATTTCTTATATGTTTTATAATTATCACTGATATTGTAATTAACCTCACTGATTATGTTGAGCTTTCTTATATGTTTTACAATTATCACTGATATTGTAATTAACCTCACTGATTATGTTGAAATTTCTTATATGTTTTATAATTATCACTGATATTGTAATTAACCTCACTGATTATGTTGAGTTTCCATATACGTTTTACAGTTATTACTGATATTGTAATTAACCTCACTGATTATGTTGAGTTTCCATATACGTTTTATAATTTTTACTGATATTGTAATTAACCTCACTGATTATGTTGAGTTTCCATATATATTTTATAATTATCATTGACATTGTAATTAACCTCACTAGTTATAACATCTTTAGTCGATGTAAAATAAATATAAATTGCGATTAATATAATTAATAATTAATTAATATAATTTTTGTATTTGTTTTCGTTCTCGTCCTTCTTGTATATCACTGTCTTTAGCCACGTTTTCCTTATAAGGTCATTTATTGGTTTTCAACCAAAGTTACCGTGCTAGTTGTCCCTAATTTAGTAGTGTGTGTTTGTTTGTTTTTTGGAATTTCGCGCAAAGCTACACGAGGGATATCTGCGTAAGCTGTCCCTAATTTAGCAATGTAAGACTAGAGAGAAGGCAACTAGTCATCACCACCCACCGCCAACTCTTGGGCTACTCTTTTACCAACAAATAGTGGGATTGACCGTGACATTATAACGCCCCCACGGTTGAAAGGGCGACCATGTTTGTTGTGACATGGATTAGAGTCCGCGACCCTCAGATTACGAGTCGAACAACTTAACCCACGTGGCCATGTCGGGCCATGGACTCGAGGGAAGGCAGCTAGTCATCACTACCCACCGCCAACTCTTAGGTTACTCTTTGACAAATAATGGAATTGACCGTAACTATACAGCTCTCATACAGCTGAGAAGGCTAGCACGTTGAGAGACAGGATTCGAGCCCACAATTAACAAGTCGAGTACACTAACCACCAGTTCAAGTGAGGACTTTTCTTGGAAGAAATTCAGTCATTCGTAATATTTTCAGAGCACAAGGTGAAGAACCATTTCAGAGCCGTTCCAGTTACTTTCACGAAAATAGTCTTAGCAGAAACTCAATGAATGAATCTGGAACTTTGAGAGTTTTCTGGAGAGAAGTCTCACGCAGTTTACGTTCTGCATGTTCTGATAAAAAGTAATCCCCAGGAAAATTGGGTCGTGTGACACTCAGTGATAAGTTTGTCTACTAAAAACTGACGATACACGGTTTCGTCCAACTGCTTAAAATAAATAAACATTTGCGCTCCACATATGGTTATTACAGATAATGTATAAGGGTGACAGTCAAATTGCACTATTTTATCTGACTAGAGTGGCGCAGCGGCATATCTGTGGACTCACACTGCTACAAACTGGGTTTTAATACCCGTGGTGGGCAAAGCACAGATACCATTTGTGCAGTTTTGTGCTTAGTTACAAATAATTAACCAATCAGACTAGAGTAGCCTCAAATTATGGATGGCTAGCGCAGATAGTCCTTGTGTGATTTTACGCAAAATCCAACAAAACAGAGAAACCTAAAGACTTATCTGTGTAAATGTCTTCTTAACCCACTCTCTGTCATTATCTCAACGTTTCTTGAAATCCAACTACAAGAAACTTTGTAAACAAGCTTTCTTAAATTGAAACAGACGTCTGGCATCCAACGACATGTTTGAGGTTTATACTTTATGCTGCGCGAGAACTACAACAGATGACACTCTTCAAATACGTTAATCAAAGTTATTTGCACTGTTATTTTAATCTGACTACAGCAAACTTTAAGCTATCACACTCTGTTATTAAAGTTCCGACAGTTTCAATTTCTTTTTTGCAGCGGTTTTAGCCATAGAACGCCGGCGTGTGACAAGTTTGACCCCATACAAGTTAAACTTGGGTATTCAACTCACCACAGCAGAGCATTACGATTAAACATATGATGGAGAGTACATTATTGTTTCATGATATAACTGTAGAATTTATTCATAATTTAAATTTGTGCATGAACCCTAAACGTTTCTTATATTGTTTTGATGAGAAGAAGGGAAGATAACTTAACAGCTCTTTTAGAAAACTCCCGAGTCTTTTATGTGTCTTCTAGTTATTTGATGACTATTTTAACGTTAGGCTTACATTTCACACTTGATTTTACCACATTTCACACTTGATTCTATCACATTTCACACTTGATTCTACTACATTTCACACTTGATTCTACCACATTTCACACTTGATTCTACCACATTTCACACTTGATTCTACCACATTTCACACTTGATTCTACCACATTTACACTTTTCTACACATTTCACACTTGTTTCTACCACATTTCACACTTGATTCTACCACATTTCACACTTGATTCTACTACATTTCACACTTGATTCTACCACATTTCACACTTGATTCTACCACATTTCACACTTGATTCTACTACATTTCACACTTGATTCTACCACATTTCACACTTGATTCTACCACATTTCACACTTGATTCTACTACATTTCACACTTGTTTCTACCACATTTCACACTTGATTCTACCACATTTCACACTTGATTCTACTACATTTCACACTTGATTCTACCACATTTCACACTTGATTCTACCACATTTCACACTTGATTCTACTACATTTCACACTTGATTCTACCACATTTCACACTTGATTCTATCACATTTCACACTTGATTCTACCACATTTTACACTTGATTCTACCACATTTCGCACTTGATTCTACTACATTTCACACTTGATTCTACCACAGTTCACACTTGATTCTACCACATTTCACACTTGATTCTACCACATTTTATAGCAGCATGTTCGTCACAAAGACACAAAGATGATGCTCCTGTGATTTCTTTAACGTTTGTAATAATAGAATACAGATCTTTTACTTTCTAGAGGGAGTTAATAAACGCTGCCTAACATTGGAGCCAGGCCAAATGTTTATTATGCTTAAAGAGTAAATTCGAGAATTTACAGTTCGTGGCTCATCGCCGCAGAAATGTTTTACGTACTTTAGGGCTACAGGCTGGTTATAGAAGTGGCAGTCAAACCCCACTATTTGTTCAAAATAACTATAGTCCAGAAGTTGAACAAGGTGCTGCCATCTACATACCTTACTTTTATTCATATAAGTTCAATATTAGAAAAGGTTATATGTATTTAACCCTTATTACTAGCTTTTTAAACAAGGGCAAACAAAAAACCTTACTGTCATCGTAGTCAAAATAGAATTGTGCTAGTTACATAGAATTTCATAATATGCATAGGGGACAAATTGCATTTCTTATCAAAACTTATATGGAGTCCAGGACCATTTCTTTCATGCTACAAAACTGCTAAATTCAACACCAGACTGACCAGTGACCAATGACTCAAGATATTTTCATCATTAACAGCACATTGACTTATCATCCATTCTTTCCTACCACTCTTATGGGGACAACCAGCAGTATTCTTATACTTATCATCCATTCTTTACTACAAATTTTATGGGGACAACCAGCAGTACTCTTCTATTTATCATCCATTCTTTACTACAAATTTTATGGGGACAACCAGCAGTATTCTTCTACTTATCATCCATTCTTTACTATCACTCTTATGGGGACAACCAGCAGTATTCTTCTATTTATCATCCATTCTTTACTACAAATTTTATGGGGACAACCAGCAGTACTCTTCTATTTATCATCCATTCTTTACTACAACTTTTATGGGGACAACCAGCAGTATTCTTCTATTTATCATCCATTCTTTACTACAAATTTTATGGGGACAACCAGCAGTACTCTTCTATTTATCATCCATTCTTTACTACAAATTTTATGGGGACAACCAGCAGTATTCTTCTACTTATCATCCATTCTTTACTATCACTCTTATGGGGTCAACCAGCAGTGTTAAGGCGTGCGACTCGTAATCTGAGGGTCGTGGGTTCGCATCCCCGCCGCACCAAACATGCTCGCCTTTTCAGCCGTGGGGGCGTTATAATGTGACGGTTAATCCCACTATTCTTTGGTAAAAGAGTAGCCCAAGAGTTGGCGGTGGGTGGTGATGACTAGCTGCCTTCCCTCTAGTCTTACATTGCTAAATTAGGGACAGCTAGCACAGATAGCCCTCGAGTAGCTTTGTGCGAAATTCAAAAACAAACAAAACAAACTTATGGGGACAATCCGCAGTACTCTTCTACGTATCATCCATTCTTTACCACTAATTTTATGGGGACAACCAGCAGTACTCTTCTACTTATCATCTGTTCTTTACTACCACTCTTATGGGGACAATCAGCAGTACTCCTCTACTTATCGTTCGAACGTTATGAATTTTGTTTTCGGCACCTGAAATGAAGATTGAAGAACTTAGCGAGCCAAAGTTTGTTTGTTACTCTTTCAAGTGAAGCTATCACGTTTTGTAATAACGCAAAACATGAACTTCTTTGTTATTGTTTTGTAATATTACTTTTAAATAAATATATTTATATTCCTAGGAATATCTAATTAAAGAAAACGGTGATGGAAGCTAATCTTAATGAGTTAAAAAGTCAATTGTTTTCTATATTTCGTATTGTTCAGAGACCCTGAAATAAAATTCTTTAAGCTGCTACTAGAGGGCAGTAAAAGACGTGCAAATAAACCAAAAATACGATATCGTTAATATTGCCACTTTGATGACGACATATTTTCTGTTTCATACGTCAGTCGCAATTGTGTATAATAAAAGTTGTTCCCACGGTTATAACCTTGAATCAAATAAATTATTTACAGAATAGCTTTGTTAACACTGAACTTGTACCCCAAGAAGAATAACGCTTTGTTGACGTATTTACATCCTAAAATACTCGTATATCAAAAGTTTCATGTGCCCATCCATACACATTGAATCTTCTGAGCTGAATATTTTTTTTATAAAATTTGTTATTGAAAATAGTAATAGAAAATTGGTAGAATCAAGATAGAACACACAGAGTGGTCATTACGTTGTTGAAGATATTAGATAGACCACTTAGAGCGGCAATTACGTTGTAGCAGATACTAGCTAGACCACTTAGAGCGGCCATTTCATTTAAGATTATTAGACATTTAACACTCCAGCTGTGTTTTCTTTCATGTTCTGTACATCTTCTGAAGGTGTTTGCAAGTATAACAGTGAACTTGTATATATTGTAATGAATAAATCAATCACGATATCAACCTGTTGAAAAATTAAAATTCATAACCTCTGAGAAGGAAAATACTGTACAATAAATACATATGTATAGAATTACAAATAACTAATATTACACACGTAAAATATGTACATATATGGAAAAACAGCGAAGCCTAAAACGATAAGAATTATATGTACAAAACATATAACTATTCATATAAACAATTAATTCCTAAAACAACAAGTATCGACTATTTAATATATATATATACATAGATAAGCAACAAAGCCTAAAACAGTTACCATTACGCACGTGAAACATATATGGATATAAAAAATGAATAATAATAAGTCAACCAAAACTGTGTATACAAACAGACTAATTATATGTAACACAACATTATTATTGGCTGCTACCTCTATCAAAACAAGGATATATTGTTTTATAGTATAACTTAAAAATCGTGCAGTTAAGAGAGTGAGACATTGTAGCGAATGAATCTAATGAACAAGTTAAAAACAAACAAGCAGCTACATATGTATTATAACTGACCTATGAAGTCCAATTCTTACATCTGTTGTTTATTGAGGCAGAGCTGTATGCGTTTTACACAAAAATGGAACGACTTATCTAGTACTAATATTTATAATATTTTAACATGATAAAATACGGAATGAAAACTTCATTCAATATAGGATAAACACTGCTGTTTTATAGAACAAATACTAATGTTTTATAGAACAGTTTGTTTGTTTGTTTGTTTCGAATTTTGCCCAAAGCTACATGAGGATTACCTGCGCTAGCCGTTCCTAATTTAGCAGTGCATTTCACCACCACCCACCGCTAACTCTTGGGCTACTTTTTTACCAACGACTAGTGGGATTGAACGTTACATTATGACGCCTCCACGTCTGAAAGGGTAAGCATGTCTGGTGTGACGATTTTTCGAACTCGCGGCCCTCGGACTACGAGTTGAGAGCTCTAACCACCTGGACATGCCGGGCCTTTATAGAACAGACACTGTGGTTTTATCATACTACGAGTTGAGAGCTCTAACCACCTGCACATGCCGGGCCTTTATAGAACAGACACTGTGGTTTTATCATTTGTTTTGTTTGTTTTATTTGTAGTTAAGCACAAAGCCACACAATGGGCTACCTGTGTACTGCCCATCACTGGTATCGAAATCTGGTTTATAGCGTTGTAACTCCGAAGAAACACCGCTGTGTCATCGTGAGAGCGTGGGTTTATAGAATAAACACTGTGGTTTTACAGCTAAATACAGCTGTCTTATAGAATATACATTGTGGTTTTACAGATAAATACAGCAGTTTTGTAGAATAAACGCTGTGGTTTTATAGAATAAATAGTTTTATAGAATATACACTGCTCTTTTAGAGAATAAACAGCTATTTTATGGAATCAATACCGTTGTTTTATAGAATAAACAGTTGTTCTTACCAGAAACTATAGTGGTTAAACACTCATTATTGTTTATTGAACTGATTTATCGTGATAATAAAGGACAAAAGTTACGCAGCTTTAGAGATACCTTTGAACGCTGTCTTTACCTTGTTTATGATAAGGGGTTTAGTTGTATTGGTTTGAATAGGTGCATAAAAAACAAAATAACATATACAGTCAAAGCTGCTACACGTACGGAGATGTATTATCTTACACACACACACCTTATATTAAATATACATATACGGTAGGTCCTAAAAATGAGTCGTCCATCTGAAGATGGCGCTACTGTCGATCATGACGAAACTTACAGCAAATTGTTCTTTAATTAATCATATCGTTGGAATATCGTAAGTATAATAACTCTTGAGACTAACCCATTTCTAAGTTACCACAGAATAACAAAACATATCAATATGCATGAAGAACGCATCATTTGTCAAGGGGTAAAGAGAAAGAATTGGTTATTGGTCAAGGGATCAAGTGAAAGAAAGAGTCATAAGTCAAGGAGTAAAGTTAATTAAGGGGTCATAAGTTAAGGGAAAACAGGGTATAAGGGTTTATAAGTCAACGGGTAAAGTGAAGGAAGGATTCACCTATGATAAAGATATAATTATGTTTAATATTACCTATAAAATTTTCACCCGAGAGACCCTTTCAATATGACCTATCTTATAGAAGTGAATAACTCTCAGACGAAGAAATAACTATTTCTATCAGATATATGGAATTAAAAAATTACGTTGTTTTAACCGTAACGTTTTCTTTTCGACTAAAAAAACTTGGAAAATGTAAACACGCAAGGCGTTCTTTCATACGCACATAACTTTAAGGCTGAAGACACACGAAGATAGTCCTCAGATCCAAGTTTACAGTATTTTTCTGAAGGTCACAGAGTTTTATTGGACAACACTGTTGATCTAACGTAGTGTTCGCTTTCATAAACATTTGTAACGAAAGAGTGTCTGAAAAGTTTTGAGAATCTTACCAGGCCCAGCACTCAGGGTTTCTTAACGTTCCTGTGGTGTAACCAGGCCCAGTACTCAGGGTTTCATAACGTTCCTGTGGTGTAACCAGGCCCAGTACTCAGGGTTTCATAACGTTCCTGTGGTGTAACCAGGCCCAGTACTCAGGGTTTCTTAACGTTCCTGTGGTGTAACCAGGCCCAGTACTCAGGGTTTCTTAACGTTCCTGTGGTGTAACCAGGCCCAGTACTCAGGGTTGCATAACGTTCCTGTGGTGTAACCAGACCCAGTACTCAGGGTTTCATAACGTTCCTGTGGTGTAACCAGGCCAAGTACTCAGGGTTTCATAACGTTCCTGTGGTGTAGGTTGTGATGCGTGGTAGTAATTACGTAAATACAGGTTAAATATGTTTTAGGGTTACCTAATGCGATTCTCAACTAATTTTCAAACTTGTGTGAAAGTTTCTATAGAAAACCGCATTGTGTGATTTCATATTATGACAAAGTTCATTTAATTATCCCAACCACTATCGATATTTGATAACTTCAAACTAACTTTCCAAATCTAAAACTAAAGGAAGCGTCGTTGAGAGATATTATTCATCGTCTTCTTGTCAGGACTGGTGAGAACCAATGACGATAAAGAAAGATTTCGTCACAATCGTCTTTGACGTCACATACGAGTGTGTGGTACGTTACATTAGAATATAAACAATATCAAGTGATTCTGTGAACAGTGTTTAACATTATATATCATAAATCACATAAAATAAAGTGTAGTTTTTAGGCCTCTCATGAGATTCTTAGAAACACTAAACATCTTTCTCTCAAGCAGGGCAGGTAGTTAAGGTACTCGACTTGTAATCTGAGGGTCGCGGGTACGAATCCCCGCCGAACCAAACATGTTCGCCCTTTCAGCCGTAGGGGCGTTATAAGGTTCGGTCAATCCCACTATTCGTTGGTACAAAAGTAGCCCAACAGTTGGCGGTGGGTGGTGATGACTGGCTGCCTTCCCTGTAGTCTTACACTACTAAATTAGGGACGGCTTGCGCAGATAGCCCTCGTGTAGCTTTGCGCGACTCTCAAGTAACTTTCGTGCTTACCCACTCTGAGGACAGTTCTTTGTTCTACAGTAATTGGGAAGGCTTCAATATTTAATTGTTTCCTTTAATATATAATTTAACAATTTCAATAATTGACGTGTTATGTGCTTCACAAATGTACAAAGAAGTCAAGTGTACAACATCCTGTGGGGGGAAATGGGTATGTTCTTTTATTATAAGTAGGTACTTTACTTATTGTTGAGATTATTCGTTCATGTGCACGCAGCTAAAGATGCAGTAGAGTTGAAATGAGTCGTTGTTTAACCATTGCGGTACCTTTTGAAGTTGTTTTTTTTTCTCGAACATTCTACGTGCTGAGACATCGCAATCAGGTAACGTGACTTCCCAGACCTATCATCGCTTAGTGGTTATGGAGTTCTACTCGAAACCTGTGGGTAGCAGGTTCGAATCGTGTAACCAAATGTTATTGCCTTTTTAGCCGCACGAGCATTATGATGTGACGGCCAATCCCACTTTTCGTTGTTCAAGAGTGGCCCAGGAGTTGGCGGTGGGTAGTGTTGACTAGCTGCCAACGCTCTAGTCTATCATTTTTAGTAGCTGTGCGCAAAATTTCATAAACAAAGAATTGTGATTCATCTTCAGCCGTGTTTGGTGTGATGGCCTTGATGAAGTTCAGCGGCTTTATAGCATTATTTTCCTCCCAAATGATGACGTGGCCAAGCCTGATACAACTGATGACGTGGCCAAGCCTGATACAACTCATTGTGACAGCGTTTCCACAGGCCCTCCACTGATTGCGGATGTCTCTTTCTAACGCAATATTTAATCAAATTAAACGTTCGGGAGTCTGGGGTGGGGGCTGTTCAGGTTAACTTGGGTTCTGGTTTTTATTTTTCAAGGCTGTCCTGTTATACTGATAATAACTAATGTTCACTCTTTTTTCTTTTGGCTTTGCAACATCTTAAAATATCACAAACATTTCCTATACAAGTTGGGAGGTTTTGTTTGTTTCATGAATTTCGTGCAAAACTACGCGAGGGCTATCTGCGCTAGCCGTTCCTAATTTAGCAGTGTAAGACTAGAGGGAAGGTAGTTAGTCATCGCCACTCACCGCTAACTCTTGGACTACTCTTTTACCAACGAATAGTGGGATTGACCGTAACAATGCAATGCCCCCACGGCTGAAAGGGCAAGCATGTTTGGTGTAACGGGGATTCGAACCCGCGACCCTCGGATTACGAGTTGAGCGCCTTAAGTACCTGGCCGTGGTGGGCCTGGGAGGTCTTTATTGCTGGTACCAAACCTCCCCATATTCTTTTCTATATGTATAGTGTTGCAACAAATTTCCAAACATCACGTTCAAAACATTTCTGTTCAGTTTGCTCATTTTTATTTATCAGGTTTTATTAGATCGTTCATAAGATTTTCAAGGGTTTTTATGGACAATACAAGGGTCTTTATGGACTTTGGTATGGATACAAAGAAACTGTTAGCAATCATTCTCTGCAAAGTTTGGTAGCGGTAGGAACAGGCTCTTTTTCATTCTGGTACGAGGGTGTCAATTGTTTTCTTGCTGGTGGTTTTTAACATCTGATGGACAATCGTCTTTATGATTGGTAAGCTTTGCATCTCTTCGCTATTCCATTTTACGAACATCCTTCGAAAATTGTTGGGACAAGTTTTTAACTCGTGAATTTTACACATGATGTGCAGCAATCGTGTATTGTAAATGTTTTCACGCACATTGAAATTCATCATTAGCCCAACAACACAAAAAATGTTTATTAAAAACAATAATTATTACATACAGGTTAAATATATTTTAGGGCCATCTAATGCGGTTCTCAACTAACACTCAAACTTGTGAAGAAGGTTCGATAGAAACCTGTGTCGTGTGATTTAGTATTATGATACAGTTCATTATTATTATGATAATGATGACGAAGGCATGATAAAGTGATTCGATTATCCAAACCATTATCTATAACAACTCGATTTTAATAAAAATAAATTACAAAACAATAGCGGTGTTTATGAAGAACCATCATGGGCATGATAAAATCGATAGTGCAGAAGTTCTGTGGGTATTTTCCACATCAGAACTTTATGGAACATTTCATTTTATAAACGTTACGTTGAAATTGATTATTAAATACAAATAATCGCGGAATTATACTAGAATAGCAAAATTTCAAACCATGGAATGCATTTAAAACAAACGAACGGTTATTTTTACCTATCTTTGGACGGCTAAAACTAAAAAACAAAGCTATTTTCAATCTTGAAACTTATCAGCCGAACGTTTACCTGTTTTTGTCCTATTCAAAATTAAATTGAACTTTCATTTGCGGTCTTATTCGTTTTCTTTATCAGAGAAGGTGACTTCTTTTCATCTGCTAGTTTAACAAGGAGGTCTCGGAAGTTCTTAGATTCCATGTTGAAGCCCAATTGTTGCAATAGGAACCAGTCTCCGTAAGACATGTTTGTCAAGACGATATCCAGCTTGTCTTGAGGGGTGAATCGATCGAGGGATAACATCAAGTAATACCTCACGCGGGGTGAAGTGAACACAAGGATTCGATACGCTAAGCTGAGTCCACTTAATAAGGCAAGAATCACAAACCAAAACCACATAAAGATGTAGATTTTTTCGTTCAGGATGTTCAGTGGAATCAGACAAAGAGCGTCGTGTTTCTGGACGTCGCCAGATGAGCCATAGCGATGAAAAGTGCACTTCGTCACTCGCGGAAAAACTCGCACCATGGGGTCCAGCCTATTCTCCGGGTCGTCGTCCACGTATCGAACAACTTCCGGACCAAACGAGGTGAATTCGTACCCCAAGAAGCGATCAACCAAATAAATCTGCCCGATTACATTTACAAAGTTCATGATCTCACACAAGGTGTATTTCCAGACATAACTGTCGTGCCTTCTTGACTTGGAAGTGAAATAATCAACAAGTTTAGCGATGTTGGTCTGTTTGTCTTCTTCCTTAATGATTGGTCTAGTTAGCTCCAACAACATGCTTTTCACCTTTCCTCCTTCGAAACTTCTCCAAGTCATTCGAGGAACGTAGAAGAGCAATGCTTGAAGGAAGAGAACAAAACACACCCACTGGTAATAAGCATGTTCCTTCACCTCGTCACCTGGCTCGTACTTGTCCACCCCGGGATGGGCCACTTCGACTCCAACTTTCTTATTAAATGCTTTTAGAAGGGTGAAGGTGCTTTCGACCCAACAATAAGTATTGAGTGTCTTTTCTGGAATGTCGTCTTTTTGAATACAATGGATTGGGTCGCCGAAGAACTGAGTGCCTGAAATCATCACGCTGAAGGCCAGAATAATTGGCATGGTGACTTCGTAATGAAGTCGGAAAATATGGTTATCTATCTGGACTTTTCCATATTTAATTTTCAGTAACTTTCCGAGGCCATCACTGATGAATAGCTTCTCCATAATGTTCGCAAAACTTTAAATAATTGTTTTCGCACTTATTCAGTTGACTTTAAGCCGAAATATACGTGAAATACACCTAAACGATGTGCAAAATCCACACACCTTTATAGATAAGAACATCCGGGAAATTGCACATAATCAGTGAACTTTGAGCAAAGAAAAAAATGGCCTACTATCTAATCCAGCATAAAGCTGAACATTTAGTACATTTTTCGATTACTAATTGTTTCTAAGTAAAAATATTATCATATGGAACCTGAAAATGTACCTTTTATACATAAAGTATACATGGAAAACGAATTCGTGAAAAAACATACAAAACAACACTTCTATTTGTAAGTAGGGCTTACGTTTAACATTGGGACCTTCATATTATATTTTAGTTTTTCTTTATAGTTGGCATATTATATTTAAACATAATATATGGACCTTGGTCTAAAGTGAATTATGCAATGACCACAAATCATTTTTAATAGAAGGAAGTTAACTAAATGTGGGGTTGATATACCATGGCGTAGTAGTTTTAAAATTGTGTCGTGACTGGTTCATGTAACAATGTGAAATTATTTAAAAAGTAAAATATATATATATATAAATATTGGCATTTGGTTTAGACAGCTTAGACACCCAAAACTGGCAGTTAAATGAAAGTTTGTGTTGTTATTATTAAAATATTTAACTTCGTTGTTGTTGTTAAGGGTAAAGCTTGTTTGTTTGTTTGTTTTTGAATTTCGCACAAAGCTACTCGAGGGCTATCTGCGTTAGCCGTCCCTAATTTAGCAGTGTAAGACTAGAGGGAAGGCAGCTAGTCATCATCACCCACCGCCAACTCTTGGGCAACTCTTTTACCAACGAATAGTAGGATTGACCGTCACATTATAACGCCCCCACTGCTGGGAGGTCGAGCATGTTTGGTGCGACGGGGATGCGAACCAGCGACCCTCAGATTACCAGTCGCACGCCTTAACACGCTTGGCCATGCCGGGCCAAGGATGAAGCTACACAATGGGCTATCTATGTTCTTCACAGTACTGGTATCGAAACTTGATGTTTAGCGTCGTACGTCTACAGACTTACCACTGAGACTTTGTGGGGGAAAGGGAGTGTCATGGAAAGGTTCGAATCTCGTGCATTTCGAAAACTATCTGCGCCAGAGGGACGGTAGCTAGTCAACAGCACACACCGCCAACTCTTAGGCTACTCTTTTTACCAACTAATAGTGGGATTGACCGTAACATTATAACGCCCACACGGCTGAAAGGGCGAGCATGTTTGGCGCGACGGGGATGCGAACCCGCGACCCTCAGATTACGAGTCGCACGCCTTAAGACGCTTGGTCAAAATAATATACAGACACGAGTACGTATAAATTCTCTTCAACAAATGTTAAGAAATTGCTCTGGTTTCTTTGCTTAGCTAACCGTTTTTAAAATTCCAAGTTATATTGCTGAAGATAGCTGGTTTTATAGAGTTTACAAAAAGCGGGAACTTTGCTTGGTATTGACATTGGCTCTTGGATATAAAGTCAACAGTGACGTATCTTAAAATTAATAACACTAACATACAAATAAAGAAACCTAGGTTCAGATTTAACACAATATTGCATAGTTCAAATAAAAAACTGTATTTTAAATATTAATACAATTATAAAATCAATGAAACTAAAATACTGTTTGTTTTTAAATTTCGCGCAATGCTACACGAGGGCTATCTGTGCTGGTCATCTCTACGTTTGCAGTGTAAGACTAGAGGCCACCCACCGCCAACTATTGGACTACTCTTTTAACAACGAATAGTGGGATTGAACGTCATATCATAACGTCCTCACAGCTGAAATGGCAAGCATGTTTGGTGTGACGAGGATTCGAATCTATGATCCTTAGGTTACGAGACCAGTGCCTTAACCACTTGGCCATGGCTGGTCTTAACGTGTGAGGGGGAACAACATTCGAAAAGGGGCAAAAATCTAATAAAGATAACATTAAATTCAGAGAACTTCCGACAGGGGGAGCAAATTACGAAAAATGTGTAAACGTAATTTATGAAATAAATGCTAATATTCGTGCTTTAACTCACATATCACCTTTCAACAGTTTACTGACAAACAGAAAGACAAGTGTTAAAAACACAAAGAGAGTTTCACAAGCAGGTTCTGTATTGCTCTGTGCTGTCGTCATAGTGACTGAGACCAACGTTAGCATCCGCCCAAAGCAAATAAACACATTCTAAAAATCTCAGAAGCGAATTATGTAATTTGTTTTATCCTACTCGATCTTGAATATATATATATATACATTAATGTGTATATATATTTTTAGCTAAATATTTGTCGATACTGGAATGTGTTTCCTGCAATTTGGTAAAAAATAAACACGTAATTTCATGGTTCTTTCCTGTAGTGAAAACTTAGATTATTCGATCCCACGATCTTTCTCAGAGAATGTATAAACAGCGTACACGTTTACGGTTTCTTACGCGACGAGTGGGGTAAGAGGCTAAGCCAAAAAAAAGCTCGAAATTTGAAGCATATCCATTCCTGTCTTAAAGCTTCTGATCAGAGGTAAGTTATCCAGTCAGCAGCACCGGCTGTCCACACGGCTATTATTAACTGAATAATTGGATTGTCTGTCACACTTATAACGCTCTTACAACTGAAAGGGTTGACTGGTGTGTTGCAACTTGAATTTTTGGACCTATGCATCCACTGACCAATGCATTTGCTGACCAGTAAATTAGCCTGCTGGACTGTGGATCTTAGGTTATCGCCACGTTACAGTTAAAAACAAACAAAAAACACACTCCGCACTTTAGTACTGAAAACTGCGACGTAACAGTTGATGGTCCACGTTCAGTAACCCAGTTACTGGCTGTCTATACTATTTACCGTGTTCTCCTTGTTCGATTACAATTGGGGACATCTATCGGAGGACAATTGAAACAGGAGCACATTATTACAAAAAAAAAATGTTACGTTTGTTTCTTATAACATTCACAGAAGCTGACCATTTGAAACTTTCTTTATAAGAGTGAGTAACACTAAACATTTGAACACTGACAGCTATTTCTATAACACTGTATATTAACAATTTGTATCTCAGAACGACAGGTATGGGTATTTACACTTTTATTCATAAGCAGAGAACAACGTTTCGACCTTCCTAGGTCATCTCAGGTTAACAATTTCGTAATTAACAACTGAGATACATTTTTATTTCAAGTGGGTTTTCGTCGTCAGCATGTCAATAATTTGTTCTAGAATACGTAAATTAAAAATACTGGTAATTAATATGATATTGAGTTCTTATATTCATTAGTTCAAGTTTGGTTTGTTTGTAGTTACGTATGTAGCTACAGAATCGACTATCCGTGCTCTGCCCATTACGGGTATCGAAACCGGTTTTCTAGCGTTGTACGTCCGTAGACTTGCCGCTGTACCTTTTTTTTTATGTGATTTCCACTTAAAATTAGGGATAATACAGGATAACAATATCGTTAATGGTTATTTGTTGTCGTGACCAAGAGGAAGTTACGTCAGAATAGTTTTCTTCCGGCAAAGAACACGTGCAGTAAAGAACACGTGTAGTAATCAGTTTCATAAAGTTATTTCATGTGTCAAATTAACAACATTTAATTTTACAAAAGTACGCGTTTCCTAAGTTACCGTTAAACATCTACAAGTTAACAAAAGGAAGGACTCTGGCCTACGTCTATGCACTGATATTTCTAACAGTTAAACAGTGTGTTTTTAACTTATCACAAATATCTTGTACTAATTGCTTTAACGCAATAAATGTTATTTGAATGGTTGTTCGTTTGTTTTTATTCTCGCGCAAAGCTACACGAGAGTTATGTGTGTTTTTATTATAGGAAAGCTGCATCGTGCTATCTACTGAGACCACCCCTAATTTTAGCGTTGGAAATCCGTAGACTTACCGCTGCACTCGCGGGGGGCACACGAGGGCTATCTGCGCTAGCCGTCCATAATTTAGCTGTGTAAAACTAGAGGGAAGGCAGCTAGTCATCACCAACTCTTGAGCTACTCTTTTACTAACGAATAGTGGGATTGACCGTCACATTATAATGCCCCCACGGCTTAAAGGGCGAGAATGTTCTGTGTGACAGGGAGTCGAAGCCGGTATCCTCGGATTACAAGTCGAGTGCCTTAACCACCTGGCCATGCCGGGCTCCTTTGAAGGGCCAGACTTTATTAAGTGTACATTTGTCAACTGGAACTTGCGAAAACAACATTTTTCTAGGAGTATGATTTATGCATATCTTGAAAATAGAAATAGTGAAACTCTTGTGACAAGCATCTAGCACTCAGACAACGTTCTCTATAGTGAAACTCTTGTGACAAGCATCTATCACTCAGACAACGTTCTCTATAGTGAAACTCTTGTGACAAGCATCTAGCACTCAGACAACGTTCTCTATAGTGAAACTCTTGTGACAAGCATCTAGCACTCAGACAACGTTCTCTATAGTGAAACTCTTGTGACAAGCATCTGGCACTCAGACAACGTTCTCTATAGTGAAACTCTTGTGACAAGCATCTAGCACTCAGACAACGTTCTCTCATATTTTTACACCTTGATTAAATAACTACTGGTTTTCACACGTGTTCTTCTTTACCAGATTACATTGTATCAAAAAGAGAAAGGTAAAAGACAGACAAATCCTATGAAGGTTTTCCCTTCTGTTTCTTGTGGTAATATTCCAGCTGCTGAATTTGGTTACCATCCATTCTAAAAATACAAATACGAAACCCTTATGGAATTACATATCACCTCTGTATGATAGTAAAGACAAGTGTAGAAATTGATGTAAACTATACAGCAAATCCAGCTGTAGCATGGCCAGGTGGTTAAGGCGTTCTACTTGTAATCTGAGGGCCTCAGATTCGAATCCCCGTCACACCAAACATGCTCGTCCTTTCAGTCGTGGAGGCGTTATAATGTGACGATCAATCCCACTATTCGTTGGTGAAAGAGTAGCTCAAGGGTTGGCGGCAGGTGGTGATGACTAGTTGTGTTAGGGACGGTTAACACAGCTAGCCTTCGTGTAGCTTTGCGCGAAATTCAAAAAACTAACAAATATAGCAACTAGTAAGAATGGTTATTTTAATTTAAACTTCTTACACAGATTATAAACGTTTTTATTATTGTGAAAGAAGTACATAAAGTTGAATTAGAAAGAATAACTCCTATTCCAAGCATCTCACCATGACCCCAATTGTGTGCTTTCATAAATAGACCCCGAATTATCACTTGTAGATTTAGCACTGTAGTTTGAAAGTCATTTAAACATAAAAATATTATCGTTTAAACGTTACATATGCAGTTACAGACACACACCTATTATGTAACCCAACTTTCAAAGATTTTCCTGTAGGAAAATGACTTGTGATATTCAAAATCCACCCAGCAAAACTGAATCACTTAAACATTCCAGGTCATTTCAAGTTCAATGATTTATACGGAGGGTTATAGTTTACTCTTACCTTCCCAGTTATTGATACGAACAAATATATTGGTTCTTGCGCATAATGATATAACAAAATGATATAACTTGAGTATCTATAGTAGATATACGTGTGACGTACAACGCGCGCTTAAAAACTAATTTCTAGGCTAAGGCCTAAGCTCTCTGCTAGTACAGCGGTAAGTCTACGGATTTACGACGTGGCTTTGATATAAGGAAACACAGAAACAAACACTAACTGGACCCACAATATCTCTTGATGTCCTGTGTATCGAGTATGATAAATTTATGTACTCTCTAGATTTGTTTTATTTTCCAATCTTTTTATTTGTAATTATTCTCTTGAAAATAAACAACTGTAAATGAAAACACGTGATTACAGCGACATTAAAATTTGGATATTTTTATATCTGAAACAGTAATAGGACAATCAGCTAATAACAAGTTTAATGTTTACTGGGTAATCAGAATGAGGACTTGAATCATGCTCAGAGGTTTATGTGTTTGTGTTACGACCCGGCATGGCCAGGTGGGTTAAGGCGTTTTACTTGTAATCTGAGGATCGCGGGTTCGAATCCCCGTCACACCAAACATGCTCGTCCTTTCAGCCGTGGAGGCGTTATAATGTGACGGTCAATCCCACTATTCGTTGGTTAAAAGAGTAGCCCAAGAGTTGGCTGTTGGTTGTGATGACTAGCTGCCTTCCTTCTAGTCTCACACTGCTAAATTAGGGATGGCTAGCGCAGATAGCCCTCGAGTAGTTTTGTGCGAAATTCAAAGAACAAACAAAATCAAACTCGTGTATGTATTGTTGCTTTGAAATTAAATTTTTCCGCTGGCAACATGTTACTTTTAACATTCTCCACCAGGTGTATATTTTAATGGTTTGCTGAATAAACTTAACACAAACACAACATATTATACGTATTTGAAAGCCCTGTTCTTCATCTATGATTTAGAAATTATTTTATGTTTGTATGAAGTACTAACTTAGAGAAATTTGCCCCAGAACTCTGGCGACATCAAATTGGGCACCTAAGAAATATTGGTAGAGAAAGCGATGTTAGGCTTAGAGTAATACCATTTTTCGTGCGCCAGAGAGCTTACAAACACGGCTGATACGGTAACATTCTTATAGTATTCGTTCCATTGTTACAGTAGTGTATTTATTATATTATTTTTTAAAGTCAGACATTAACACCGTTGTCAACTGGGACGGATAGAATAACAGTTTTGAATAAGGGTTCATCATAATGTTATATACATGAGCATTGTTCTGCATCTGATGTTTTGGGAAAATGTGTGTGACAATATGTTGAAACTGACAAACATTGGTTTCATTTGTTGAAACTGGACGTTATGAACTGTACTCGGAGCACAGGTTACTTAATACGTGGTGTTTCGGAATATAATACAAGAGTAAACAGTCGAGATGACTTCCGTGTAGATACAAGAAATGTACTAGTTTTAAAACACAGGTACCGTAACACAAGCACTTGTGTTGTTCTGGATAGGTATCTAACGTGGTAAACATAAGAATCAATTTATGTGGGCTTCATTGTTAAGAATTACAATGAAATGCACTTTAATGTGTCGTTTATCCGTGAGAACACACGAGGATAGCCAAACAATAACAAACACCTACCAGTGTTCACAAAACTATCTCTTTATGTGTGTGCATAAATACGCAGTCATTGTCCTTGTAAAAATATTTGAAATTACTTACTATTGTAAGGCCACAGTAATTATTCGAGTCATAAAGTCAGAGCGATCTTAATTGGAGTAAATATTACGATGACATTTCATATCGTAAAGGATTGATTTGGTTTGTTTTAAGATTCGCACAGAGCTACACAAGGGCTATCTGCGCTAGCCCTCCCTAATTCAGCAGTGTAAGACTAGAGAAAGGTAGCTACTCACCACTCACCACCCACCACCAACTGGTGAGTTACTCTTTTACCAACGAAAAGTGGGATTGACCGTAATATTATAACGCCACCACGGCTAAAAGGGCGAGCATGTTTCGTGTGACGGGAATTCGAACTCGCGACCCTCGGATTACGAGTCGAGAGGCCTAACCAGCTAGCCATGCCGGGCCATATTTTAAAGGCCACATGGACTCATCGTATCGTAAAGCTCACAGTGATTAGTCGTATCGTTAAGGTTACAGTGATTGTTAATGTTGGCCTTCACGACATTCAAAATTACTGTAGAACTTACAACCAGTGGTTACAATGTTGACTTAGACAAATAAAGCTGACGATAAAACACATGTAGACTGTAGTTAAATGTAAATAGAACATGTAGACTGTAGTTAAAGTTAGAACATGTATACTGTAGTTAAATTTAGAACATGTAGACTGTAGTTAAATGTAGATAGAACATGTAGACAGTAGTTAAATGTAGATAGAACATGCATACTGTAGTTAAATGTAGATAGAACATGCATACTGTAGTTAAATTTAGGACATGTAGACTGTAGTTAAATGTAGATAGAACATGTAGACAGTAGTTAAATGTAGATAGAACATATAGACTGTAGTTAAATGTAGATAGAACATATAGACTGTAGTTAAATGTAAATAGAACATGTAGACTGTAGTTAAATGTAGATAGAACATGTAGACTGTAGTTAAATGTAGATAGAACATGTAGACTGTAGTTAAATGTAGATAGAACATACATACTGTAGTTAAATGTAGATAGAACATGCATACTGTAGTTAAATTTAGGACATGTAGACTGTAGTTAAATGTAGATAGAACATGTAGACAGTAGTTAAATGTAGATAGAACATATAGACTGTAGTTAAATGTATATAGAACATGTAGACTGTAGTTAAATTTAGAACATGTAGACTGCAGTTAAATGTAGATAGAACATGTGGACTGAAGTTAAATGTAGAACATGTAGACTGTAGTTAAATGTAAATAGAACATGTAGACAGTAGTTAAATGTAGAACACTTACTAATATTTAAATCAAGAGATGACGTCGAACTTTGAGAATCTGTTTATCTTATACACTACTTATCACTTGTTTGTTGGATATGTCACCGTGTGAATGATCCACGCTTGGAATATAAGTAATGTGTGAAATCATTTCCAGATCCATGTGAGAAACATGGAACTGAGAGTGTGTGTAATATGACCAGAACAACATCTGAGTCCTCCTGTAAACAAAGGTGAAGATGTTAGCATGAAATACTGGGAATATATAGACAATTTTCAGAACAGAATTAATCATACAACCGTATGACGCAAGTTATATCACACAATATATTAATTGGAAACTTACAAAAGTTTGTTAAATTACTCATAAGATACAAACGTTATAAATAGTTACTGCAAGTTGTTAGTTGAGTATAACTAATTTAAGGGTGAAAAAACGTAACCCCAGAAGGTTTGGGTGGTGTTCGGCACAAAGCAGCACTCGTGGCTTACTGTATTTTGCTCACACAGGTATCGAAACAAAAATTCTTGTGTCGTAAGACTCCAGACTTAACGCCACTTCACTGAGTGGTGATGAAGTAGGGTTAACACCATTAGAGAGTAAAACATGTATTCTAATACAGCATAAACCTAGTGTTAAAAACAAGTTCAAGAATTCAGCTTGAGTGTATACACGAGATCCAAATATTCGTAACGTTGCAATTGGGTTCCTGGTCTCATACGTTGACTTGAATTAACCCTTCTTTCTAATTCTGATTGAAAGTCAGTGGATCTAAGCTATGTTGTTCTTTACTAGAAATAGGAAAAAGCCTGAATAAAAATAGCTTTTTTCTCACTTAAGTTTGTAACAACATTAATCGAAAACTATTTATTCACATTTAATTTATTTGTTAAAATAATTTTAAAACTGCAATATAAATTTGAACACTTCAAAAGAAATCTTTTTAGTATTATAACATGAGCTCACGGAGTGAAATCATAATTAAAGTTAAACAATCTTCCGATTTTGCTGCCATCTCTTGGATGTAAGTTGAAGTATAAATTTGACTATTAATTTCAATAATAATGCTCTGTAGTTACTACAAAGATTCATTATACCAGTAAACAGCTCTAAATGTGTATCTGAGTATCTTATTATGTGTATCTTGTTTTCTTAATTTGTATGCGATTTTTGCAAAAAATTTAAAGAGTTGTGGTTTTAAAATAAGACGATTTTCATACAACAATGATTTTAAAACTAGCTCTCTTACAAAAAAAAGGCTCCCCTCTAGTACAGCGGTATGTCTTCGGTTTACAACGCTCAAATCAGGGCTTCGATTCCTTTCGGTGGGCTCAGCAGATGTAGATAGCCTGATGTGGCTTTGCTATAAGAAAACACACACATACAAAGATAAGAAAAACATATAATGTTCAAAAAGAAAAACAAAGTTCATTATATATAAAGTCCACTATATACACTCTAAACTGTAAAATATGGAACACAGATAAAGTCCACTGTATATATTTTAAGACGTAAAAAAATAAATATATTTTGAACTACATGTACTTGACAAATGACTTCTCATATCCCTCATTTCCGGATGCGTCCGGTAATTCTAAATGTTTAAAACACAAATATAGAACATAAGGATTTCTAGATTTTCGAATTTGAACCTGTTCTAATTTACCGCGAATAACGTTTTATCAAACAGAATGATTTATTCTTTCAGTATCTCGCGTATATATGTGTAAAAATAAATCTTATTTCAAGGAAAATTGTTTCTTAAATCATTTCTGTTACAAAGGTTGTGTAAGTGATACCAGAATACCTTGGGGACTTTACCATTATATTTAATGTCGCCACGTGCGATCACACTATATCTTATTCAGGAACATTGTGACAACTATCTCGCAGCAAAGTTTCCAGTGAAAAAGTCTCAAGCGTAATTTTGTCAGGTCCGAAGCACACCACTCTTCCTCGATGCTATCCATAATCGATCTAATGTACGAAGACGGGGGTTCCCCAGGGCCCATCTGATCTCTCACCCGGTAATTTGGGCGGGCGCGTCTTTGAATGGAATATCATAAATACTTATTAACGCCTTGGTGAGCCTTGTTGGAGTTTCCAGAAGGAGATCTTCTTTGATTATGTTGTTTACTGTGGCCTGGAGCGCGTAGATGGCGTTTGCCACTAACCTTAAACGTTACAAGACGCCATATTTGTTTACAACGGGTAGGTCAGGAGTAGGTCTCTTTCTGGATAGTTTGGTTGTTTTTTTTCATGTTGATTCATACTCCTTTGTCTTCCAATAACACTAAGTATAAAGAATATTTCCATCTTGGAAATTCTAAGTCATCAACCTAAACATACCTTTAAATATAAGTATTTTGTAATAGAAACGGCTGTTACGTACCATTCCTAAAAGTGTTTGGAATTTAGCATAAAGTTACACAATGGGTTAACTGTGCTCTGCCCACCACAGGTATTGAAACCTAGTTTCTAGCGTTATAAGTCCACAGATATACCACTATTCCACTGGAGTCTCCCAAAAGTGATCAGTTTTTGGCGACATCACAGAACTTCTAAAATGTCAAAATGTAGTTCTTATACATTCTGTTCCACCATAATTTTACATCGGTTGCGATTATGACGTGACTTGCTGATTTACGTACACAAATTTACGTACAAACATTTATCTGTACAGCCACGTAATTGAAAATAATTATTACTTATTGTTTGCCACGTTTGATCTTTGTTACGTAAATAAATATTTCCAGAAATAAAATACGGTGTAATTATTTTCTAATTCTCTTTTAACATTTTTCTTAAGAACATCTTAATAATTCTGGAGTACTGATATAATTTTTGCATCAATCACTGAAGTTTGAATGGTATGAATTGGAAAAGAAGAAAGTTAGTCAATTTTTTAGCTTTTTCTGTGATTACGTTTGATCCTCATAGATGGCGGTAAAAGGTTTATGGTAAGAAACCGAAACTTCACTAGTACTTAAAACGATTTAAAATGTTTCATAATATTTACATGTAAGCTGTGTAGATTCTCTTGAGCATACAGACAATTTATACGATCATTTGTAAGGTTAAAAAGTGATCGACAAGTACAAGTGATTAAATGACGTCAGAGAAATGACCCACGAAATACACGTGACCATGTCAAAAATCTATCCTCCTATAATAGATTTATAGTAATGTACATTTCCAAAAATACTGTTGAGCGACCTGGAGTTATTTATAAAGTAAGGCAATGGAGTAATAACAAACAGGAAATCAGCTGCCTTCCCTCTAGTCTTACACTGTTAAATTAGGAACGACTAGCGCAGATAGCCGTCGTGTAGCTTTGCGCGAAATTAAAAAAAACAACAACAAACAAACCCGCGAACGAAAGTTATGTAAGTTCACGATTAACAAAAAGTTGTTTCCCTCAAATGAAATTGTAAAACAACATATCCAAAAACACCCATAAAAAGTGCTAAATACAAAATATGTAACCGCACTATGTACGTGTCTCTGCATGGGCCTAACAAGCCTTACTGTCACATTGTGTGATGATCCACCAACAGGGGTTAAGTGGTGGTAAAAAAACTCAAAACCGGCAAAATGCGAATCTAAAAACTTGTATCTCACCCCACCCTCTCCCGTATGCATGGGTCTGCTGAGCCCCCATACGAATTTCGGTGAAAATCTATTAACACACTATAAAGTAGTTAATTGGACATTAGAACAGACAGTTCACCAGACATGCTCCCCCTTTCAGCTGTGGGAACGTTATAATGTAACGGCCACTCCCACTATTCGTTGGCAAAAGAGTAACTCAAAAATTGGCGTTGGATGATGATCACTAATTGCTTTCCCTCTAGTCTTACACTGCTAAATCAGCTCGTGTAGCTTTGCGCGAAATTCAAAACAAAATTATATTTGTATAGACGTTACATCCTTTAACCTGTTCCTTTAGAAGCAAGTATACATATAATATTACAACCATGTTATGTTTGCCAAATTCATTGTTGATGAATATGATGAAGCTGGAATACTAGTTTCTGAAATTCTCTAAGGATCCATATAAAAAACACAATGTTATATACCGGTATACAATAGGCCTAACACTAAAGTCTTACACAAAGTTGAACTAATTGTCACCTTTCTTCGTACACTCGCAAAGACGTTCACTGCTTAACAAGACGCGAAGTTATAAAAACTATTCTGAAAACTAGTTTTTATATAATAGTAAATATTGATGTAGTTTGTTTTATTTTTCGAAACTTGAATACTGATACAACAGTTTCCAGTGGAACACTATTTGTAGATAATAAATAAATGAACCCGGGCATGGCCAGGTGGTTAAGACACTCGACTCGTAATCTGAGCGTCGCGGGTTGGAGTCCCCGTCACACCAAACATGCTCGCTCTTTCAGCAGTGGGGACGTTATAATGTGAGGGTCAATCCCACTATTCGTTGATAAAAGAGTACCCCAAGAGTTGACGGTGGGTGGTGTTGACTAGCTGCCTTCAGTGATGACGAGAAACCCCACTTGTAGAGAAAAATATATATGTAAAACAGCTGGTTTGGGTTGAGAAAATTTTTATGTAGAGGAGCGAACAACGTTTCGACCTTCTTCGGTCATCGTCAGGTTCACTAAGAAAGAGGTAACTGACCGATAGCTGACCACTTGTTTGAAGGGGGTTGTGTAACTGAGTGTAGGAATGTAGAGGGCGTGCTTAGATGTTTGATTGTATTTATTAATATAGGTATAAAGGTGTTCCGTTGTATTGGTGTATTTTGGGCTTGAGTTGTTGTATCAACATAATTTCACAAAACAAAAAGCTAAAACACAATCTTACAAAAAGAGACATTAATTCCATTAAAAACCTAAAACAAGACAAAAATATAAAAATTCTAAAAGCAGATAAAGGTAACGCTATAGTCATAATGAACACGAATGAATACATCCAAAAAATGAAGAACATCCTATCAGACACGAACAAATTTAAACCAATACATACAAATCCAACAAAGACACACGAGACGCAACTGAACAAAATACTACTACAAATGAAAAAAGCCAACACAATTTCACAAACACTTTATTCCTACCTACGTAAAACCGACTCACGCACACCATAAATATACGGCATCCCCAAACCTCATAAACCAGATTGTCCATTACGACCAATAATGTCCACATATGAATCGTTTAATTACAATCTTGGTAAATACATAGCATGAGCATTCTCCAAATATGTAACATCAGCCAGCTCATTCATCAAAGACTTTTAATTTCAAGTTTAATCTAAATCAACTCAATCATAAAGCCTTAATGGCCAGTTTCGATGTTATATCCCTCTTTAGAGAAGTCCCAACCACTAAAGCCTTCAAGAGAGCCTTAGAACTCTATATCCGAGACCCTAACCCATCAACAGACATTCATTGCAACCAGTTAGCAACCCTCATAGAATTCACCACGATAAAGATAAAGTTCATGGCTTGATAGATAGTACGTAGATAGTTTCATTTACCGTATTTTTTGTTTTGCAATTGTGGAAGAGAAATCGAATGAACGTCTTAGAAGTTTCAACATACGTTCTCAAACTAACAGTGTTTGTCGTATGTCGTTAATGTTTTAGTGGGTAAAACAAATTTGAAGAAGCCTAAAACACACCAGCTCTCAGTCTATTACTTGGCTCATCTCGAGACAGGAATAACCAAATTATGAAAGACAATTTCCACGAGACTTTAATAATTCGGGTAAATGACAATTTACGAGACAGTTCTCGATACTACGTGGTTTAGATTATGAACTTTTTTATATACATTTGGTCATTAAAAAGATAGATAACTAAAGATTGAATTAGAAGCAAACTGTTCTGTGAGAAAAAGGTTGTGGTGCCAATAAGGAATCCGGTATATTTTTCGACGTGTAACGAACAATTTTATAAAAATTATATATATATATAAAGTAACAACTGGTGGTCTGAAAATAACAGTAAATGTCTTTTATAATATACTCTTCAAAAAAAGAAACGCAAAAGGGATATTTTTTTTATTTTAAAGGGAAATATATGTAATAACGTTACAAGCTCAGAGTATGTGATGTTACACGTGTTAAGGCACTGATTGTCAGACCAAAATGACAATAAAAGTTGTGTACTTTGAAAACGGAGGAAAACATCGGATATTTCGCCAAATCGCATTCGTGTCCAATAAATTTGTTTGAGAGATCTGCATGTTCTGCAAGTGCAACATGTGCAAAATCCCTATAAAAGTGACGGGTTTTCGGTTTCCATAGCTCAGTGTTAAGCCGCCGACACGCAATACAGTTACGTCAAGACTGACTGAAGCACAACGCAACAACGCCATTGGTCCCTGGAAACAGGCAAATCTCGATCAGATGTTGCCAGAGCTGTGAATGTCCATCTAAGCACCATCACAAGGCTATGGAATCGTCACCAACAACATGGATCAAATCGTGACCGTCCACGATCTGGCAGACCTCGTGTGACCACGCCCGCACAAGATCGCTACATCCAGTTACGTCATCTTCGGGATAGGACCACCACTGCGACGTCTACTGCCTCAACCATACCAGGGCTGCGTAGAATTTCCGATCAGACCGTACGCAACCGTCTACGAGATTCTTAGGCCCCATGTGCAACCCATCATGGTGAACGTCAACGACGTTTTTCAACATGACAACGCCCGTCCTCACACAGCCCGACTCACCACTGTCTTCTTGAGACACCACAACATCAACGTTCTACCCTGGCCCTCCAGATAACCAGATTTAAACCCCATCGAACATCTTTGGGACGAGTTGGACCGACGTCTGCTACGGCGACAACCTCAACCGCAGACTCTACCTCAGCTTGCAGCAGCTTTGCAGGCTGAGTGGACAGCCATTCCACAGGATGTGATTCGTCATCTCATCGCTTCCATGGGCAGGAGATGCCAAGCAGTTATTGATGCTCACGGGGGGCATACTCGTTATTGACGTTGAGTGACGTTAAACTTCAACTAGTGAGCGTGAACTTCGCCTTTGCAGACTTTGGATGTTCAGCAGTGAATGTGCAAAGTTTCACACATGTCATACAGAACTACCCGGAATAAACTTGTTAACAATTTGTCTCAAATTTTGCCTTTTGCGTTTCTTTTTTTGAAGAGTATAATAGTCGTTATTTGATAATTAATCGGAATTCGTTGGGAATGCTGACATGTTTGTGTCTACACAATATCAGCACGAACACAATTGTGTGTGTTCTTGTGTTTTTCTTATAGCAAAGAACCCGGCATGGCCAGGTGGTTAAGGCACTTGACTCATAATCTTAGGTTCGTGGGTTTGAATCTCCATAACTCCAAACATGGTCTCCCTTTCAGCCGTGAGGGCGTTATAATGTGATAGTCAATCCCACTATTCGTTGGTAAAAGAGTAGCCCAAGAATTGGCGGTGGGTGGTGATGACTAGCTGCCTTCCTTCTAGTCTTACACTGCAAAATTAGGGACGGCTAGCGCAGATAGCCCTCATGTAGCTTTAGACGAAATTCAAAACAAACCACGCTTCCTTATTGTTCGTTTAGCAGTTCCAAATGGGGAACATTTAGATGCTGAGAGCCCTTGCGTAACTTTGGACAATTATCCTAAACAAGTTAAATTATCAAATCCTAAAACCACAACTGAACGTTACACAGAGTTTCCTTGTTCGTGGATTCTCTGTTATAACTTTGAACACAACATCACCAGATAATATCAAATATATTATATTAATTGAAGATAAGGGGCAATTTGAAAAGTTTGTATGCTTACATTAAACTATGCATCAGTCGGAATTTCTTTGAGACAGAATGAACTTCTTTATTGGAATACCCACCCTGTCTTTTGACTATATCATTCATTCATGATCCATAATAATTTTAAAAACCCGTTGTATTCACTGCTATTTTGACTTACAGATAGTCGAATTTACTGAACGCCCTGCTAAATATGTATATATAAGTTATGTTAAGTGTAACACTTTTCAACTAGTATGATGAAATAAAGGTAAAAACTTGTTACCTAGTATGATGGGATAAATTCTGGTTAAGAAATCAACACATTCGATTTCATACAGAAGTTGTGGTGGTTTTTAAGAGACCCAAAACTGGAATAGTTCACTATTCTTCTTTAGGAGAATAAGGAGAATAAATATAACTCTTGTCAACTATGTTGGAGTATGTATAACACTTATCAACTAACCTGATAGAATAAATCTGGCATGATGCAATAGATGTAACGATTGTAAACTGTAAACTAGCTTGATGGAATAAATGTAACACTTGTCAACTAGGCTGATGGGATAAATGTAATACTTGTCAACTGGCTTGATGGAATAACTGTAATTATTGTCAACTAGGCTGATGGGATAAATGTAATACTTGTCAACTGACTTGATGGAATAAATGTAATTATTGTCAACTGGCTTGATGGAATAAATGTAATGACAGTCAACTAGTCTGATGGTATAAATGTTACACTTGTCAACAAGCTTGATGGAATAAATGTAATGATAGTCAACTAGTCTGATGGTATAAATGTTACACTTGTCAACTAGCTTGATGGAATAAATGTAATGATAGTCAACTAGTCTGATGGTATAAATGTTACACTTGTCAACTAGTTTGATGGAATAAATGTAACACTTGTCAACTAGGCTGATGGGATAAATGTAATACTTGTCAACTGGCTTGATGGAATAACTGTAATTATTGTCAACTAGGCTGATGGGATAAATGTAATACTTGTCAACTGACTTGATGGAATAAATGTAATTATTGTCAACTAGGCTGATAGGATAAATGTAATACTTGTCAACTGGCTTGATGGAATAAATGTAATTATTGTCAACTAGGCTGATGGGATAAATGTAATACTTGTCAACTGGCTTGATGGAATAAATGTAATGACAGTCAACTAGTCTGATGGTATAAATGTTACACTTGTCAACAAGCTTGATGGAATAAATGTAATGATAGTCAACTAGTCTGATGGTATAAATGTTACACTTGTCAACTAGCTTGATGGAATAAATGTAATGATAGTCAACTAGTCTGATGGTATAAATGTTACACTTGTCAACAAGCTTGATGGAATAAATGTAATGATAGTCAACTAGGCTGATGGGATAAATGTAATACTTGTCAACTGGCTTGATGGAATAAATGTAATGACAGTCAACTAGTATGATGGTATAAATGTTACACTTGTCAACAAGCTTGATGGAATAAATGTAATGATAGTCAACTAGTCTGATGGTATAAATGTTACACTTGTCAACTAGCTTGATGGAATAAATGTAATGACAGTCAACTAGTCTGATGGTATAAATGTTACACTTGTCAACAAGCTTGATGGAATAAATGTAATGATAGTCAACTAGTCTGATGGTATAAATGTTACACTTGTCAACTAGCTTGATGGAATAAATGTAATGATAGTCAACTAGTCTGATGGTATAAATGTTACACTTGTCAACAAGCTTGATGGAATAAATGTAATGATAGTCAACTAGTCTGATGGTATAAATGTTACACTTGTCAACAAGCTTGATGGAATAAATGTAATGATAGTCAACTAGTCTGATGGTATAAATGTTACACTTGTCAACAAGCTTGATGGAATAAATGTAATGATAGTCAACTAGTTTGATGGAATAAATGTAATTATTGTCAACTAGGCTGATGGTATAAATGTTACACTTGTGAACTGGCTTGATGGTATAAATGTAATTATTGTCAACTAGTCTGATGGTATAAATGTTACATTTGTCAACTAGTTTGATGAAATAAACAGAACACTTGTCATCTAATCTACGTGTGCAGCACAAATAGTCCACTCTTTAAATATTTATGTTTAACCATAATTAAACAAACGTTTTTAATTAAATAAACAAAATATTTGATTACTTGACCAATTGCATATGAGTTTTCACTAAGTTTGCAAAATTCCAAATAAGTGATGGCATATTACTTTCCTTCTACCACCATCTCCTCTCACACAGTGTTTGTTTGTTTTTGAATTTAGTGAAAACCTACATGAAAGCTGTCTGTGCTAGCCACCCGTAATTTAGCAGTGTAAGACCAGAAGGAACGCAACTAGTCGTAACCACCCACCGCCAACACTTGGGCGACTCTTTTACCAACGAATAGCGGGATTGACCGTCACCTATAAAGTCTCCACGGATGAAAGGGCGAACATGTTTGGTTGGACGAAGATTCGAACCTACGACCTTGAAATTACGAATTGAATACACTAGCTACCTGGTCATGCCAAGCCTTTTAACACAGTGCCACTGGCAAAGATACGGTATCACAGAAGCGTGCTGTTTGTTTTGTTTGGTTTTTGAATTTCGCGCAAAGCTACACGAGGGCTATCTGCACTGGTCGTCCCTAATTTAGTATTATAAGACTAGAAGGAAGGTAGCTAGTTATCACCACCCACCGCCAACTCTTGGGCTACCTTTTTACCAACGAATAATGGGATTGATCGTAACATTATAACGCCTCCACAGCTGCACTGCTAAAAAGTGTAAGACTACAGAGAAGGCAGGTCATCATCACTCACCACTAATTCTTGAGTTACTTTTTTACAAACAAATAATGAGATTGACCGTTCTTTATAACATCCCACGGCTGAAAGGGCGAGCATGTTTGGTGCGACCGGGATTCCAACCCACGACCTTCAGATTCCGTGTCGAGCGCCCTGATCACCTGGCCATACCGAACCCCGAAGTTAATTCTGTGAAGCTGAACGGTTCACGATGTTCGAAACCTGTAAACGTTCCTGGTCAAATATCTGTAGTTTTCCGATTATTAAGCGTTTATCACAATTATTGCTTCCCAGACTTATAGTACACGGACTTTAACTGACAAACCATATTCTCTTACTGTCTCTATAAGGCGAAATTCTCGAAAGTTCACTTGACTCAACAGTATTCGAAGATATGCTAGTGGTTTCTTAAAACATATATTGTTGATTCTTACCCTCCAGAATCTTCTACAAAGTTAGAGAACAGGAGGGACATGCGCACTATACATTCAACAATATACGTTACATGCATCAAACTGAAACAAACATAGATATTAAAATAAATCTTTGAAAGTAAGTCTGTTACGTTTTCGATTTAGAATTCCGCTCCCACCACATCTGTTGAGTTTCAATACTTTCCTGCGATATCCATGTTTTAAAAGTGCCACCACTAGTTCTGGTGTCTTTTACTAGATATGTCGGTCTATTTCTCATCTTTTTATGTCACCATTCGGCTCAAAGTGTGTTTTGTGCCAGAGGTTGTTGGTGGGTATCATTTGTTGTGGAATACGTTTAACCTCGTAGTCATTGAGAAGCCCCGCACGGCCGTCAGATTCATTCAGAAATGCACGTACCTAACTTTATAAGTGAGTGTCTAAGCAGCTCATTTAAATTCTAATTACTTTAAATACACAGTATTACCTTTAAATGTTTTGTGCATTGAAACACAAAAGATCAAAAATAAAAAAAAATATTTCACACGTGAGGCACGAGTTTCCTCTCTTAGTTTGTTATTTAAAAAACAAGACAAACAAACAGAAACGCACATTTAAATCCTAAAACCTGTTTCTTATTGGTAATTTAAAACAGCTAGAGGATAAAAAAATGATACGTGATGAAAAGTTTCTGTTTGTTTGTTTGTTACATCGTAAGCCCACAAAATGAATTATCTATTTTCTTTAGGGAGTCGAAACCCAGATTTTAGGTTTTATGTACATAAACCTACAGATGATTCACCAAAAGGCTAAACTGTTATGAAGAGATATCTAGTGAAGCTGGAATGACGTGGTTTTTATCGTAAAATGAAATATTTTGATCACCGGCACTTTAATAACCATTGATGACGGTCATGCCAACGCATTCAAAAACTTCGAATTCAAACATTTTAAGTCCTATCGGTTTCTTTTTCTCTATAGCTCGAGCGCTTTCAAAAACACTCGGGTCAGAAGGCATTTATTTATTTCTATCAAAACTTCTTGAACCCACGTGTTTTTCTAATATCGTGGAGGTTTATTTTCACGATATCCATTTTGAAATACAGAACGATGAATGAAACAGCGGAACATACTATTGGTATACAAACAATATTGTAAAAAAACATCAAAGTTTGAAAAAGTTTCATATAGCTTTCAGTTCAGTTATTTGTATCTCCCTAAATGGCTCAATGGAAGGTCTAATATCTTATAACTCTAAGAAACGGGTGACGATACCTGTGGTTGGCACTGTACAGATAAACAATTGTGTATCTTTTTGCTTAACAACAAACAAACAAATGCTTCTGCGGTTTAAAAGATTTAGTCAATGCTCACTGGACGGTCTGATGGCTTAAACATCAAAATATGGGTTTCGATACCTGTGGTTGACACATCACATAATCAGTTGTAGCTTCTTGCTTGAAAGCAAATAAACAGAGAAGCAGTTCTGCGGTTTTATAAGTTTAGTATATGCTCTACAGAACTTATGATCCATCGCGACACGTTGAGTGTTCAGTAGCAAAACACGTGCCATCCGACATCAGTTTTACAACTCAAAAATCGTGCTTTTAGTCAGTCCTAACAGATAAGAAAAACCACGTGTAGCTGTCAGACAGCAGATATAACAATTTCTTTTATCATTGGCATCATATATAATAATAAATTACTTCATGTTTGTTTCTTTTTTTATAGTAAAGCCACATCGAGCTATCTGCTGAGCCCACCGAGGGGAATCGAACCCCTGATTATTCACTGTGTGATGTGATCTATGGTAGACAATGTGTTTTTTTTGTATACATAGATAGGAAAGAAAAACTGTTATTTTATATACGGATGTTTGTTTGTTATTTTATATACGGATGTTTGTTTGTTATTTTATATACGGATGTTTGTTTGTTATTTTATACACGGATGTTTGTTTGTTATTTTATATACGGATGTTTGTTTGTTATTTTATATACGGATGTTTGTTTGTTATTTTATATACGGATGTTTGTTTGTTATTTTATATACGGATGTTCGTTTGTTATTTTATATACGGATGTTTGTTTGTTATTTTATATACGGATGTTTGTTTGTTATTTTATACACGGATGTTTGTTTGTTATTTTATATACAGATGTTTGTTTGTTATTTTATGTACGGATGTTTGTTTGTTATTTTATATACGGATGTTTGTTTGTTATTTTATATACGGATGTTCGTTTGTAGACTGTTTCTTTTTAACTTCTTTTCTACAGTTATTAAAACCACTATTTTACAAGTGGTAAGTTCAGCCCTCTATAGTGGAAGTGTTCTAGTACAGGACAGTGGTAAGTTCAGCCCTTGTAGTAGGATGTGTTCTAGTACAGGACAGTGGTAAGTTCAGCCCTTGTAGTAGGATGTGTTCTAGTACAGGACAGTGGTAAGTTCAGCCCTTTATAGTGGGAGTGTTCTAGTGCAGGACAGTGGTAAGTTCAGCCCTCTATAGTGGGAGTGTTCTAGTGCAGGACAGTGGTAAGTTCAGCACTCTGTAGTGGGAGTGTTCTAGTACAGGACAGTGGTAAGTTCAGCCCTTTATAGTGGGAGTGTTCTAGTGCAGGACAGTGGTAAGTTCAGCCCTTTATAGTGGGAGTGTTCTAGTGCAGGACAGTGGTAAGTTCAGCCCTCTATAGTGGAAGTGTTCTAGTACAGGACAGTGGTAAGTTCAGCCCTCTGTAGTAGGAGTGTTCTAGTACAGGACAGTGGTATGTTCAGCCCTCTGTAGTGGGAGTGTTCTAGTACAGGACAGTGGTATGTTCAGCCCTCTGTAGTGGGAGTGTTCTAGTACAGGACAGTGGTAAGTTCAGCCCTCTATAGTGGGAGTGTTCTAGTACAGGACAGTGGTATGTTCAGCACTCTATAGTGGGAGTGTTTTAGTGCAAGATATTGTTGGCTAATGGAAAATTTGGTTTAAGCTCATTACTTGGATCTGCTAATATATATAAATGTACTGAAATCGAGGTATTACAATTAAAGATATATTCACTAACTGGAAGTAAAGTATTAATATTAAACAAATATTATTAATTTACTGAGGCACTCTAAAGTACTTAGAATGTTTGAGTGGTTCTGCTAATTACCACCAATGTTCTTACCGATATTAAAGACGATCTTAAAATTCAAATAATCTTTCCTGGATGAATATCCAGCTAGTTTATCACACACTAATAGTGAAACATTAGATATAAAGGGACACAATATAAATGTATTTATTTTTACGTACAGCAACTTTCAAATATGATTCACTGTCTCTCAGGATAGACAAGAAGACTTCACACGTTCAACAAGTAAGAAAGCCCTCTACAGGAGGTCTATTTAACAAGTAGACAAACATTGCCAACGTGACTGTCTTTGTTAAATAACGATCTTTTCTCTATGTTAATTCGTTACAAAATGTCCCCTAGTGGCTCAGCGGTATGTCTGCAGACTTACAACGCTTAAAACCGGGTTTCGATACCCGAGGTGGGCAGAGCACAGATAGCCCTTTGAGTAGCTTTGTGCTTAAATCAAAACAACAACAAAACAATAGTTATGAAATGTCAACTGATAATATTTAAACTTCAATACCAACGATACTGAACAATAAATGATCTTGTAGAGAACAAGGGATACAATTAATATTACACATTGAAAACATCATTTATAAATACGTTAATATTACACATTGAAAACATCATTTATAAATATGTTAATATTACACATTGAAAACATCATTTATAACTACATTAATATTACACATTGAAAACATCATTTATAAATACGTTAATATTACACATTGAAAACATCATTTATAAATACGTTAATATTACACATTGAAAACATCATTTATAAATACGTTAATATTACACATTAAAATCATCATTTATAAATACGTTAATATTACACATTAAAAACATCATTTATAAATACGTTAATATTACACATTGAAAACATCATTTATAAATACGTTAATATTACACATTGAAAACATCATTTATAAATACGTTAATATTACACATTAAAAACATCATTTATAAATACGTTAATATTACACATTGAAAACATCATTTATAAATACGTTAGTATTACACATTGAAAACATCATTTATAAATACGTTAATATTACACATTGAAAACATCATTTATAAATACGTTAATATTACACATTGAAAACATCATTTATAAATACGTTAATACATTGCGGAACGGTTATAGAGCTCAAGACACAATCATAACGCTACGTAAGTGTGGTTTCTAAGCTAATAAACATACTACGAAGCCTCTCCTATAAAGTGCTCCTTACGAAATAAAACTTAACATGCACTATGAATTAATCTGAGTTACAGAGTTACAGTTACACACTGACGAAAAAAATGTGGCATAGTTTTTTTATAAAAACTGTTTATTTGTCTTAATACGTCGTTGTAAGAAAACATGTTTTGTGATATTTCTATCATATATTGATTATGTATCTTTATTTGATGTTACGCGAAGAAAAGAAAACACGAGATTGTGTATGTATAGCAACATAGCGGATTGCTGTCCGGAAATACGAAACAATCACCAAACCTGCTGTAAAAACGAAACGCCAAACGCCAATAAAGCTTTGGGTTTCATTAACAGGAAGCATCTCTTCCAGTACACCCAATAGCTATTTGATTTACTATTTTCTTAGGTGCCAAGACTTTTATTTGTCAGTGGATATACGAATAGAGAATATAAATTGTCGTAGTAGCAACAATAGAACATTCAATAACTCTTGGTTGGTGTTGAAAGTTTCACTGACGGTGAAGTAGATTATAGTAGTTACGCGGTAGTAAAAGTCACAGTAGTTTTAATAACAGGAGTTGGTTGGTCTATATTTGCTAACGACTGTCTTTTGTGGTTACTATACGTTGAACAATATCACTCACTTCATTAGATTAGTGCAAGACACAGAATATGCTGATATATTTTAATATGGAACAACTTTACTAAGTATTGATTGAGTTGTTTTAGACATATTATACAAAGGTTGGGATATTAAAACGATTTGTGCCACACCACGTCGTAACCTTCTCTGTCACAACGACCACTGAGTTTCTGTCTTGACGCCATCACACTCTGATAATAGTACAGCGGAGCAGTTTCCATTGAAGAGAGTTTCTGTTGTGCCATTATCGTGTTCACCAGGTAGGCCTGGGACAAGTGTATGAGGACAACGGCTTTCCTGTGCCTGTTTCAACGGTTGTGCGAAGGTTGTCACGGAAGCAGATCGCGCACGAGTGATTGGTGTCGCTTTTCCAAATGATTTCTTTCTCCACAGTGTTTCAAAGTGTTGCCTGAACACGTGGACAGATGTTTCAACTGCATTCTCATTTATTACAAGACGATACTTACTGACCATAGCTGGTGTTGGTATCCTTTACAGGTCTCTTTTGAATGATGTTAGCACCCAAAGTTAAGCTACGTTGACATATTTTTCAATGCCATAAAGTAATTTAAGCACATTTCGGTCCTGGAAGTTCTCTTAATTCATTTTTATGCTTGTTTTGTTTGTTTTTCAATTTCGCGCAAAGTTACACGAGGGCTATCTGCGCTAGCCGTCCCTAATTTAGCCGTGTAAGACTGGACGGAAGGCAGCTAGTCATCACCACCTACCTACCGCCAACTCTCGAGCTACTCTTTTACCAACGAATAGTGGGATTGACCATCATATTATAACGCTCATAGGGCTCAAAGGGCAAGTATGTTCGGTGTGACGGAGATTCGAACCCGCGATCCTTAGATTACGAGTCGAGCACATTAACCACCGGGCCTCATTTTTATGACCTGAAGATGTTAATATTTTGCGTTGAAAAGGACGCATCTTTCTGAAGGGTGCTCGACTTATGTGGCATCACATTACTTATGTAAACAAAAATATGCTTATGATGCATTCCGTTCCACCATGTGATCTGCTGATTCGAATTAATTAAAAATAGTTTTACTGCAACTTATTTTCAATTGAAATATTAAACAATAGTTATAACTCAATAAGGTCCCTGGACTGTGATAAGAGCGACATTAAACTCCACCAGAAGGTTGTGTTTTTTGTTCAACATTTCTTGACGTTCTCAGGTGTAACAGTGATAAATCTTCGGGTTTACAACGCTAAAACTAGGGCGTCAATTTTTCTCAGTGGACACCGTATATAGCTCAGTGTGACTTTGCTATAACACAGCACACACACACACACATCGTTTGTACAAGGTCCTTAATTATGGAGGAGTCTTTTGCGAGCAAACCAGGTTAAATAAAAATCACCCTGTAATAGCTGTACAAACGAAACTCTGAGTGAAATGAAAAAAGGAATATATTCTTGAAATTATGGCTGAATATTAATTTTGTTATTCCGAATGGTTGCGTTTCGTTGTATAGTAAGTTGTGAGATATGGTGGTTATCCATGCGAGATTTAGCAGCGATATTTACCTGGTTGTGGGAAAACTGTTTGAACGTTTTTCTGGTGTTTTGCCCACCAGAATGCCAAAGTAACTAATGTTAATAAACAATTGTTTTTAATTATAAAACTCTGCAGTCAAGACACTTGATGTATTTAAGTGTTGTTTTTATTATTTTTTAGAAGAGGTGAAAGTGGTTAATTTCTTAATGTGGTTGAGTTTTGGACTTTTTAATTAACTGATGATAAGAATGGATATCTGTTACTAAGGAGATGCCAGTCGGTAAGATCTCTGTTACTAAGGGGATACCAGTCGGTAGGATATCTGTTACTAAGGGGATACCAGTCGGTAGGATATCTGTTACTAAGGGGATACCAGTCGGTAAGATCTCTGTTACTAAGGGGATACCAGTCGGTAGGATCTCTGTTACTAAGGGGATGCCAGTCGGTAGGATCTCTGTTACTAAGAGGATGCCAGTCGGTAGGATCTCTGTTACTAAGAGGATGCCAGTCGGTAGGATATCTGTTTCTTAGAGGATGCCAGTCGGTAGGATCTCTATTACTAAGAGGATGCCAGACGGTAGGATCTCTGTTACTAAGGAGATGCCAGTCGGTAGGATATCTGTTACTAAGGGGATGCCAGTCGGTAGGATTGCTGTAACTAAGAGGATGCCAGTCGGTAGGATATCTATTACTAAGGGGATGCCAGTCGGTAGGATCTCTGTTACTAAGAGGATGCCAGTCGGTAGGATATCTGTTTCTTAGAAGATGCCAGTCGGTAGGATCTCTATTACTAAGAGGATGCCAGTCGGTAGGATCTCTATTACTAAGAGGATGCCAGTCGGTAGGATCTCTGTTACTAAGGAGATGCCAGTCGGTAGGATATCTGTTTCTTAGAGGATGCCAGTCGGTAGAATATCTGTTTCTTAGAGGATGCCAGTCGGTAGGATCTCTATTACTAAGAGGATGCCAGTCGGTAGGATCTCTATTACTAAGAGGATGCCAGTCGGTAGGATCTCTGTTACTAAGGAGATGCCAGTCGGTAGGATATCTGTTACTAAGGGGATGCCAGTCGGTAGGATCTCTGTTACTAAGAGGATGCCAGTCGGTATGATCTCTGTTACTAAGAGGATGCCAGTCGGTATGATCTCTGTTTCTTAGAGGATGCCAGTCGGTAGGATCTCTATTACTAAGAGGATGCCAGTCAGTAGGATCTCTGTTACTAAGGGGATGCCAGTCGGTAGGATTGCTGTAACTAAGAGGATGCCAGTCGGTAGGATTGCTGTAACTAAGAGGATGCCAGTCGGTAGGATATCTGTTTCTTAGAGGATGCCAGTCGGTAGGATCTCTATTACTAAGAGGATGCCAGTCGGTAGGATCTCTGTTACTAAGGAGATGCCAGTCGGTAGGATTGCTGTAACTAAGAGGATGCCAGTCGGTAGGATCTCTATTACTAAGAGGATGCCAGTCGGTAGGATCTCTATTACTAAGAGGATGCCAGTCGGTAGGATCTCTGTTACTAAGAGGATGCCAGTCGGTAGGATCTCTGTTACTAAGAGGATGCCAGTCGGTAGGATATCTGTTACTAAGGAGATGCCAGTCGGTAGGATATCTGTTTCTTAGAGGATGCCAGTCGGTAAAATCTCTGTTACTAAGGAGATGCCAGTCGGTAGGATATCTGTTACTAAGGGGATGCCAGTCGGTAAAATCTCTGTTACTAAGGAGATGCCAGTCGGTAGGATATCTGTTACTAAGGGGATGCCAGTCGGTAGGATCTCTGTTACTAAGAGGATGCCAGTCGGTAGGTTCTCTGTTACTAAGGAGATGCCAGTCGGTAGGATATCTGTTATTAAGGGGATGCCAGTCGGTAGGATTGCTGTAACTAAGAGCATGCCAGTCGGTAGGATCTCTGTTACTAAGAGGATGCCAGTCGGTAGGATCTCTGTTACTAAGAGGATGCCAGTTGGTAGGATCTCTGTTACTAAGAGGATGCCAGTCGGTAGGATTGCTGTAATTAAGAGGATACTAGTCGGTAGGATCGCTGATACTAAGGGGACACCAGTCGGTAGGATCTCTGTTATTAAGAGGATGCCAGTCGGTAGGATCGCTGTTACTAAGGGGATACCAGTCGGTAGGATCGCTGTTACTAAAGGGATACCAGTCGGTAGGATCTCTGTTACTAAGGGGATACCAGTCGGTAGAATCTCTGTTACTAAGGGGATACCAGTCGGTTAGAAGTAAAGGGATGATCTATACAGGGACACAAATAGAATCATATACTTACTGAGAATCATATTGGAGGCTTTCTCGGCAAATATCAGATCATCACTAAGTAATGTCCGAAAATCTAATACAGAAAGTGAATCATCATTTCTGTCTTTGTAGAAGGTTTTAATGACTAAAATATGTAGTAGGACGTGTATAAAAATGTTCAGACAAATAAAATTAACTAACCAAACACCACTTATTCAGATCATTAATCAAATAAACCCTAATGAAGATGGATGTGTCTGAGGAGCACATTAGACATATAATGATTTATGAGTTTAAAAAGACAACAGTGCAGCAAAAACTACACGAAACATTCAAGGTGTTTATGGTGCGGAGTCTCTCAGTGAAAGAAAATGTCGAAGGTGGTTTCAGAAGTTCAGATCAGGTGACTACAGCTTAAGTGATGCACCACATTCAGATCGTCCTGTTGAGTTTAGAGTTGCTGCTGGCTGAACTTGATGAAGATTGTGCTGTAACAGTTGAAGAACTAACACAGAAGCTTAATTCAACCCATTCAACAGTTCACCGTCATCTGCAACACCTTGGAAAGGTATCAAAACTTGGAAAATGGGTCCCCATGATTTCACAGAAGCCAACCTTAAAGTAAGAGTGGGCATATGCATATCTCTGCACTCTCTTGAACGTAACTCACCTGTTTTGGAGAGGTTAGTGACTGGAGATGAAAAATGTATATTTTATAAAAATGTTAAGCGCCGCGGACAATGGACCTCCACCCTAGGAAAGTTTTCTTAAGTATTTGACGGGATATTGTTGGTGTGATCTACTTTGAGTTGCTGTCACTCAACGATTACATCAGATTTCTGTTATCAACAGTTAGATCACCTGAATGTTGCACTGAAAGAAAATAAACATGCTTTGATCAATAGTAAAGGTGTTATGTTACACCAGGATAATGCATGGCCCCATACATCAAGGATCACATCTACAAAGATTGAAGAGCTAGACTGGGAAAAACTTCCACATCCTCCTTATTCTACAGATCTTGCTCCATCTGATTATCATCTGTTCTGAAGTTTGCAGAACTATCTTGATGGAAAAGAGCTTGGAACACATGAAGATGTCAAAACTACCCTCTCTACATTCGGAACACATGAAGATATCAAAACTACCCTCTCAACATTCGGAACACATGAAGATATCAAAACTACCTTTTCTACGTTATTTTCCTCCAAATCCCAATAATTTTATATAAGTGACATTCAGAAGCTTGTGAATCGTTGGCAGGAAATAATTAATAATAATGGAATATACATTATTGATTAAGTAACATTAAAAGCATTTGAAATCCTCTCTCTTTTTGTAAACCTAAAAATCGGATATTACTTAAGGGACCATCTGATAAATCCTTACTTATACAATTAACGTTAAATTTACGTAGTGACTTTACTGTGGTATAGTTACAGGGAGATCTAATGTTTTAATAGTATTCAATCCCAGGATACAATGGTTTGAATACATGCGCCATACTACAGAATACATGAAGTTAATACCTGTCATTGACGTCATTTCCTGGTCGATGGGCAGAATAATCAGTTACTTGGATACGAATATTTATAAGAGAGTGTGATTTAGCAGCTTTTTATATGAGAAAAATCTTGTGCCATCAGTTTTCTAAGAATTACTTCTGGTAAGGGTAAGATACACTACATGGCCAAAAGTGTATGGACACCCGACCATCACATCCATACATACACCCGACCATCACATCCATACATACACCCGACCATCACATCCATACATGCTTGTTGAACATCTCATTCCAAAACCATGGGCATTAATATGGAGTTGGTCCCCCCTTTTGCTGCTATAACAGCCTACACCCGTCTGGGAAGGCTTTTCACTACATTTTGGAACATGGCTGAGGGGATTTGCTCCTATTCAGCCACGAGAGCATTAGCGAGGTTGGACACTGATGTCGGACGAGAAGGCCTGGCTCGCTGCTGGCGTTCCAATTCATCCCAAGGGTGTTCGGTGGGGTTGAGGTTAGAGCTCTGTGTAGGCCAGTCAAGTTCTTCCACACCAACCTCGGCAAACTATATCTTTACGGACCTCGCTTTATGTACAGAGGCATTGACATGCTGAAACAAAAACGGGCCTTTCCCAAACTGTTGCCACAAAGGTGGAAGCACACAATTCTCTAGAATGTTATTGTATTCTGTAGCATTAAGATTTCCCTTCACTGTGACTAAAGATTCGAAACCATGAAAAACAGCCCCATACCACTATTTCTCTTCCTCAAAACATTACAGCTGGCATTATGCATTCAGGAAGGTAGCGTTCTCCTGGCATCTGCCAAACCCAGGTTCGTCTCTCAGACTGCCATATAATGAGGGGTGATTCATCACTCCAGAGAACGCGATTCCACTGCTCCATAGTCCAATAGCATTGTACTTTACATCACTCCAGCCAACACTTGGCATTGAGCATGGTAATCTTAGGCTTGTGTATGGCTGCTCGGTCATGAAAACCCATTTCATGAAGCTCCTGACGAACAGTTCTCGTGTTGACATTGCTTCAAGAGGCATTTTGGAACTCGATAGTGAATGTTGCAACTGTTGACAGACGACTTCTTCGCGATTCAGCATTTGGCGATCCCGTTACGTGGGCTTGTATGGCCTACCGCTTCGTGGCTGAGCTGTTGTTGCTCCTAAAAGTTTCCACTTAACAATAACAGCACTTACAGTTGACCGGTGCAGCTCTAGCAGGGCAGAAATTTGACGAACTGACTTGTTGGAAATGTGGCATCCTATGACACTGCCACGTTGAAATGCCACTGAGCTCTTCAGTACGACCCACTTCTACTGCAAATGTATGCCTATGGAAATTACATGGCTGTATGCTTGATTTTATACACCTGTTAGCCAATTGGTGTGGCTGACATAGCCGAACCCTCTGATTAGACGGGGTGTCCACATACTTTTGGCCATGTAGTGTATTTCTAAACAAATTACATAATAATTATTCCGTGTGACCAGTCAGAGAGCAATGACGTTTACTCAGTCTAACAAGTAAGACAGAGAAGAACGGAAAAGCGACCTCTATGTACACGTTTAAGAGACTTTTTATCAAAGAATTTGATAACTATTCGCTAAACACTTTCTTTGTTCTACTGTTTAGCTTACAAAGTAACTCGATATATTTCACTTCTACTGTTTCGAGCTAAATTTTTATTTTATTTCTTCAGTATTTTCTGTCTAGTTTTTCTAAATTGTATCTACATATTTATATATAACAGGCTTTAGAACATTGTGTTGATTTTATGGTTTAACAGAAAGTACTGTGATTTGTTTCCTGAAATGTTTAATTCAGTTATCTTTAAGATTAATCTGTGACTTATAAAATAAAATGAAAAGTTATATCTAGTAAATAGTGACTTAAGAAATCTTCGTTCTTTTGAGCAGCTATAGAAACTCATTTTTTAATATGTGGTTGAGACTATTTTCTTTGATGGTATATACTGACTGGCGCATCGCTGTAAGAAAAAAGACTTATAAACAATGCAGCATTTGGGGGATTAGGGAGTGACAGTACATATTCGTATTGTCAGAGCAGATAACAGTTTTCTTTGTCTCCTTTGTAGACATGCGTATACGTTAGTGATGAAACTCTCTTTGATGTCTTGACCACATTCTCATAATAACGTGATCGAATGTCAAAAACAAGAAAGCCACACAAAACTAACAGCTGTTTTTCGAAGGTACAACACGGACAGGTTCGCAGGCTTCTTTCTGGGTAACGTTGAAAGACCTAAAATACACACATACTTCTGATATTAATCCCACTTATAGGTTCTTGTGTTCCGAATAGACTTACTGGTGGTTTAAGTTACAAGAAAATACACACAATATTTTATACAGTCTCATGGATGCATATCTATATCCTTTAGAATATATATAAATGGTAGCCATGTTTATACATAGATGAGTCACGTAGATGCCAAAGCTTATACAGTGGTTGAATGCATTTGATTAGAACAATTTTAAATATGCAAGTCACGTGATAAACACAGGCGATATAACGTTCTTGTGGAATGTATCAGAACTATATTTTGAAACCAACAAAACATTATTCACTTTTGGGAAAAGTTTGCAACAGCAAGTTCAGACCCATCATATTCATACGAGGGCTGTTAAAAAAATACGCGGACTGACGTCATAAAACAAAATGTACTTTATTTAGAAGTTACAGGTCTCAAAGTACTCTCCTCCCCAACGCACACACTTATCCCAACGGTGTTTCCACTTGTTGAAACAGTCCTGGTCCGCTTCTTTTGTAATGTCCTCCAGCTTCTTCGTCGCATTTGCCTTAATCTCGGGAATCGTCTCAAATCTTCTTCCTTTCAAGGGTCTTTTGAGTTTGGGGAGCAAGAAAAAATCGCAAGGAGCAAGGTCAGGTGAGTAGAGGGTAGGGAAGAACAGTGATCGAGTGTTTGGCCAAAAAATCACGAGTTCTGAGGCACAAATTTCGCAGCAACGCGGTGCATCTTTAATTTTTCGGTCAAAATCTCGTAATAAGATCCAACTGATATTCCACACTCTTCAGCAAGCTCCCTGACAGTCAGACGTCGATTTGCCCGCACCAGGGTGTTGATTTTGTCGACGTGTGGGTCGTCAGTTGACGTGGAAGGATGTCCAGGACGCTCATAATCTTCAATGGACTGTCGACCATCCTTAAAACGTTCATGCCACTTGAAACATGCCGTACGCTTCATAGCAACATCAACGTAAGCCGTGTTAAGCATAGCAAAAGTTTCAGTCGCAGATTTTCCAAGTTTAACACAAAATTTCACAGCAAGTCGTTGCTCCTTCAGGTCATTCATTCTGAAATCCGCCAAACGAAAAAATCGCACTTCACTTAAAACCGCGTAGCTAATACACAGATGAAGATATCTGCAATCGGAAAATGGCATCATAATCAGCTGATCTGTGCAAACCTAGCGACACCAAGTGGATTCCCCTGGAACCAACTGGAGCCGCGTAATTCAAACAGTCCGCGTATTTTTTGAACAGACCTCGTATACTCAGGTAAGAAAGATGCGTTTAGGTCGGATAATTACAATTTCCAAGAAGAAGACATCCTTGAAATTAAAATTGGTAAGTAAAGGACCTTAATTGAGCTTGGGGTACCAAGACTACATCAGATAAGATTTACACATGTAGTACTCTCGCTGTGGTAGGCAAAGAATTCACTAGCACAAATTCACCAGAAATATGGATTTCTGTGCTGTGCGATCGGACTACTGAAACGTACGCTTGAAAACCGTTGTCATCATACATTAAATGGATTATGAAAAGAACACTGATTAGTTGAGCACTTTGGACATGACAACTTTGCAATGGAAACTAGATTGAATGGAAATTGTCAAGTTACACAGTCGACGGATAGAATATCACAGCCTGTGACAACATGGGCTGTAAGGAGATAGTTAGCCCACAAAATAATTTATGTGAATTTTTACTAAACTTTTTGTAATTAACTTCCAATAACATTCACGCGTTTGTACACGATAATCGATACAATAGACTATCCAAAACTTTCACGTTTCTGGAAATTGTAATAAAGTTTATTTTAGTTTAAAATTACAAAAGAACTATACAGTTGTGCCATCAGTCACTTCATTAATAAAGGTAAGAAGAAATATTAAGCTGACACGTGAAGTTGAGAAAAACAACCACAGAAAGTCTTTAGATGGTACGAAGTTGATTCTTGTAATGCCATTTATCACTCATGAACAATATAAAACACGTTCCCAATGCGAACGTTTATAGTTTAGTCAGTGCGCGAAATTCCTTAAGTGAAATTTTTTAAAGATATTAATAAATATCTGAAGACAGACTACTTAAGACGTAAGAATTACGGATGTTCAAAATTCTTTCAAAACCAGTGAAAAGAACTGTTACACTAAACATGGCTTAAGTTTTGTACTGTAAGTTTCAGTTTCGGTTTGTGTTTCAGTGCACGCTTCTGAAGAAACTGTGAAGCGAAACGTTGAGCGTTTAATTAAACACAAACAACAAGTTGGTGTTATAAGGTTGTTTATTCCTAGTATTAACACAATGCAGAACATTGTTTTGAATTAATGCGTTTAATTAAACACAAACAACAAGTTGGTGTTATAAGGTTGTTTATTTCTAGTATTAACACAATGCAGAACATTGTTTTGAATTAATGCGTTTAATTAAACACAAACAACAAGTTGGTGTTATAAGGTTGTTTATTTCTAGTATTAACACAATGCAGAACATTGTTTTGAATTAATGCGTTTAATTAAACACAAACAACAAGTTGGTGTTATAAGGTTGTTTATTCTAATATTAACACAATGCAGAACATTGTTTTGAATTAATGCGTTTAATTAAACACAAACAACAAGTTGGTGTTATAAGGTTGTTTATTCCTAATATTAACACAATGCAGAACATTGTTTTGAATTAATGCGTTTAATTAAACACAAACAACAAGTTGGTGTTATAAGGTTGTTTATTCCTAATATTAACACAATGCAGAACATTGTTTTGAATTAATGCGTTTAATTAAACACAAACAACAAGTTGGTGTTATAAGGTTGTTTATTCCTAATATTAACACAATGCAGAACATTGTTTTGAATTAATGCGTTTAATTAAACACAAACAACAAGTTGGTGTTTATTCCTAGTATTAACACAATGCAGAACATTGTTTTGAATTAATCGAACTGTTGTCGTTATCTGCAATGATAGCGAAATACGTCGTTTTGAAATGTCGCTCCTTCTGTTATGTTAATTATGGACAGTTAACATTCACTTAATAGTAGCGATAATAGACAGGATAAAACATGAAAGCAGATACACGAATACACAGGATAACATGTGACATGATTTCATGAATAAATAGGATAAAACGTGAGAACAAATACACGAATACACAGGATAACATGTGACATGATTTCATGAATAAATAGGATAAAACGTGAGAACAAATACACGAATACACAGGATAACATGTGACATGATTTCATGAATAAACAGGATAAAACGTGAGAACAAATACACGAATAGACAGGATAACATGTGAGAGAAAAACGTGAATAGACAGGATAACATGTGTCAGAATTACGTGAATAGACAGGATAACATGTGTCAGAATTACGTGAATAGACAGGATAACATGTGAGAGAATTACGTGAATAGACAGGATAACATGTGTCAGAATTACGTGAATAGACAGGATAACATGTGTCAGAATTACGTGAATAGACAGGATAACATGTGAGAGAATTACGTGAATAGACAGGATAACATGTGTCAGAATTACGTGAATAGACAAGATAACATGTGTCAGAATTACGTGAATAGACAGGATAACATGTGAGAGAATTACGTGAATAGACAGGATAACATGTGAGAGAATTACGTGAATAGACAGGATAACATGTGTCAGAATTACGTGAATAGACAGGATAACATGTGAGAGAATTACGTGAAGACACAGGATAACATGTGAGAGAATTACGTGAATAGACAGGATAACATGTGTCAGAATTACGTGAATAGACAGGATAACATGTGAGAGAATTACGTGAAGACACAGGATAACATGTGAGAGAATTACGTGAATAGACAGGATAAAACGTGAAAGCAGGTACAGGAATACAATAAGTGTAAACTGACAACTGAAACAGAATCTGAGAAACAGAAAAATTTATAGATTTGGAAAATTCAGTTAAGTTGCATAAAAAAATTTTAATTTCGAAATTAAACGAAGTTTATCTTTTGTAGAGACCTTGTGGATTGTTATACATTGTGTTTCGTTCATATCTTTTGGAGAGACCTGATAGGACAGGACATTCCAGCGTATGTGACATGTCACTACTGAATGGTGAATAGCACTACGTAACACAAATTTTGTTCCTGGATAGTTTGCGTTATATCTTAATTGCTTTTGTTGTAAAAGTACTGAAAATGGCCATTATTCCCTTCAAACTTTGCTTTTGTGACCTGGATAATGAAATTTAGAAATTAACCTATATTCTATATAAAAACGGACAAATTTTCACATTTTCATTTACATAAGGTCTGAATAAAACAACATATGAATCAAGATTTACATGTATTTATACTAAAGTTATACAAAAATGTTTAGAAGTGCGTAGTTTTTCGAGATTTGCGACTGTTATGTAAATCTCTTTCACGTATCAGTTCCCAAATATAGTCTCCCATCATGTTTTGGTTTTTCGCTCCTAAGTCATAAAAGCAAAATTTTAAGAGAAAAATAGGTCTTTTCCATTTACTTTAGGCATAAACAATTGGGAAATAACACTTTCTGTCCAGGAACAAGAAAAAGTGAAACGTTAGCGTGCTAGGCTAGAGATGGAAAGCCCAAGATTTGAATCTCGACATGCTGTGGAACACACTCCCAAACTTTATCCGTGGGTAAGTCGGTCCTACTATTCGGTTAACAATTCTAAGTTATGGATGGCTACGTTTGAACTGGTTATTTAGTTCTTGTATCTAATTTATGTTCAAAATACCAAAAGTGTTAAAAATAGTTATTAAAAATACAGCTGGAACGGAAGCCACCTGAACGTACGAGGACAAATACTGAAAGCTGAAATAAAATGGTTAACAGTTAGATCGGTTTACTAGCGTAATTACTTTACATTTGTACGGTTCTTCATTAGCTTTGACGACTACTTCCAATTAGTACATCCTATAGGCGCTGGTATCTAACTCTGGGTTCAAACTGCTTCGAAATGTGTATTTTATTAAGTTAAGCTACTACGAGTGTTTTGCCCGATCCAAAAATAATCTGAGAAACACAACATCAATAATGGATTCTGGAACTCAAGTTCCCTTTGATACAAAAAACAAATGTAGTTAATTAAATCATCGGTTTAACGTCATACATTTGTTACTTATTTCACGATTCTGTTCTGAAGTTGAGTTAACATGTTAATAATTAACTTTAAACGTTCCATTTCACAGTGAACTTTTTTTCTCGCGATAAATATTGACAAATCAAGCTATATGTACTTAAACATGTGAACAAAAGTGTCCATCGTTTAATGTATCCATACACACCAGACCTAGCGATATTAGTTCATCTTTTAATGCATACATACACACTAAACCTAGCGACATTAGTCCATCTTTTAGTGCATACATACACACCAGACCTAGCGATATTAGTCCATTTTTTAATGTATCCATACACACCAGACCTAGCGATATTAGTCCATCTTTTAATGTATCCATACACACCAGACCTAGGGATATTAGTCCATCTTTTAATGTATCCATACACACCAGACCTAGCGATATTAGTCCATCTTTTAATGTATCCATACACACCAGACATAGGGATATTAGTCTATCTTTTAATGTATCCATACACACCAGACCTAGCGATATTAGTCCATCTTTTAATGTATCCATACACACCAGACATAGGGATATTAGTTCATCTTTTAATGTATCCATACACCCCAGACCAAGCGATATTAGTCCATCTTTTTATGTATCCATACACACCAGACCTAGCGATATTAGTCCATCTTTTAATGTATCCATACACACTAGACCTAGCGATATTAGTCCATCTTTTAATGTATCCATACACACCAGACCTAGCAATATTAGTCCATCTTTTAATGTATCCATACACACCAGACGACTTCTTATTAAACGTCTGTTTTGTTTGTTTGTTTGTTTGTTTGTTTTTAATTTCGCACAAAGCTATTCGAGGGCTATCTGCGCTAGCCGTCCCTAATTTAGCAGTGTAAGACTAGAGGGAAGGCAGCTAGTCATCAACATTTACCGCCAACTCTTGGGCTACTCTTTTGCCAGCGAATAGTGGGGTTTACCGTACCATTATAACGCCCCCACGGCTGAAAAGGCGAGCATGTTTGGTGTGACGGGATGCGAACCCGCGACCCTCAGATGACGAGTCGAACGCCTTAACACGCTTGGACATGCCGGACCTTTAATAAACGAAGTTAGAAGAATAAAAAAGATGTGAACTTCTGTAAGCGTGAGGCGATCAATATATTTTTTTCACCTTACTAAATTAGCTAGCGGTTTCTCACAGGAATCTTTCTTTAGCCCCAGCATAATCAGATTTGAGCACGTGTCACGGCCTAATGCTGTTTGCTTGTTCTGAAAATAAAGACAGAATTTTTACACGGGATTCTAATTACATTTCCCATTATCGACACGAGTAACGGAAGATAAAACAAAAGACATGTTCGTAAGAATGAGCTCATGTTTTATGTTTAATTTTTTTTGTACGTTCTCGGTTACACTGCTAGAATCCGATATTTGTTTGAGACAAGCTGATCTATACTTACAGTGCTAGAATCCGATATTTGTTTGAGACAAGCTGATCTATACTTACAGTGTTCCCACATTAAACACTGACGCTTATGTTTTAACTTCTTATCACTAAAAGTTGAAACTCCCAATAGAAATTTGTTACTTTGATTCAACATTTAAATGTATTCGTTTTTATAGAAAAGTGTTTATTATTAAATTAATAAGTTTATAAACAATTTTAAAACTACAACCATTATTGTAGGTATTAATGTAATATTATTTTATATTTTTTTAATCTTATTTGCAGAGTAAATTCTAATAAAATATGTTTGTAAGTGTTTTGAATTTGTTTTAGGAAAAGTGTACGATTTTTTTTTTAAATTCAAATTCAAATGTGTAAAAGTTATTTTTGTCAGATACATTTAAAGTTAACCCTCGAAAAAAAAACTTCCTGTTTCTCCGATGTTTATCCTTTGTTGCATTTTATTGAAAAATATAAGTTTATTCACATTAGAAGACAGCGATACCATATATTATATAAGAGGACAAAACGTCACACGTCTTTATTCAAAATCGTCCAATTTGTTTCCCAGTGGCACAGCGGAATGTCTGCGAGTTTACAACGCTAGAAACCGAATTTCGATACCCGTGACGTGGTTTGGTTCGTTTTGAATTTCGCGCAAAGCTACACGAGGGCTATCTGCGCTAGCCGTCCCTAATTTAGCAGTGTAAGGCTAGCGGAAAGGTAGCTAGTTATCACCATCCACGGATAACTCTTGGGCTACTCTTTTACCAACGTATAGTGGGATTGACTATCACATTATAATGCCCCCACAACTATCACAAGTGCGAGCATGTTTGGTACGACCGGGATTCGAACCTGCGACCCTCGGATTACGTGTCGAACACCTTAACACACTTGACCATGCCGGGCCTTAAGGCTAGTGAGAAGGCAGCTGGTCATCGCTCCCCCACCGCCAACTCTTAGGATAATCTTTTACCAACGAATAGTGGGATTGGCCGTAACATAATAACGCTCCCACAGCTGAAAGGCCACACGTTTGGTGTGACAGGAATTCGAACCCACGACTCTCAGATTACGAGTCGAGTGTCTTATCCACCTGGACGTGCCGGGCTATCGTGTTGCGTCAAGCACACTTAATCCATCGTGTAGCTTTATCACAAACAAACAAACTAATCAATGAGTATCAGCTGTCGTAAAATAAATCAGCAGAGTGGCTATTACAGTTCAAATTACGTTTTGTTTTAGATCTTTACTAGTACATTAAATGTGCTTCTTTGAGGTATTTCATGACAATAATATCATGACCAGAATATCATTTTAGGTAAAGCGCCTTAAACTTGAACTTTAATCTTGATATATGAAGAGAATTAGTAAACCTTAACTGTATCGCTTTATTACCAGTTTCCAAAATTGCACCACTAACTGCTGTTCAACCTCAGCTACAAGATTGTCAGTTGATATGACGACATTATGTGTACTTAGTACAAGTAATATAAGACCTATACCATGCTACACAACGCGTTATCTGAGCTCTGTCCATTTTAGGGAAGCGATTCCGAGATTATAGTCCTTAACCATAATTATACAACAACAACTGTGGCAGGAAGTTATGTTATTTTCAAATCATGGGTGTTCAAAGACCACGCAACACCTCTTGGCCTGGTTCTTAACAATGATTTATTGGAAACGTTTCGTAACGAAACAACAACCATGGGAGTGACAGTCTTAATAAAAGCGACATTAATTAGCTAAGAGATGCCTGAAACTGTTAGGAAGAGTCGAGAAAGCGGGGCAGAGGTGACGGTATTTTTGGTTTCCTGGAAGTCAGTCTGGGTGGCTTGGTCATGGGTAGAAATCTCTTGGATTGTTTGGATAAATTGGTTCATAGAGGGCGTGGTGACACTCGGGTTGATGGCTTGAATTACTTACGGTTATTTGATGGAGTTAGAAATGGCGAGACCTGTTTACGATTCCCCCTGTAAGGCGTTTTCCCCTTTAGGATGAAAACGAAATACTAACCGTGACTGAGGAAAATATCCACTGCTGGTTAATAGTCTGACTGTACTAATGCACTCGTGCTTTATATAATTTGTCCTCGCGAAATTCAAAAACAAACAAATGTAAGTTGATATAATATATCTGTTCATTATATAATTTGTCCTCGCGAAATTCAAAAACAAACAAATATTTAACTCACGTAATTATTGTTTATTTGAGGCAATTATGAATTATTTAATTGGTATTTTTATCCGCATAGAACATTAAGTAGAAGATACTTCAACTTTAGAGACTTAGCAAGGCCTGATGGGTAAAGCACTCCACTCAGAATATAAGAATTGTGGGATCGATTGATATCACCGAACATGCTTGCCCTTAATGGGTGATACACTTGTTTGTGACATTATCTAACCACTTTCCCTCTAAACTATTACTTCCAAATTAGGTAGCTTTGCGCAAAATTCAACCAATAAAATATGATCAGAACTTCAAAGTCGTGTGTGCTGTATGCAAAATCCAGCGGTGTAGGTGCAATGTTTTACGATCTAAAATTCCTTGTCCATAATAAAGCTGTTCTTCAGACATATCGCGTTTTATGCGGTTACTTTGTAAACTTCGTGAATATGTTTTACGATTGCTTCTCTTAGTTTTCACATATGCGGAAAATAATTTTAATGTTGAATTGCGTAATTTTCGTATATATATATTTTGAAGATGAACTCATAACCCAGATATAAAATACGTGCATGTAAATGCTGAGATACGAGTGAAAATAAAACAGTAAGAAAAACGGAACTGATTCATTGTAAAACACATTACCACTAACAATAAAACAGCATTCGTTTTAATTACACCATAAAACTTCCCCCCTCAAAACATCACTGTGTTCATAAAAATTCTTAACTCTTTTGGTTATATTGTTCTAATTATGAACTTGCTGCTTGTTTTTCAAAAATCGTTTAATTCGTAACGTGGGTATTTGTTATAATTATCGAGTCTTTTAACGTCTGTTATCTTCATTGTTCAGCTTAAAGTTAACAAGTAACAGAATTTTTATAAGAGCCTAACCTTCGTATTTCTTCGGAACAAAAGTGTGGTTTCGCTTCTCCGACGTTTTAAAAAGGTTGTTACTGAGGATTTATTACGCTTTCGGTTTTGTAAGGTGTAATACGAAACGTAACATCTCTCTCTTGCTAACAGTATCCAAATCATGACCAGATAAAGGCTGGTACATACATAAGGTTTCGGTTTTGTAAGGTGTAATACGAAACGTAACATCTCTCTCTTGCTAACAGTATCCAAATCATGACAAGATTAAGGCTGGTACATACATAAAGTTTCGGTTTTGTAAGATGTAATACGAAACGTAACATATCTCTCTTGCTAACAGAATCCAAGCCGTTACGATGTATAAGTTTTGTTAGATCTTAAAGCAAAGCCTGTTGACTATCTCTCGCTCTTATCTAATGAAAACTTATTTACCTTTTGATAAAGTATATATCAACCCAAAAGTATCAAACACTCAATTGAATAGGAGTCATTTTCAGAGAGAGGGCTGATTGGAGATACCAACACCTTAAACAGAGAGAGGGCTGATTGGAGATGACAAAATCTTAAACAGAGAGAGGGCTGATTGGAGATGACAAAATCTTAAATAGAGAGAGGGCTGATTGGAGATGACAACATGTTAAACAGAGAGAGGGCTGATTGGAGAGGACAACATGTTAAACAGAGAGAGGGCTGATTGGAGATGACAACATCTTAAACAGAGAGAGGGCTGATTGGAGATGACAACATCTTAAACAGAGAGAGGGCTGACTGGAGATGACAACATGTTAAACAGAAAGAGGGCTGATTGGAGATGACAACATGTTAAACAGAAAGAGGGCTGATTGGAGATGACAACATCTTAAACAGAAAGAGGGCTGATTGGAGATGACAACATCTTAAACAGAGAGAGGGCTGATTGGAGATACCAACACCTTAAACAGAGAGAGGGCTGATTGGAGATGACAACATCTTAAACAGAGAGAGGGCTGATTGGAGATGACAAAATCTTAAACAGAGAGAGGGCTGATTGGAGATGACAAAATCTTAAACAGAGAGAGGGCTGATTGGAGATGACAACATGTTAAACAAAGAGAGGGCTAATTGGAGATGCCAACATCTTAAACGTTTTTTTTTTCAAATCATAATTCGTTTTTATTTTATTTATTTACTTGAAATTAAACACAAACCTACACAATGGGATATTTGTTCTTCAATCACCAGGGGTTTTGAAACCTAGTTTTTAGACATATCGCTGTACCACTGTGGTGGCTTATTGTTATTTTTTTATGTTTCAACATTAAGTTGTACATTTTTATTAGCAAATTATAGAACGGTGAGGTAACTGTTTCACAACTGTTTACAATGATTTCAAGATCTGGTTTTTTCTTCACACGTTTTTTGTCATTATTTAGAGTTTATTCTATTTGTAGAATTAGCTCCTTAGAGAACAGTGGTCTGTCCATCTGGACATACCGAGCCAACACATAAAGCATGTGACGTCATTCTATCATTAGAACAATAAGTATCATGAACACAAAGTGGACGTTTTCAATATGGTGAAAGGGCCAGCATGGTCAGGTGTTTAAGTCGTTCGATTCGTAATCCGAGGATCGCAGGTTCGAATCCTCGTCGCACCAAACATGCTCGCCCTTTCAGCCGTGTGTATGTTATAATGTACGGTCAATCCCACTATTCGTTGGTAAAATAGTAGTCCAAGGGTTGGCAGTGGATGGTGATGACTAGCTGCCTTCCCTGTAGTCTTACACTACTAAATTAGGGACGACTAGTGCAGATAGTCCTAGTGTAGCTTTGCACAAAGTTAAAAAACAAACAAAGAATATGGTGACACACTTGTATGTTCTGTAATGCTACACTATTTACATTAAATTAGTTTATAAACAGCGCTCATGTAAATTCACGTATAAAACACTGTTGTTGTTGTTTTGAATTAAGCACAAAGCTACACAATGGGCTATCTGTGCTCTGCCCACCACGGGTATCGAAACCCGGTTTTTAGCGTTGTAAGTCCACAGACATTCCGCTGAACCACTGGGGAGCAGTACAAAACAATGAGACATTTATCAATGTTATTAAGCCTCGCGCTGGTTCCTCAATGGTACAACAGTATGTCTGCGGACTCACACCGTTAGAAACCAGATTTCCGTACCTCCAGTGAGCAGAGCACAAATAGTCCATTGGGTAGCTTTGTGGTTAATTCCAGGTACTCAGGTAACCAAACATAAGACTGATAATGTTATGTATATATATATATATAGATAATATTAATAACATATATATATATATTTCTATCAACTCTTGTTTTGGAAGGGGTTCAGAACACACTGTACTAATTTAAAGTGCAGATTGTTTCTGCCGGTAGTAACAGACTCCACACATGCGTTACAAACAACGAGGTTTAGCTTTTATAAACTTTAAATTTATATTTACTGCTTATCTTTCGACACAAAATATTTCTTTATTAGTAACCTAAAAAGAGTGAAACTTAAACAACTATATTAGTGTGATTTATTAGTACTCTAAAAAGAGTGAAACTTAAACAACTGTATTAGTGTGATTTATTAGTACTCTAGAAAGAGTGAACTTTAAACAACTATATTGATATAATTTATTAGTACTCTAAAAAGAGTGAAACTTAAACAACTGTATTAGTGTGATTTATTAGTACTCCAGAAAGAGTGAAACTTAAACAACTGTATTAGTGTGATTTATTAGCACTATAGAAAGAGTGAAACTTAAACAACTGTATTAGTGTGATTTATTAGCACTCCAGAAAGAGTGAAACTTAAACAGCTGTATTAGTGTGATTTATTAGCACTCTTGAAAGAGTGAAACTTAAACAACTATATTGGTATAATTTATTAGTACTCTAGAAAGAATGAAACTTAAACAACTGTATTAGTGTGATTTATTAGCACTCTAGAAAGAGTGAAACTTAAACAACTGTATTAGTGTGATTTATTAGCACTCCAGAAAGAGTGAAACTTAAACAACTGTATTAGTGTGATTTATTAGCACTCTAGAAAGAGTGAAACTTAAACAACTATATTGGTATAATTTATTAGTACTCTAGAAAGAGTGAAACTTAAACAACTGTATTAGTGTGATTTATTAGTACTCTAGAAAGAGTGAAACTTAAACAACTGTATTCGTGTGATTTATTAGTACTCTAGAAAGAGTGAAACTTAAACAACTGTATTAGTGTGATTTATTAGTACTCCAGAAAGAGTGAAACTTAAACGACTGTATTAGTGTGATTTATTAGGACTCCAGAAAGAGTGAAACTTAAACAACTGTATTAGTGTGATTTATTAGCACTCTTGAAAGAGTGAAACTTAAACAACTATATTGGTATAATTTATTAGTACTCTAGAAAGAATGAAACTTAAACAACTGTATTAGTGTGATTTATTGGCACTCTAGAAAGAGTGAAACTTAAACAACTGTATTAGTGTGATTTATTAGCACTCCAGAAAGAGTGAAACTTAAACAACTGTATTAGTGTGATTTATTAGCACTCTAGAAAGAGTGAAACTTAAACAACTATATTGGTATAATTTATTAGTACTCTAGAAAGAGTGAAACTTAAACAACTGTATTAGTGTGATTTATTAGTACTCTAGAAAGAGTGAAACTTAAACAACTGTATTCGTGTGATTTATTATTACTCTAGAAAGAGTGAAACTTAAACAACTGTATTAGTGTGATTTATTAGCACTCTAGAAAGAGTGAAACTTAAACAACTGTATTAGTGTGATTTATTAGTACTCTAGAAAGAGTGAAACTTAAACAACTATATTGGTATCTTTTATTAGTACTCTAGAAAGAGTGAAACTTAAACAACTGTATTAGTGTGATTTATTAGTACTCTAGAAAGAGTGAAACTTAAACAACTGTATTAGTGTGATTTATTAGTACTCTAGAAAGAGTGAAACTTAAACAACTATATTAGTATAATTTATTAATAGCCTATACAGAGTAAAATTAAACAATATATTAGAGTGATTTAAAGGCAAATAAAATATTATTGATGCGTTTGGTAATCACCCATTCTTTATTTCTTTAGTTAAAAAGATGATTTCAAAGTCATAACGTCCCCAAGTTACCACACATTAAAAATAACTTTAATTACTTTAATTTACAACGCTTCTAAAATCTTACATCATATGTTTGTATTGAATTCTTAGAATATATGTCTGAAGGTTGTCTGACCACAAAACAGAAACTACATTAACGTGAATGTCAGTGTCTCCTCAAGTCACACTTTCATTCGGTTACCAGTAAAGGTGAACTACATGTTGTATTTCAAAATTTGTAGTGAACACTGGAGGGATTTACACATCTTGGTAAAAGTAAAAAAAAAAAAAACCTTTGAACTCTAGATAAATATAAATATTGTTTTTATTTAAAGCAACGTTTCGCCTTTGCGGCTTCACAATATGTATCACGTATATTGACATATTGACACATATTAACCCTGAAGAAACCGTAAGGGCGGAACGTTAGTTTAAATAAAATTATATTCTTTCATATTTATCTAAAGTACAAAGGTCGTATTTTTTTTCTATACTTCTATGAGAATGAATAAAAGCGAACGTTTCAAACATTCTTGCATCTCAATAGTTTTATAGAACGTCTTCCAAAACAGACCACAAGAGACCAATCAGATAGATTCCAAGAAAGACTCTCCTTGCTGAAATAAAACACTTAGTTTAAACTATTTAAAAAATCTTTAAAAAGAACTGTCAAGAACAGAGATACTTGTACCCGCATGATGACGTCACACTACTGGTTCTGATTCTAATAATAAATAACAGCAGATAACACTATTTGTAATTAATGGGAATTTTGACTGCTTCCAACACACTGAATTTGATGTGCGTATTACACAAATTTGTGAGTTCTGTAGAATTTATTTCTAAATTAAAGGCACAATTACACCCAATAAGGCAACGCAGTAATTACCCTCAAGAAAGTTCAGTGGGATGTATTACAGGCAATTTGTAACGAACAGAGTTATTGCAACTATTGGCGTTCCGTTTAGAGTGATCGTAAATTACTGTGTAACAAACGCAACATTTCGTCATAACGAAAATAACAGTTAAGCAATTATAAACGAAATAACCCATGCTCCAATACACCAGAAGTTGAAATTCAACCAAGGTCCTCTACAGCATGCTATGAATAGGAATATAACATATATATATATAATTACTATATGATCATAAGGTCAGGCCATAAATAGAGTGTAAAATCTTAGCGTAGATGACAAAACAGGTGATATGGAAATCCAATAAAAGCTTCTTGTTGTTATGAGAATAATAGTTTGAAGAGAAAAACAACAACAAACAGACATACTAGAATGCCATATATAGAGAAAAACTTACAAAGGAAACCGTTCACATTTCGCGAGTGTTATTACTTGGACATTGATATATTCCGAACAACGGAACATAATTCTACAGTTCAAAGGTTAATTACGTTAGGGAATAAATTACCTTCAGAACAGTAGAACAATGTTTGTCTGTTTATAGGTAAGCACATAGCAACACAATGGGATATCTGTGCTCCACCTACCACCGGTGTGATTTTTTGTGTGTTTGCTTTGGAATTTCGCGCAAAGCTACACGAGGGCTATCTGCGCTAGCCGTCCCTAATTTAGCAACGTAAGACAAGAAGGAAGGCAGCCAGTCATCATCATCCATCGCCAACTCTTGGGCTACACTTTTACCAACGAATAGTGGGATTGACCGTCACATTATAACTCCCCCACGGCTGAAAGAGCAAGCATGTATGGTATGACGGGGATTCGAACCCGCGACCTTCGGATTACGAATCTAGTGCCTTAACACGCTTGGCCATGCTGGGCCTTATTTCAGAGATTTAACATCAAACTTACTGTGGTTTTAATATATTGTTTTAAAGAAACACACCCACTGTCATTTAGAATCAAAATGTCGGATAATATTTCATATGTTTTTTATTATTATTAATGCTCTAAGTAACACGAGACCATAAGGACGAAAACGAAAGCCGGTTTACTTAAACATCCTTTATAATTCGTTTCATTAAAACTGTGAACACCTTTTCCTAATGTGTAACGAAGTTTTTTTTAATCATTTAGGAAAGCCATTAACTTACATATATATGTATATATAACGTTTGTTGTCTAGCTGAACACATGTGATGGGAAAAATATCACACAACAGAAAATATATTAACGTGTGATAATAACACATGAAGGATAACACTTTACAGTTTCATGATAAAAAACAACAACTCCTAAAACAGAACTGGAAAAGATAAGCGTCGGTTAACCCTTGATTTTTTTACGAAAACAATAAAAATTCAGAATGTTTTGTCACATGAACATGTTGTCAAACATGCTCACCATTATCATTTTATCCTTATTATAGTGTGGTGAAGTTAAATGAACGTTTGAGCAAGATATTTAGTTACAGTAACATAGAGTTAAATATAACATCATTAACTATGCCTGTTTTCTTTGCAGGACTCAAACCCACAATTCTTGTCTAGAGTGTAGGTGTTCTAAATATCCTTAATATTTATATGGTTAAATACTTAATTTAACATAAAAAACAGACCAGTGGGACTCGTACTTATAAAACTCGTTTAACGGTTAGTTGTTTCAGTTTCTCTTAATATCTCCATAGTTAACAGTTAATTCTACGGTTAAAAACTGACTAGCACAGTTTGAGCATGTTACCAAATTCCTTCTTTGTTTGTTTTTGAATTTCGCGCAAAGCTACACGGGGACTATCTGCGTTAGCCGTCCCTAATTTAGCAGTGTAAGACTAAAGGAAAGGCAGCTAGTCATCATCATCCACCGCCAACTCTTGGGCTACTCTTTTGCCAACTAATAGTGTGATTGACCGTAACATTATAACGTCTCCATGGCTGAAAGGGCGACGGGGATTCGAACCAGCTCCCCTCGGATTACGAATCGAGTTCCTCAACCACCTGGCCATGCCGGGCCACTTCATTAGTTAAAGTATCTACTAACCAAGAGAAGTCGTGGTTTTGAAACCCACTCAACATCATGGCTCAAAATCAAATTTTAGTAGATTAATGGAATGAAAACATTTTAACATATTATCTTCTTAACGATATTTTAAAATATTCGAATGTTTGTGTCTCTTACTACTTGTATATTTCACAAAAATATATCGTTACATTTTACTTAAAGAACAGAGAAAATGGGTGAAGAAGGCCATATTTAGGTCATATTTGTTTTGCCTGTTGATGTACCCGGTGCAAAGAACTGAACAAATATGTTTACTGAAGTGCTAATTTCTTATGTAAACTAAATAGGAAACTATGACAGTAATTAAAAGTTTTAACTGCAGCACTGAGAGCATTTTTATTTATTTATTTTTGTCGTTCTTATGTGTTATTCGAGATTTTACTAATAAAGTCAGGGAATCACGAGCTATTTGGTGTATAAATACTCTAAGGTTAGAAGTTTCTTCGTAATATTACCTACAAAGACATTTAAATTATGGACACAAGTCATTACGATACATGTAAGTCAGGGGCTTAAAACTTTTCAGAATTAAAGGTTCAAATTTAATACTAAATAAACCACCAGTACTCTTGAACCCGTATATTATTGACATGGCTCTAATTTTAACATTACATGAAATATTCCTTCTTAGCGCGTATACGTATTGCTGATACAGATAAAATACAAAATAAAAAAATACAGATAAAGACACAAAACAAATGCGAAAAGCTATGTTTAACTCAAAATACAAAGAACTGAATGACTTGCAAAAACAAAATATGGACCTCGACCATCAACTGACCTTCTGTATTCAACCAGACATTTGTGGACCCATACAACGTAACATCAATCAACCCAATAGTAAGAATGACAAGGAACAAGAAACTAGACAAAGTGCCAACAACAAAATAGACGCCAGCATGACGAACCATCAACCAGCCTCATAATTAACAGATCCAACCGACAAATAAGCAGTGAAGTGATACATCTGCTGAACAAAGGTCACAGCTTCACAGTAACACGAAGAAATATCTCATTCATCGAAATGAAAACCTATTTGGAAGACATAGCCAAAAGACTGCTAATCCATTCTACACAAACTAAAAACACCAACAACATAACGGAAACAACCACCAAAAAGAAGACAACTTCGACAGCAATTCCATTAAGGACCAACAACCTATCTTTCCAGGTAAAACTGAAATCATCTCCGAAATATCCCAAAACAGTGTTTTAAATAATTCTCACACAAAACCATCAACAGAAAAGAAAACAAGAAACAAACAAGCAAAAACAACCTTACACAGAAAGATATTAATTCTATAAATAACCTAAAACAAGACAACAACATCAAAATTCTAAAAGCAGATAAAGGCAATGTTATAGTTATAATGAACACAAATGAATAACATCTCATCAGACACAAACAAATTTAAGTCAATACACACAAATAAAAAAACATGAAACCAACTAGATAAAATGTCACTAGAAATAAAAAAAAAGCCAACATATTGTTGGAAAACCTTCATTTCTATCTACGAAAGACTGGCTCACACACGCCACAACTAAACGGCACCCCCAAACCTCACAAACCCGAGTGTCCACTACGATCCGTGATGTCAACCTATGAGTCATTTAACTAAAACCTCGGTTGTGGGAATTGTCTAAATATGTAACATCAGCCGGCTCCTTTTTCAAAGACTATTTTAATTTTAAATATATTCTTAATCATAAAGCCTTAATGGCCAGTTTTGATGTTATATCTCTCTTTACAGAAGTCCCAACAAATGAAGCCTGCAAGATAGCTTTAGAACTTTATATCCAAGACCTTAACCCATTGATACACATCCCAAGCAACCAACCTGTAACCCTTATAGAATTCACTACCACCAAAACTAACTTTATGTTCAATGACCAAACTTACCTACAAATAAATGTCTTAAGTATGAAGAATCGCGTGTTACCAGTTCTAGCCGACATTTTCATGACACAGATTGAATTCTCAAGCAATCATTTCAGTCTCACACTCACCTCTACACTGATACAGATACGTTGACGACACATTTGTTGTATTCACATCTACAGAAGACACACTTAGTTCTTTTTAAACACATTAACTCAATACACTCCAACTTTAAGTTTATATGTGAACAGGAGAAAACTAACCAACTAACATTTCTCAACCTCAAAATCACAAGAACCGATACACAATTCAAAACAGAAATCCACTAGAAAAATCACCCATACTGGATTACACATTCCCTGAGACTCAGCACATGAAACAAAACAAAACTCAACATATTAATAAACCAAATAAACACAGCCACAACACTATGTTCACCTGATAAAATTAACGATGAAATCAACAAAATAAAACAACACTTCATCAACATTAACAAATTTCGTCAAAAAACTGTGGAAAAAATTATACTCACACACTTAGACCAACAACAACACAATCAACAACAAACAACCAATAATATATTCATAAAAATAACAAACTATAAAACTACATTGTTGAATAAGATATATTCCTGATATTAGCGAAAATATAACCAACATTTGGAAAAAAGCTTTAACAAAACGTAACGTTGCAATAAATACTATATTTATTCAAAAACCAGACACAAAACTAAAGTCCACACTATGTAAAAACTACACTGACAAACACCACACCAACGTTATTTATAAAATACAATGTGATAACTGCCACGATTTCTATATTGGAGAAACAAGTAGAAAAATGGAAACCAGATTCAAAGAACATAAAAAGTCACCTTCACACGTTTTTGAACACTGCAAGTCAAATAAACACAACATAACCATAGAAAACACTCAAATACTAAATAAAGAAACAAACATAAACAAACGTAATTTCAAAGAAACCCTACTTATACAGAATTGAAAGCAAAATTAAGCCAATATAAAGGAACACCTTTATACCTATACTGATTAATAACCTGATATCTAATTGCAATGTCCCCTACAATTCATACCCTTCAACACTCTTGTATCTAAAACATATACCCAGCAACGGTTACTTGCAAACTGTCTTTGTTAACTTAAGATGACCTAAGAAGGTTGAAACGTTGCTCTGTACTTTATTTTAATTAAAGTTTTAATACCAATATCAACAGCCTGTAGCATACACTGATACATCTCCGTATCTCCGCACGAGTATTATTGAGACATTTTCAACATTATATCAGAAACCAACATCACATTTCATACAGTTTATTACTAATCCAGCACCAGAACTGACATTAACTGAAAACGTTTCACTTCTTAGCACGTACAATATTCAGACAGCTCCAGTTTTAACATTACACAAAAACAACGTTTCTGAACTCTTGTGTTATTGGTATAGCTCTAGTCTTAACATTACATAAAACAACAATGTTTCTCAGCTCTTATGTTATTGGTATAGCTCCAGTCTTAACATTACATAAAACAACAATGTTTCTCAGCTCTTATGTTATTGGTAGAGCTCCAGTCTTAACATTACATAAAACAACGTTTCTCAGCTCTTATGTTATTGGTAGAGCTCCAGTCTTAACATTACATAAAACAACAATGTTTCTCAGCTCTTATGTTATTGGTATAGCTCCAGTCTTAACATTACATAAAACAACAATGTTTCTCAGCTCTTATGTTATTGGTAGAGCTCCAGTCTTAACATTACATAAAACAACAATGTTTCTCAGCTCTTATGTTATTAGTATAGCTCCAGTCTTAACATTACATAAAACAACAATGTTTATCAGCTCTTATGTTATTGGTACATCTCCAGTCTTAACAATATATAAAACAACGTTTCTCAGCTCTTATGTTATTAGTACAGCTCCAGTCTTAACAATATATAAAACAACAATGTTTCTAAGCTCTTATGTTATTGGTACAGCTCCAGTCTTACCATTACATAAGACAACAATGTTTTTTCAGCTTGTATATTTTGGAAAGAGCTGCAACATATGTCCTACGTTGAGTCCATAACATAATACCTGAAGCTGATGACTGGTGTTTATGGGTTCTGTGTGTAAAGTATACACTATTATACCTATAAGTTTAGTTATAGGAACAGTAGTGTTTTTCGTATTGTTTTTATTATAATAGTTTTATTACCGAGAATATCTTGTATTATCAACTGATTAAATGTATTCAGAACCAATTTATATCTTCTCGGGAGATATTATTGGATTTACTCTAAAAATGTTAACATTTAACACAAATGATGAAACAGTACCTCCTAATAGTTATAGGTAATCGTAAGAAACATATTTAATGAACTATATTCATAACTAGGTTGATTTTAATTTTTACCTTTGACCTACGCAAGTCGTTTTCTCCGATCTGAAGGTAATATTAATTACTAAATAACAATTGTTAACGTATAGTACTGTCAGAAATGTAATGTTTACAGAACAACCGTTATGAATTATAGAGTCAAACTTTATATAACTACCATTATAACGTATTGAGGCCAGTGACAGTATATATTAGTTCTAGCTGTGTTGTTCCAAACGATCATGACATCTGATATAAATTTTTATGTCGCTGTTTATTAGTTACGTCAAGTAGGAGGACATCAGCGATAGCATAGCCTATAATTTATGTTTGTGAAAATACAAAGTAACAGAATGCATGAATAATTGAATCGTGCAGCAATTAGCTACAATACGGATTTTGTAACGGAAATACAACAATGTTAAATGCAGCATGAATAGGGCAATATTTCAAACACGCGAGGAAGTGTGTCTGACCTAACAGTACCCACTTTATTAGCTTTCACTTAACAAAACACAGGAAGCAATAAATAGAAGCTAACATTTCTGTATTCTCAAGACGGCTGGTAAGGGTATTAGAACGCTAATGAAAATAAAGTTCTGTACTTTATTTTAATAAAAGTGTTAATACCCATACCAATCGTCTCGAGAATAGATTTTTACTTCAAGTGGGTTTCTCGTTATCACGAGTTGACCTTTCTGTAACAACCAAAAGTTAAAAGTAATAACATTTGGTAAATATTTATAACAGTAATAAAACTTCGAAAAGTAAGCGAAAAATATCGTTAATATTTGTAATAACTAGTGTAACTTTACTAATGACGTAAATTTACACTTCCCATTGAACTGTTATATAGTTTATCTGGGCTACGACTAATAAGAATATTAAAACTTATGGTGTTAGTTACACCATAGAGGTTCAGTATTGCTGTTAAGACGTTTTATTCTTTGGCTGCCAGTGTAATTCATCTCCTTACATTTGGCGGGCAATTAGCTGTAAGTTTAACGCAGATTTGCCAATAATTGACTAGAAACGCCCTGAACAGTTAATTACTAAATACGTCAATAAAATTATAGGTAACTGTAGTCAAGAAGGATACTTGAAAGGAATCTTTATGGTGGAACTCTCAGAGTTACAGAAAAAATCTATAAACCATAAACTAAAGATATTCTCCAGTTAAAAACTACGAGCGTGTTATGAGTAATAAAGAAGTTGTTGGGTCTTCGGATTTCTTATCATACTGCCCGGAAATCTGAGGGTTACGGGTTCGAATCTCCGTCACATCAAACACACTGGCTCTTTCAACGGTGGAGGTGTTATAACGTAACAGTAAATCCCACTATTCGTTGGTAAAAGAGAAGCTCAAGAGTTGGCGGTGGGTGGTGATAACTAGTTGCCCTCCCTCTAGTCTTACACTGCTAAATTAAGGACGGCTAGCGCAGATAGCCCTCGTGCAGCTTTGTGCGAAATTCAAAGCAAACAAACAAAATCTTACAAAATAGAATGACATCACTACCGCCAGTAAAACAATTATTTGCTTATTTTCATTAATTAAATGAATTACATTATAGCTTTATGAAATGAACTTAGGTTTACTTTTAAAGCACTTAAGCCTTCAAGTGAAAAGGTGAATAAGCACGTTAAAACTGATATGGAAAATATTACACTGAAAGATATTACAATTTTATCAGACCTCCAAGAGCATTGTATTAAATATTACAAACTAATATCTTTAATATCTTGGGTTCCCAAAATTCCATAAAATTACAGGTATGTTTCTGGCCCGAAAATGGTTATGGCTAAATATTTCTTAGTTGTGAAAATGAATTAAACAGGCTCTATGATATTATTGAAGATGTTGATTGAGTAATTATCACCCATAATTCCACTGAACGTAAATAGAAAATTAAACATTTCTTTATTTTAGTAGACCTTGGCCATCTTTTACAAGAAATAAACCTGTTTTTAGTTTCAGTACCCTTTAGGAATTATAATTATCATAAGCTAACCCTTTGTAATGGTAAACAGATACGTTTTATGAGAACGCCACTAAGAACAACAAATATTTATTTATGTTAAGAAAAATCTTAGGAGTTTTTCTTATTTCTTTACTTTTCTATACGTTTTTGTAGTTCGACCAAAAATGTCTTTCACCTCAAACAAGGAATTCCAATGGTTGGCAGCTTTAGCTCACAAATTCCAGAATTATATTCGTATACTTATATATGTAACATATACAAGTTGCAAAATTATATGTGCGTATAAAAGATACAGTACAAATAAAGATATGTTAAAGATTTGCACAATAGTTGCACTTATACTGATGACACTTATCTACTTATTCAGGTTTTTTGTTGATACACCAAATCAAATCTATCCACAAATACTTACCGTCGAAACGGGTTCTTTCACGAAAAATAAAGAACACATCCTGGATCAAGAAATCAAAATCTCCAATCAACCAAGACCAGTTTGTTTCAATAAGACATTCGAATATTTAAGATAAGGTTTGTTTACTACTCACATTTTGTCAAATACAGCAGAATGAATCCCATGTCTTCACACCTTTCACAAACGAAGTTTGTCCTAACGCATTTCCAATTACAAGCTAATTACATTTTGCGGGGAAGTTCAACAGTATTTTTGATATAATTAAAGTTTAAATGTTCTATAAAATATCCTAATAATTTCCAGTCTGCTATTTAGTTTATCAAGGTAATAGTTTTAAGTGTACTACTAATCTGCTTTAGTGTATAATACATACGAAACATTTTCAAGTGTGGCACATAATATTATGTCATTTACTATTGAAGCCTAACTCTATTCTGTTCATTAACAGTACCTGTTAGAATGTTAAACTTATTTCAATATTTCTTCTTATTATATTTATTTACAGAGTTTACTTTGATTTATTATGAATTTACAACTGACCTAAAGTTTCAAAGTTGGCAGAACTTAGATACTATGGGGTTTACGTCCGAAATAATCATTAAATGCGAGAATAACTAACAAAATATTATAATATTTTTATATTAATTATCTACGTTCATTACTGAATTTTCATTAGTTTGTTTTTGAATTTCGCATATAGCTACTCGAGAGCTATATGCCCTAGCCGTCCCTAATTTAGCAGTGTAAGACTGGAGGGAAGGCAGCTAGTCATCACCACCCACCGCCAACTCTTGGGCTACTCTTTTACCAACGAATAGTGGGATTGACCGTCACATTATAACGCCCCCCCGACTGAAAGGGCGAGCATGTTTGGTGTGATGGGGATTCGAACCCACGACCCTCGGAATACGAGTGGTACGCCTTAACACTCTTGGCCATGCCGGGCCAGTTTTCATTAGTATTTCTGATCTAATTACTTAACTCGCTAAGAGGGGAAACTGACATTAATTGCATTTTAGGTTATATATTGATACAATTTCTGTTTTCGCATCGCATGAAACAACATAAATATTCAGCTTATATTATAGTTCATTTTGTTTAATAACTTGTTATTTGTGTGTTAGGAGAAGTTTAATATTTACTTCAAATTAAAAGAACATACCGTATACTTCTACGTTCAAGAAACGTCAGTGGTTAATTTATAGTAACTTCGCAAATTTTCACTTCTTTTTTGCTTTTAAAATCTCGCAAACGATCCAACAGTTCTAACCTTTTCAATTTTCAACTGATGGTAAAGAGAGCCCACACAGTCATCAACTCTGAGGTCACTGTAATGGATTAGATGTTCTTGCACCTCTGGGGTGTCACTGCATAGATTTACTTGTTTCGTTGTTTTGTAATTAAACACAAACGTACACAATGGACTGACTATCTGTGCTCTGTCGAACACGGGTATCGAAACCCGGCTTCTAACAGTGCGTGTCGGCAAACATACTGCTATTCTTTGATACGTTACTTTTCACAGTAGAAATATTAAACAGAATTACATGAACTTATAACAAATTCGTTAAACAGTATCGTTTGTGCCTTTACACAAACTTAATTTCACACAAAAACATTTTCAGAAAAGAAAGGAATTTGTTCCCAAGTCTTCATATTTTCTTTTCAGACTCTTGCAGAAGCCAAGCTTGACCACTTTCCTACGAAGTATTGTTTGTTTCTTTCTTTTTTGAATTTCGCGCAAAGCTACTCCAGAGCTATCTGCGCTAGCCGTCCCCAATTTAGCAGTGTAAGACTAGAGGGAAGGCAGCTAGTCATCATCACCCACCGCTAACTCTTGGGCAACTCTTTTACCAACGAATAGTGGGACTGACCACCACATTATAACGCCCCCCACGGCTGGAAGGGCGAGCATGTTTGGTGCGACCGGGATTCGAACCCGCGACCTTCGGATTACGAGTCGAATGCTTTAGCACGCTTTGTTATCGTTATGCAATCCATTAGTTTTAATAACTGGGCTTCCTACTAAGTAAACTAATGTTTTTAAAAAAATGGTTACCACAATGTTAATCCGTAAATAGACATAATAACACAAACCAGTGTTTTTAATAAGGTAATACCATAATTTTAATACATAAATAGCTATCTTGATGTAAACCAGTGTTTATAATAAGTGCTTACTGTAATGTTAACCACTTATTGTTTTTTATAAGTGGTTACCATATTGTAAACCAGCGTTTTTAATAAATAGTTATCATAACGTTAACCATTGTTTATTTAAGTGGTTACCATATTGTAAACCAGCGTTTTTAATAAATAGTTACCATAATGTTGGTCTGTAAGTGATTGTCGTAATACAAACCAGGTTTTATTTAGTGCTTAACATGAGGTTAACCATAATTTCTATAAAAATTACCATTATGTTTTGTTTTTTTAATTTCACGCAAAGCTTTGCGAGAGCTATCTGCGATAGCCTTTCTTAATTTGGAAATGTAAGACTAGAGGGAAGGCAGCTAGTCATCACCGCCCACCGCCAACTGTTGAGCTGCTCTTTTAGCAAAGAATACTGAGTGTGGATTGACTGTCACACTATGACGCCCCCATGGCTGAAAGGGCGAGCATATATGGTGTGATGGGGATTCGAACCTGCGACCCTCGGATTAGAAATCGAGCGCCCAAACCACTTGGTCATCTCGGGCTTATCATTATACAATCCATTAGTTTTAATAAATACTAAGTTGACATGAGTAAAGCCATTGTTTTTATATGGTTTAGAATGAGAAAGTTACACGAACTTTGCACATCATGTCTTTTCTCATTTCAGTAAAAAATAGAAGTGAAATTATTAGTTCTATTCTACCATAAGTGTGACGCTTAGCAGGCCTTTAGTTCTATTCTAACATAAGTATGACGTTTAACAGGCCTTTAGTTCTATTCTTCCATAAGTATGACGTTTAGCAGGCCTATAGTTCTATTCTACCATAAGTATGACGTTTAACAGGCCTTTAGTTCTATTCTACCATAAGTATGACGTTTAGCAGGCCTTTAGTTCTATTCTACCATAAGTATGACGTTTAGCAGGCCTTTAGTTCTATTCTAACATAAGTATGACGTTTAGCAGGCCTTTAGTTCTATTCTACCATAAGTATGACGTTTAGCAGGCCTTTAGTTCTATTCTAACATAAGTATGACGTTTAGCAGGCCTTTAGTTCTATTCTACCATAAGTATGACGTTTAGCAGGCCTTTAGTTCTATTCTACCATAAGTATGACGTTTAGCAAGCCTTTAGTTCTATTCTAACATAAGTATGACGTTTAGCAGGCCTTTAGTTCTATTCTAACATAAGTATGACGTTTAGCAGGCCTTTAGTTCTATTCTAACATAAGTATGACGTTTAGCAGGCCTTTAGTTCTATTCTACCATAAGTATGACGTTTAGCAGGCCTTTAGTTCTATTCTACCATAAGTATGACGTTTAGCAGGCCTTTAGTTCTATTCTAACATAAGTATGACGTTTAGCAGGCTTTTAGTTCTATTCTACCATAAGTATGACGTTTAGCAGGCCTTTAGTTCTATTCTAACATAAGTATGACGTTTAGCAGGCCTTTAGTTCTATTCTAACATACGTATGACGTTTAGCAGGCCTTTAGTTCTATTCTACCATAAGTATGACGTTTAGCAGGCCTTTAGTTCTATTCTACCATAAGTATGACGTTTAGCAGGCCTTTAGTTCTATTCTAACATAAGTATGACGTTTAGCAGGCTTTTAGTTCTATTCTACCATAAGTATGACGTTTAGCAGGCTTTTAGTTCTATTCTACCATAAGTATGACGTTTAGCAGGCCTTTAGTTCTATTCTACCATAAGTATGACGTTTAGCAGGCCTTTAGTTCTATTCTACCATAAGTATGACGTTTAGCAGGCCTTTAGTTCTATTCTAACATAAGTATGACGTTTAGCAGGCCTTTAGTTCTATTCTAACATAAGTATGACGTTTAGCAGGCCTTTAGTTCTATTCTACCATAAGTATGACGTTTAGCAGGCCTTTAGTTCTATTCTTCCATAAGTATGACGTTTAGCAGGCCTTTAGTTCTATTCTACCATAAGTATGACGTTTAACAGGCCTTTAGTTCTATTCTACCATAAGTATGACGTTTAGCAGGCCTTTAGTTCTATTCTACCATAAGTATGACGTTTAGCAGGCCTTTAGTTCTATTCTACCATAAGTATGACGTTTAGCAGGCCTTTAGTTCTATTCTACCATAAGTATGACGTTTAACAGGCCTTTAATTCTATTTTAACATAAATATGACGTTTAGCAGGCCTTAAACAACAAGCAAATATCGCAATTTAACTTAATAATAGCAGACCTACCAATAACATGTTGGAAACCTAATGACATCATGATGACGTAAAGTGACATGTGCTTGTTGCGCCGAATGAGAGAGGTGAGTACACAACCAGGCACTTTTCTTTCAACCATATTAACAAGCAAGAAGTCAGGCAAGACAACACCCTTGTTACTGTTAACTGATCCGTGTCACAGAACCACCAGATTCGTGTCTGACCCTCGAGATAAGAAATCATTATATACAGGTAAGGGAATAAATATTTTATTTGGAAATATGCAGAAATGTTTACTATGCCCCTCACGAACAGAAGCCATAAATATTAATTAAAACAGCCTCTCACGAGTCTCATGTTGTCGTTGATACAAGACCACAAAGCCTTCCATTATCTGTAACAAATTTATGAAAAACATTCCGTAAAAATTATCCATTTTATGAGCTATTAATGTATTGCTTTCAGAATACTTCAACGGTGACTCTCGTAACAATTCCCAGATCATATGTTTCTCCAAAGTTAAAACACGATCGCTTTTGCCAGTTATATAAAAGTCAGTAATGCTGCGGTAACGTTTGCTTTAATTCTATATTCTGGGTGTGCACGTGTTTTCTTATAGCAAAGCCATAGTGATCTGTTTTCTTTGACCACCGAGGGGAATCAAACCTGTAATTGTAGTGCCGTAAATTCGCAGACAAACAGTTATGCCACTGGAAGCGCGTACTATGGGTTTCTTTATCACGAAAACAATTCTGCGTTTTTTTACCTTTTCTGTCAAGTAAAATTCTCAGTGTTATCATTGTCTTATGATATTCCATAACAATCTATTTCTTAGTGCGTTTCTTCATCTATCCAATAGATGTCGTACAGCCACGTACAAACATTTTAAAATCTTAAATATATTGCCCTGGAAAATAATTTTTTTTTTTTGGTTCGAGACTTAAGTTGACAACAGCATTTGGAGTGTTGTTTCTATTTATTAATAATTATTGCGCAAATAAACCAATCCTACTTTTACACGCACATAAATATTTATGATCATATGTTATTTGCTAACCTCTCTTTGAAAAGGCATGGCATGGCCAAGTAGTTAAGGCACTCGACTCGTAATTCGCGGGTTTGAATCCCCGCCATACCAAACATACCCTCCGGTCAGCCGTAAGGGCGTGATAATGCTACGGTCAATCCCACTATTCGTGGATTATAGCTAGACATATGAAAAACGAGGCTGAAAGGGCGAGCATGTTTGGTTTGGTGCGACCGGATTCGAACCCGTGACTCTCGTATTACGAGTCGAATGCCTTAACACACTTGGCCGTGTCGAGCCACGTTTTACTTATGTCTAGCTATAATGTTTTCGCGTCAATTGCCAGTTTCTTCCTGCGCGTTTCGTTATGACAGATCCTCTGTTTCACATACATCTAATTACAACGTTTCATTATGCTAGATTTTCCGTTAGTTTTCTATAATTCTTTCGATTTTCGTTTTTTAAACCTATTTTATCCCAAAAAATTTCATCTGGTGGCCTGGTGGTTAGGAAGCTCGACTCCCAGTCTGAAGGTCGCGGGTTCATATCCCCGTCCTACCAAAGATGCTCACTCTTTCAGTCGTTGGGTGTTATATAGTGACGATAAATTCTATTATTCGTTGGTAAAAAAGTAACCCAAGAGTTAGCGGTGTCTTCTCTCTTGTCTCACACTGCTAAAGTAGCGACGCCTAGCGAAAATAATCCTCACGAAATTCAGCAAAAAAACTCAATAGGCTGCAAAGCTTGCAGAAATACGACCCCCCAGTGGCACAGTGGTATGTCTGCGGACTTACTCGCTAAAAACCGGGTTTCGATACCCGTGGTGGGCAGAGCATAGATAGCCCTTTGTGAAGCTTTGTGCTTAATTTATAAACAAACAAACAGAAAGACGTTATTTCTGTTTTCCTACTGAACCAGTCAACAGTAAATGGCTCAGAAAACAACAACAACAACAACACACGAAAATCTGTCTCCAAGCTCGAGATAAGTGCAACAACAACAGATAAAATAAGTTTTACTTTTTATCTTACCTAATACTAGGCTTAGTCTGTTGTATGATTTTGTCTATTCTAGGCCTTAGAAAATAGCTGCGTTTTATCTGTACTGTTTCTGTTTGGAGTAAAAAATGAGTAATGTATTTAAAATATCATTTAGTTTTATCACTATGTCTTTGATTTCATTGCTTACAAGTGTGTGTGTTCATTGCACGTGTGTGTGTGTGTGTAAACTTCGCCATAAGTAGGCAGGACAAGCAGGTTACGAAATGTCGTTTCCGGAGTTCAACTCTTGACCATCTTTGATTAACATTAAGCAACGTTATCAGGTCAATATAAAAGGAAAGCTGGAGCAAACGTTCAGAATGTCGACTGAGATACGAATAAAGTTACACCTTCTCAAAGTTAGGAACAAATGAGGTTTTTATATTATCGGGATGTCGATTTTGCTGTGACACCTTTAGTTATCTGTACGTTGTACTAAAATAATAGGACGACAATCTTGCTAAATTAGAAATTAATTGCTCGAAATAAAACAGTTTATTTTGTTGTGTAAAGATGAACTTGACTTTCGTTAAAGATCTAACTTCAGAAGACGTGTTCACTCTACCACCTACGATATTTAGTAGTTAGCAAAAATGTATATATTTAACGTTTATTACAGAAGAAGTGATAGAAAGACAAAGAAACGGCCCGGCATGGCCTAGCGCGTAAGGCGTGCGACTCGTAATCTGAGGGTCGCGGGTTCGCGCCCGCGTCGCGCTAAACATGCTCGCCCTCCCAGCCGTGGGGGCGTTATAATGTGACGGTCAATCCCACTTTTCGTTGGTAAAAGAGTAGCCCAAGAGTTGGCGGTGGGTGGTGATGACTAGCTGCCTTCCCTCTAGTCTTACACTGCTAAATTAGGGACGGTTAGCACAGATAGCCCTCGAGTAGCTTTGTGCGAAATTCCCAAACAAACAAACAAGACAAAGAAACTAGATCAGTACAGTGCTATGGCATTACACGTGTCTTTCTCTTTTTTTTTTTACATATGTTGAACTGTTTTAAGTTGTTTAAATCTGAACCCCTCCACTGTTTCTTCACTGAGACTTCTCACCAACAAATCTGTTAAGTTTCATTGTTTAACCAAACAACTTGAACCTTAGAAAACTATTGAACTCTAGCCTGAAAACATTTCGTCTCTAAACTCTCTTTACTGTAATGTATCAAAGAGAGAATTTCATAACAACATAATTTTAACATTTTAAATATTTGTCTTCATAGGAAAATAATATACGGCTCCTGAGCCAAATATGCCTTTGTATTGCGAAGATTGTTTCATTAAAACTACTTTTTTATAAAAACTTGCTCAAATAAAATTATGTTATGATGTTTATATGAGCAAGAAACTTGTCAATTATTAGGCTTAGTTTCAGTTGTTTAAGCCTAAAAAGACTATAACTGACAACATGTCTTCTCTTACTGACTGGTTAAATTAACATCAGCGGTATAGATCAAAAACTGTTTTACCAGATAACATGTCTACTTACTCTATAAAATAATACATTTGATAACAAAAATTCTCTGGCATTTAACTTGTTTGATGTGGAACATTCTTATCTGATAGCATGTACTCTCTTGTAGAAACTCAAACTTCAAAGAATCAGTTTGAATAATAAATACACTTCTTTAAAAATGCCAACTTCTTCGTGTACGTTTCGTTATTTATTATGGCGAACTTATTGTTTTCCATACATCCGCTTACAAAGTTTCATCACTTTCATGAAGATATTGTATTACAACGCTCGAAGTTGCGTCAGTTTTTCTCTCATTCTTACCTTGTCTTTTAAAACGAAATGTAACCGGTATTTCGGTTGTCTTCCTGAAACATCCGATAGTAAATGTCTCAGGAGAAAAGAAAAGATGTTCACTTCCGGGTTAATATATTTAAGATTTAATCAGAAGGAAAGTTTTGATTTTCTACTGTTACACCAACTCAGACATGGGCTAGTGATTCTCCGAATCAAATACTTTTTTCCAGTTCTTAAAGAGTTTGGTTTCAAACTTTTGTTCCTCACATCTGAACCTACACATATAAGCTTCATTTACTTCAAACGACTTAGAATTACAACCTTATTGAGACCCGGCATGGCCAAGCGTGTTAAGGCGTGCGACTCGTAATCTGAGGGTTGCGGGTTCGCATTCCGGTCGCGCCAAACATGCTCGCCCTCTCAGCCGTGGGGGCGTTATAATGTGATGATCAATCCCACTATTCGTTGGTAAAGGAGTAGCCCAAGAGTTGGCGGTGGGTGATGATGACTAGCTGCATTCCCTCTAGTCTTACACTGCTAAATTAGGGACGGCTAGCACAGATAGCCCTCGAGTAGCTTTGTGCGAAATTCAAACAAACAAAACCTTATTGTTATCTAAATGAGCAGGCGCAGATAGCCCTCGTGTAGCTTTGCGCGAAATTCAAACCAAACTAAATGAGCAGAAGGGTATTTGGTAACGTTAAAAATAAAGATGATTTTATTATAGGTTATGACATTAAAGCTAAATTTTAACAACATAACTTACTTAATAAAAAAACAGCAAAATTGGAGATTTTGTTTTCCTCCTCAGTATAGGTAACATGACTTACAAGTATATAATTAGTGTAAGTTTTTATAAACGTTAATGTTAAGGTCTTCCATTATCAACATCCATGAAGGAGGACGTTCCCTTCTGCCGCACTTAATTGACTTATTGAGTATTTAGGTCGCACGTGGAAGAGTTGCTCATCAACTTATCATTATTTATGTTGTATTCACTTTCTCTAAAACTGCGGCTTTTTGTTGTTGTTGTTTTTTTGCCGGACAAGTAATGAATATGTAATTGTAGGAGTTCCCATGGCTGCTCTTCTTAGCTGTATTTTATCAGATAATAATCGACCCAGCATGGCCAAATGGGTTAAGGCGTGCGACTCGTAATACGAGGGTCGCGTGTTCGCATCCCCATCGCACCAAACATGCTCGCCCTTTCAGCGGTGAGGGCATTAGAATGTGACGGTCATTCCACAATACGTTGGTGAAAGAGTAGCCCAAGAGTTGGCGGTGGGTGATGATGACTAGATGCCTTCCTTCTAGTCTTACACCGCTAAATTAGGGACGGATAGCGCAAATAGTTCTCGAGTAGCTTTGTGCGAAATTAATACAAACCAAACAAACTTACACTGCTAAATTAAGGACGACTAGCGCAGATAGCCCTCGTGCAGCTTTGCGCAAAATTTAAAACAAAACATTTAATCATTATTGTTTTGTCCCCCGCTGGGACAGTGGTAAGTTCGGGATTTACAACACTAAAATCAAGGGTTTGATTCCCCTCGGTGGATACAACGGATACTCTGATGTGGCTTTGCTATATGACAGACAGACATTCTTGTTTTTAATTTTTGTTCAATATATTCGTTTTTTTAATGTGAATAAATTAGTCATACTCTTGCTAAGCAATATTTACTTCAGATTTGTAAATTGTACTATAAGAAGGCCACCATTAAGAAATAACTGTAAAAAAAGGCCAGAAAAATCTGTTTTTGGAATTTCGCACAAAGCTACTTGAGGGCTATCTGTGATAGCTGTCCCTAATTTTGCAGTGTAAGACTAGAGGGAAGGCAGCTAGTCATCACCACCCACCGCCAACTCTTGGGCTACTCTTTTTACCAACAAATAGTGGGATTGATCGTCACATTATAACGCCCCCACGGCTGAGAGGGCGAGCATGTTTGGCGCGACTCGGGCGCGAACCCGCGACCCTCAGATTACGAAGCGCACGTCTTAACGCGCTAGGCCATCCAGAAAAATCACGTTTGTGATTTTGTTCTAGATTGGGAATTATTCCATATTATGATTAAGTGTTGAATTGCATATCCCTTTGTTAACCTGAAGTATTTAGAGACCTTTTATGTTCCTTCTTTGGAGCTGTCTGCAAAAATTGTTTTTTCTTTCATTTGTATCTTCTCATCTGTTGCCTTTTTGTATTCCCTCTTTGCTGAGGTATTTAGTAATTTCTACTCTTGAAATTCGATAAATTTACAATACACTATTGATCTTCTAAGAATTACTTTTGTAATTGTCTTTTGTCCATAAAAGAGTATTTGAGCCCAGATTCTGAACGTGTATTTAGTTATATTTAGTTATTGTCTTGTTTTGTCAAAGCTGCACAAAGAATTTCAACGTCATGATTTTGTTTTGGAATTTCGCACAGAGCAACTTGAGGGCTATCTGTGTTAGCCGTCCCTAATTTAGCGGTGTAAGACTGGAGGAAAGGGAGCTAGTCATTATCACCCACCGCCAAATCTTAGGATACTTTTTTACCAACGATTGATCGTCACATTATAATGCCCTCGCGGCTGAAAGAGCGAGCATGTTTGGTGCGACGGGGATTCGAACCCGCGACCCTAAGATTACGACTCGAACGCCTTAACCCACCGGGCCATGCGGGGCCTACAGCAAATTACTTGTATATAGATATAGATATGAAGAAATCAAGAAACCTAATAAAGATACAGTTATAAAATAGCCATTATCAGCACAATAGCAGTTAAATTAAATTATCACATTGTACTGGCCCAACATGGCGATTCGTATATGCCATTTCGCCGTGGAGACGTTATAATGTAACGGTCAATCCTACTCTTCCTAAGAGTTGGTGGCGAATGGTGATGACTAGCTCTTCTTTCCTCTAGTCTTACACTGCTAAATTAGGGAAGGCTGGCGTAGTTAGCCCTCGTGCAGCTTTGCGCGAAATTCCAAAGCAAACATACAAAAAATCACACTCTGTAACAGCTTCTTAGCATTACCTTGTTTTTCTCTTAAAATAAGTTATATTAAATTTACTAAAATAAAAAGTCAGAGGCATTCTGGGAGATCCGTGATTAAATATATAACACAAAGGAAAATAAGAATAATATTTTATTTACCAACGTTATAGTAATGTATACCAAAAATTATATATGAATACTCCAGACATATTGAGGTTTATCGAACTTTATAAAATCTATGTTACACGTTCTTACCCGCATTTTACCAATGTCTTTCATTGATTTCACTCATTCTGATGGCCATGATATTACATTATTTCTTGACACCACGATTTTTACTTGTATCGAGCTTACACAAAGCATGGCACAGTCAATGTCAGCCTACACAACTTTCCATATACTTTATACTGCACGTGGAAGTCTGTTTTTACGTAGGCTTGGTTTGAATTGATATCAATTTTACGGGGAGCTTCACAAGGGGGCTGTTTGCGCGAGTCGTTCCAACTTTAGCATTGATGGCCTAGTAATAAATCAGCTAGTCAATACTAATCACCGCCAACATATGAGCTACGCTTTTATCATGGAATAGTGGGAGTGACCATCACATTACAACGCCTACACGATTGAAAGGTTAGCAGTATCTGGTTGAAAGAGTAACAGATATTGTTGTTTCTTCAGACACCATTTTTACAAAGACAGTCCTTGATTTCCAGTTGACTTTTAAACCTTTGTTGTCGACGTCAAATTCTTGTTATTATCTTGTTAGCAGTACCGTTTCAGTGGCATTTCGGATCAATATTTCTGTTTCAAAACCTCACTGACGGTGAGGACTTCACTGTGAATAGATTAAGGACGTGGTTTCGGAGACCTTTGATATCCTTAAAGCTTTACTATGAGAGTTTTCCGCTTCCACGGAAGCTGGGTGTGGCCCAGTGTTTACTGTATCGGGCGCTAATTGAAGGATCCAGTGTTCGAAACATGGCATTTCGGATCACACTTTTCACATTCAGTTGTAGATGCGTTATAAATGTGAATGTTAATTCTTCGGTTCAGTTTAAAAAGCTGGACAACACCTTCTTGATCACGTAAAATCCAATTGATGTATAAATACATCTGAGAACGGCTGGTGTGGGTGTTAACACTTTTACTGATATATAGAGAACAAAGTTTTGACCTTCTAAGGTCATCTTCAGGTTAAGATGATTTAGGAAGGTCCAAACGTTGTTCTCTCCTTACCAGTAGGTGTGTTAATATCCATACCAGCCGTTCTCAGATATATGGACACCTTTTTAGCGACTTTGTATCAATGGAGTTTTAGATAAAGTCGTTGCTGTTTTTTGTAGGTGAACATTAGGGATATCCAATTCTTACCTCAGAAGACATTATTGTAACACATGTTCCAATAACGTGTCGTTCAAGCTAAACCTTCCACTTTTGCTTCCAGGGGGCACAATTGAAAACTTTCTAAGCAAAGAGAATTGTCTTTCAGTGTACTTGTTATAGTACATTATAAAGTAAATTAATATCTCGAAATCAATAAAAAATTCAAATATATAAATATGAAACATAACTCATAAAAGTGTGACTTAGAATTATTAATAATGACTTCAAATCAAGGCAAAAAAATTACTTAGATTAAAACTTAAAATCAGCCCTGTGATAAGTAGGTTAATTAATTAAACTAAGTAAGTAAGCTATTCTCATGTTGTTAATGTTTTTGGTTTTTTTGTGGTACAAAGTTCCACAAAATTGCGTATCTGCATTCTTTTCACCGCGGGTAATCTAACCCGAATTTTGGTTCTCAAACATTCTGCTGACTTAGTAAGAGACATATTCTTACTTAAAAAGATTACAATATATTATTTTTTCAGATGGTTAGTTTTGCTATCAAATATTTTTTCTGCCGTAAAAAAGAGAGAATCCTTAATAAAAAAAATACCATTTGATGTGCAGAAAGTTTGGCACTGTGAACTAATAAACCACAATCACAGATCACGTGGTGATATCACTGCATCAGGTTTTGGTTTAACTCAGTGATTTACTGGACTTTGTTGCCAAAAGAAAAATATATTTTCTGAAACACAACATTCCTGTCACGCATGAAGGTCAATATATATGTTTACTATCTTGTGTGTAATGTTTATTTTAGGATTCTTCGGTCCGACATCGGAGTAGAACATTGTGATTGTAGGCGTATATTAAACATATCCAAAGTTTACCAAAGCAAGAGGTTTAGAATATTAGATTGGGAAGTACTTGAGAGTTACAAATGATTGATTTGAAATTATAGTTCGTGTTTCTGAGTTGCTTCGTGGTATAAATAAACATAGTTAAGTCAGGAATAAGAAACTGTTTTGTGTTATGCACACAGAATACCAAACGTATCTACAAATACGTACAGCTTAAATTGAAACTATTTGAAGAATAGACTAAGCAGTGGAGTTCGTTCAATATTATTTATTAACACTTCTGTCGTTTTTTGTTGTTTAAGATTCGTTGAATTTGAAGGATGTGTGTTCGAAATTGCTTCAAGGTATTCGTGTATTTATTCATTATTTATGTATATTACAACAGAATACCCAAACGCTACCAACAAAAGTGAATACTAGAAAAATAATAAAAATTGGCATTCAGCCAACCAATCCTTTGTGATGGATTGTTATAAATCACGTCTACGTAAAATCTCACGTGAGCTACCACTCTAATATTTTTAATACAGTCTCACCTAAGAGTAAAAGTGCATTATTTTTACGGTTTTTACGACATTTTGATTACAGACGATTTATTTCGAGTAGCAAAATTGTAAGGCGAAAACACGTGTAGATACGTAAATATTGGTAAGGCCAAAGAAGGTAGACCAGCAGTTTCTGGTTCAAGTTTCGAAAAGAATTATATTGGTGGACAGTTATTATTACCCATTACCAGCTTTTCATTACAAAGTTACTAAATGCCATTAAATTATCATAATTTAATATCCATTCACGTCACGTGATATCAGCTTAAGCAATACACATAAATAATGATGCTTGACATGGCTGTATCGATTGCACTGAGGTGATGACAAGAAACGGTTAATCCAAATTCCATGTTATTAGTATAAAGGGGATTCTTAAACAATGTTTTAAAGAGGAGAACTGTCATCACATATTCTAAAGAATTGGGTTCGTTCTGTAAAGTATAGATCTCTTCCGAATATTAGGGATGCGATTATAAGGCGAATGTGGATAATACTGTCGAGTATGATTTTCTTGTAGTGGTTGATTAATGTGTATTGATAAACATTCGTGATATCTAATAAAAAATTAAATGTGAAAAATATATGTAGCTACAAAGGAATGGAACGTGCGATTTCAATGAAATAAAAATTGGCGGCTTCACTGACAGCTACATTTATAACATTGGTAAGAACTTTACAGCCAAAATGTATTCATGAGTTAGTCAGGCTGCATTTCGGGGCATGACGGTGGGTGTAGGTACCAGATTAACCACTAATTTTGATTTCAGTCGCTCATTCGATTCTCTTTTAACCTCCCATTTTATTCACATCTAAAGTGTTTTCGTTAAATATAAACACGATTAAACACTGTATAGAGTGCATGAACTACAAAATATATTCCATACTTTTCTTAGTATTAAAAACAAAATTCGAACGAATACACCAGAAACTACAGCCATTTGTTTATTATTTGTTGTTTTCCATTTCCGGTGTTTTCTATTGCACAATGCGAGTACCGTAAATGTTCTGTGTTATTAAGCATAGTGTCCACGGAGTTTCGCAATGCATTCATTTATTGTTTGAGTGAAGTTTCTGTTTTATTTGTTCAATTAAGGTTTCTAAATATGTATTTTACATCACGTACAGAATAAAATTGCATTTGGTACGTTTTTTTCAAAACGATTCGAATTCGTTATTTCCAGGTTTCTCAGTTTGGATCCGATATTATAACTAATGTATAAACCTGTGAGATGGAATACTCTTCCATTAAGCAAGTAAGATTGGCCCGATCTCTCAAATGAATTGTTCGGTGTAGATATCTTAAACAACGCACACTGGGCTATTTGCTGTGTTTAGCGAGAAGAGCACCGTATTTTATAATTATACGTCTGCAGAATTACTGCTGTCTCTTTGTGTAAACTAACCGAAAGTTAAGTAAACGATAGAGAAGGACTGCTTTGTTTTCTTGAATTCATCTTATTGAAGTTATAAAGGCATATCGAATTCTTAGGTAATCTTAATTTTAAAAGTTTGATTTCAATGTATATTTCAAGTTTCATAAAAGAAATCGCAGTTTTTAATGGATTTCTATTTATGAAATATGTTTCACCGATGTTATGCTATAATAAGTGATCTTTTTTATTTTATTTTCACTTCGCTGAAAGCAATAACCCCTAAATTATTACTCAAGTACATGCGTGGTTCGAGAAGGTAGAAAACCATGAGTGGTTTCAATGTATGAGTTACAGGCTATATAAACTCATAAAGTTTTTTCTCTTACCATTTCGTCCCAAGAGTTGCCTGGTGATTCATAAGATACAGCATAGCTAACAAGATATTTTAAAACCTCATATTTTTTTATATATCTGTAAAATCATGGTTAATACAAGATCCTTGCTTGTGTAAGACTACAGAATGGTTTGGAACTACGTTCTTATAAACTAAATAATTTGTTTCATTTACAATGAGTCCAATGCCGGAAGCCTACTATGATCGATTGAAATAGTTCGAGATCCCTCCGCGGCAGAAAATACTCCATCACATTTGCATTCCCTGATTGGAAGACCTGATAGCTTCCATTTCAACCTTAAACCAGCTCTGTTGTGTTGATTTAAGGTTCAGCCGAGCGTAATTAATGTAACGTGCCATGCTACAGATCGGAAAGATTGAGGCTAGAGACGCTTATTAACATTCACCTCACTTTTAGCTGTGGGGCGTTATAACTGTGACAGTCATTTTCTCTATTCACCTGAATATAGCCAGATAATAAACGATGGTTTCTGCCAAGTGGTCAATAGTTAGGATGACTGTGTGTGTGTTTGTGAGCCTTTGATTTGGCAGTTTATCCCAGATATCCCATAATACACCACTCATGTTGTAATCCACTGATTTACCTTTATATTAAATACTCTGACAGACAGAGCAGATAAACTCACCAGGTTTCTTAAATGCTCCTGAAAGAATAAAAAACTAAGAAATAAAACAAAAATACAAAATATTTAAATCAATAGATAACAAAATTATTATCTTGCATTTTTGTTTTTCGAACATTCAGTCGAAAATGCAGTTTCGTGATTTAAAGTTACCATAAATAACAGCATACTTCCTTTATAAAATTTGTAACTAATGACATGTCGTGCAAAACATTTTAAACGTATATTCAAAATCACTTTACAAACGTTGCATTACTTTGTTACAGTTCATATTAAGAGTTTTTTGTCCTTGTGGATCTACTATTAATTTTAAGGCTAAAAATCAGGGTTAGATACCTGCGGTTATAGTCACTAAATAGTTTTGTGGTTAACAAGGAACAAAAAAAGATTGAATTAATACTGGTAGTATGATTAAAAATCATAGGTTATCATTATACTTTATCAGACACACTTGAAACTGACAGAATACCATGTATTGATTATTTCTACTTTATGTTAACAGCAGATAGTTGTACAATGTTTTATCCTTGTATTCGTAAAACAGGTTCCTTTAAGTTTTGTTTCTTAATATCCAGTTGATAATGTGAAATTATAGTTCGTGTGTCTGAGTTGCTTAAAGTCAAGAAAACCGTAAAAATAGTGCACTTTTACTCTGAGATGAGACTGTATTAAAAATATTAGAGCGGTAGCTCACGTGAGATTTTACGTAGACGTGATTTATAACAATCCATCACAAAGGATTGGTTGGCTGAATGCCAATTTTTATTATTTTTCTAGTATTCACTTTTGTTGGTAGCGTTTGGGTATTCTGTTGTAATATACATAAATAATGAATAAATACACGAATACCTTAAAGCAATTTCGAACACACATCCTTCAAATTCAACGAAACTTAAACAAAAAACGACAGAAGTGTTAATAAATAATATTGAACGAACTCCACTACTTAGTCTATTCTTCAAATAGTTTCAATTTAAGCTGTACGTATTTGTAGATACGTTTGGTATTCTGTGTGCATAACACAAAACAGTTTCTTATTCCTGACTTAACTATGTTTATTTATACCACGAAGCAACTCAGAAACACGAACTATAATTTCAGATCAATCACTTGTCACCCACAAGTACTTCCCAGTCTAATATTCTAAACCTCTTGCTTTGGTAAACTTTGGATATCTTTAATATACGCCTACAATCACAATGTTCTACTCCGATGTCGCACCGAAGAATCCTAAAATAAACATTACACACAAGATAGTAAACATATATATTGACCTTCATGCGTGACAGGAATGTTGTGTTTCAGAAAATATATTTTTCTCTTGGCAACAAAGCCCAGTAAATCACTGAGTGAAACCAAAACCTGATGCAGTGATATCACCACGTGATCTGTTATTGTGGTTTATTAAAACAAAGCCCAGAAAATCACTGAGTGAAACCAAAACCTGATGCAGTGATATCACCACGTGATCTGTTATTGTGGTTTATTAAAACAAAGCCCAGAAAATCACTGAGTTAAACCAAAACCTGATGCAGTGATATCACCACGTGATCTGTTATTGTGGTTTATTAGTTCACAGTGCCAATCTTTCTGCACATCAAATGGTATTTTTTTATTAAGGATTCTCTCTTTTTTACGGCAGAAAAAATATTTGATAGCAAAACTAACCAACTGATAAAATAATATATTGTAATCTTTATAAGTAAGAATATGTATCTTACTAAGTCAGCGTAATGTTTGAGAACTAAAATTAGGGTTAGATTACCCGCGGTGATAAGAATGCAGATAGGCAATTTTGTGGAACTTTGTACCACAAAAAAACCAAAAACATTAACAACATGAGAATAGCTTACTTACTTAGTTTAATTAATTAACCTACTTATCACAGGGCTGATTTTAAGTTTTAATCTAAGTAATTTTTTTGCCTTGATTTGAAGTCATTATTAATAATTCTAAGTCACACTTTTATGAGTTATGTTTCATATTTATATATTTGAATTTTTTATTGATTTTGAGATATTATTTTACTTTATAATGTACTATAACAAGTACATTGAAAGACAATTCTCTTTGCTTAGAGAGTTTTCAATTGTGCCCCCTGGAAGCAAAAGTGGAAGGTTTAGCTTGAACGACACGTTATTGGAACATGTGTTACAATAATGTCTTCTAAGTTTAAGAATTGGATATCCCTAATGTTCACCAACAAAAAGCAGCAACGACTTTATCTAAAACTCCATTGATACAAAGTCGCTAAAAAGGTGTTGTCCATATATCTGAGAACGGCTGGTATGGATATTAACACACCTACTGGTAAGGAGAGAACAACGTTTGGACCTTCCTAAATCATCTTAACCTGAAGATGACCTTAGAAGGTCAAAACTTTGTTCTCTATATATCAGTAAAAGTGTTAACACCCACACCAGCCGTTCTCAGATGTATTTATATATCAATTGGATTTTGCGTGATCAAGAATGTGTTGTCCAGCTTTTTAAACTGAACCGAAGAATTAACATTCACATTTATAACGCATCTACAACTGAATGTGAAAAGTGTGATCCGAAATGCCATGTTTCGAACACTGGATCCTTCAATTAGCGCCCGATACAGTAAACACTGGGCCACACCCAGCTTCCGTGGAAGCGGAAAACTCTCAGAGTAAAGCTTTAAGGATATCAAAGGTCTCCGAAACCACGTCCTTAATCTATTCACAGTGAAGTCCTCACCGTCAGTGAGGTTTTGAAACAGAAATATTGATCCGAAATGCCACTGAAACGGAACTATGTGTAGCTGTTTGTACTGCTAACAAGATAATAACAAGAATTTGACGTCGACAACAAAGGTTTAAAAGTCAACTGGAAATCAAGGACTGTCTTTGTAAAAATGGTGTCTGAAGAAACAACAATATCTCTTTCAACCAGATACTGCTAACCTTTCAATCGTGTAGGCGTTGTAATGTGATGGTCACTCCCACTATTCCATGATAAAAGCGTAGCTCATATGTTGGCGGTGATTAGTATTGACTAGCTGATTTATTACTAGGCCATCAATGCTAAAGTAGGAACGACTCGCGCAAACAGCCCCCTTGTGAAGCTCCCCGTAAAATTGATATCAATTCAAACCAAGCCTACGTAAAAACAGACTTCCACGTGCAGTATAAAGTATATGGAAAGTTGTGTAGGCTGACATTGACTGTGCCATGCTTTGTGTAAGCTCGATACAAGTAAAAATCGTGGTGTCAAGAAATAATGTAATATCATGGCCATCAGAATGAGTGAAATCAATGAAAGAGATTGGTAAAATGCGGGTAAGAACGTGTAACATAGATTTTATAAAGTTCGATAAACCTCAATATGTCTGGAGTATTCGAATATAATTTTTGGTATACATTACTATAACGTTGGTAAATAAAATATTATTCTTATTTTCCTTTGTGTTATATATATAATCACGGATCTCCCAGAATGTCTCTGACTTTTTATTTTAGTAAATTTAATATAACTTATTTTAAGAGAAAAACAAGGTAATGTTAAGAAGCTGTTACAGAGTGTGATTTTTTGTATGTTTGCTTTGGAATTTCGCGCAAAGCTGCACGAGGGCTAACTACGCTAGCCTTCCCTAATTTAGCAGTGTAAGACTAGAGGAAAGAAGAGCTAGTCATCACCATTCACCACCAACTCTTAGGAACAGTAGGATTGACCGTTACATTATAACGTCTCCACGGCGGAATGACATATTACGAATCGCCATGTTGGGCCAGTACAATGTGATAATTTAATTTAACTGCTATTGTGCTGATAATGGCTATTTTATAACTGTATCTTTATTAGGTTTCTTGATTTCTTCATATCTGTATCTATATACAAGTAATTTGCTCTAGGCCCCGCATGGCCCGGTGGGTTAAGGCGTTCGAGTCGTAATCTTAGGGTCGCGGGTTCGAATCCCCGTCGCACCAAACATGCTCGCCCTTTCAGCCGCGAGGGCATTATAATGTGACGATCAATCGTTGGTAAAAAAGTATCCTAAGATTTAGCGGTGGGTGATAATGACTAGCTCCCTTCCCTCTAGTCTTACACTGCTAAATTAGGGACGGCTAACACAGATAGCCCTCGAGTAGCTTTGTGCGAAATTCAAAACAAAATCATGACGTTGAAATTCTTTGTGCAGCTTTGACAAAACAAGACAATAACTAAATTTACCTAAATACACGTTCAGAATCTGGTCTCAAATACAAAGCTACTCGAGAACTATTTGCGCTAGCCGTCCCTAATTTAGCGGTGTAAGACTAGAAGGAAGGCAGCTAGTCATCACCACCCACCGCCAGCTCTTGGGCTACTCTTTCACCAACGAATTGTGGAATGACCGCGACATTCTAATGCCCCCACCGCTGAAAGGGCGAGCATGTTTGGTGCGACGGGGATGCTAACACGCGACCCTCAGATTACGAGTCGCACGCCTTAAACCACTTGGCCATGCTGGGTCGATTATTATCTGATAAAATACAGCTAAGAAGAGCAGCCATGGGAACTCCTACAATTACATATTCATTACTTGTCCGGCAAAAAAACAACAACAACAAAAAGCCGCAGTTTTAGAGAAAGTGAATACAACATAAATAATGATAAGTTGATGAGCAACTCTTCCACGTGCGACCTAAATACTCAATAAGTCAATTAAGTGCGGCGGAAGGGAACGTCCTCCTTCATGGATGTTGATAATGGAAGACCTTAACATTAACGTTTATAAAAATTTACACTAATTATATAGGAGGAAAACTGAGGAGGAAAACAAAATCTCCAATTTTGCTGTTTTTTTATTAAGTAAGTTATGTTGTTAAAATTTAGCTTTAATGTCATAACCTATAATAAAATCATCTTTATTTTTAACGTTACCAAATACCCTTCTGTTCATTTAGTTTGGTTTGAATTTCGCGCAAAGCTACACGAGGGCTATCTGCACCTGCTCATTTAGATAACAATAAGGTTTTGTTTGTTTGAATTTCGCACAAAGCTACACGAGGGCTATCTGTGCTAGCCGTCCCTAATTTAGCAGTGTGAGACTAGAGGGAATGCAGCTAGTCATCACCACCCACCGCCAACTCTTGGGCTACTCTTTTACCAACGAATAGTGGGATTGACCGTCACATTATAACGCCCCAACGGCTGGGAGGGCGAGCATGTTTGGCGCGACTTGGGCGCGAACCCGCGACCCTCAGATTACGAAGCGCTTCCATTTTGTACGCAGTATCAACTACGTAGTTCTAGATCAGTTTCATTCCAAATATTTACGACATAAATTTAGATCAGTGTTTGTCCTTAATAGTTGAAAAAATTACCGCCTCACGCTTAAAATACATAAGTTTAGAAACGTTATTCGCAGTTAACGGACTGAACTTAACATAAATTATCAACTTTATTCAACTTTTGTACCAAGATAACGGAAAGATGGTTGATTACATTATACTATCTTTAGCTTAGGGATCGTCTCTGTTACCCTTGTAACTTAGAATTTCGGATCATTTGCGGTGTTTGCAGGTATTACTAACTTTTCACATGTAAACTTTCACAAGAATTGTAAACTTAGGCATTTCCATAACCTTACGCACCCTTATTAAAAGTACTTTATAAAGATTCTAATCCTTACAATAGCAACGGTTCTACCAGTGCTCGATTCATCACCAAGTAGAAATGACTTAAAGCATCTTATTTCCTTAATTGGCCCCGGCATGGCCAGGTGGTTATGGCGTTCGACTCGTAATCTGAATTGGGGGGGGGGTTAGAATTTCCGTGACACCAAACGTGCTTGTCCTTTTAGCCTTGGGGGTGTATATTGTGGAGTTTAATCCCACTTTTCGTTGGTAAAAGCGTAGCCCATGAGTTGGCGGTGGGTGGTGATGACTAGCTGCCTTCCTTCTAATCTCACACTGTTAAATTAGGGACGGCCAGAGCAGATACTCCTCGTGTAGCTTTGCGCGAAATTAAAAAAAAACAACAACGAACAAAGTCGGCATCAATCCTTTCTAACCCATGAGAATCTCATATAATAACTGATCCTGGTTTTAACTCTGAATAACTTCGAATTTAATAACGAACATTAACTCCAGTTTAACGGTGTTTGCAATCGGTACAAAAATGGCTTCCAGTTATGTCAACATTTTGATGGCTCATATTGAAAAGCCAACTTTTACAACTTAGTCCTCATACACGTTACCTAGGCGACATATTTCTCATTTGGACAGCAGGTCACTTAAGGACTTTATCACACATGCAAGTTACTTTCAGAAGACAATGAACTTCATCTTTGTTTATCCAGATTAACTTTCTTTATTTTAAAGACGGAATTTTACTCAGTGACTTGTACAAAAAACCTAACGACAGACACAGTATTATAAAAGCTTTCATCTCTCACACACACAAAATGAAAGAATAAACATATTATCAGATGAAACAGTTTGTTTGTTTGTTTTTCGAAGTACGCACAAAGCTACTCGAGGGCTATCCGTCCCTAATTTAGTAGTGTCAGACCAGAGGGAAGGCAGCTAGTAATCATCACCCACCGCCAACTCTTAGGCTATGCTTTTACCAACAAATAGAGGGATTGACCGTCACATTATAACGGCCCCACGGCTGAAATGGGGAGCATTTTTGGCGCGACGGGGATGCGAACCCGCGACCCTCAGATTACGAGTCGCACGCCTTAACACGCTTGGCCATGCCGGGCCCAGATGAAATAGATTGAAAATATACTACAAGGGTTTAAAACAAATCATGTTACAAAGAGGATATAAAGATAGCGAAATCAACAGACAAACTGAAAAAGCTAACAAGACTCAGTGGAAAAACATCCTGAATCAGGGTGATACTAAACTTTCAAATATAGTTCCCCCTATTATTACCTATCAGTTTAAACTAAGAATTCTGAGAAAAACACTTTCACATTCTAGAGCCCAGCGATCGTCTTAAATAGGTAGTTTTCTCCGTCTCCTTCCGACAAAAGCAGAACTCTAAGAGATATCTTTGTTCACACAAAAATAAATTACATCCCGCCCAACACTGGTTGTTGTCCATACAGTGAAGCCACTTGTTAAACTTGGAAGTTCATAAAAACCAGAGAATCATTTTCTGACAAATACATTTAAAGAAACTTTAAAATACCCAAAGAAATCACTTGTGAAATAAAAAAACACCATTTATCTTGCATCACGTATAGAAATTGAGTCGCCAATATGTAGAACACATATAAACAACTGTTGGAGAGCGTTTGGTTTGAATTTTGTGCATAGGTACACCAGGGCTATCTGCGCTTGCCGTCCCTAATTCTGTAGGTGTAACACTAGAGGGAAGGCAGCTAGTCATCACCATCTACCGCCAACTCTTAGGCTACTCTTTTACCAAAGAATAGTGGGATTGACCGTAACATTATAACGTCCCCACGGCTGAAAGGGCTAACATATTAGGGGTAACAGGGATTAAAACCCGCGACCCTCAGATTACGAGTCGAGTGCCTTAACCACCTCTCCATGTCGAGCCTGGAGAACGTTTCAACCACCATAAATCTTTCATTAACAAGGAAAATATCTCTCTGTTGGTCAACACTAACCAACCAAGTCATTTCGTTGATAATGTTACTGTCATTGTTATTGAAACAGGATTCAAATCTAAAGCAGACAGATAAATAACCGAAGCTTATTGGATTACTAATCCAAACACTGTTCAACATTCCGGAATTAATCTAGATCCAAAAATTGGTGATATCCGTTTATCGGTTTCATATCTGTTAGAAAGATAATTTTGAACATTTGCATGTTTTTTCACATAATATGAAAACTGAATTTCGTAAAACTTGCTATTTGTTTTAAACAATTTTTAATACCTGGTCTTATAAATTGATTTGTATATGATATATTTTAATCAGTCACCAGGTGTCACCTTTATTCTACTTAAACACTTAAGTATAGTTTTACTTTTACCATTTCGAAAGTCATCTATCCCTAAAGTCTTTTCACACAAACTTTCGCCATCGGATACATTGTACCGGAAATGTGTGTGTCTTCTCACAGCAAAGCCACATCGGACTATCTGCTGAACCCACCGATGTGAATCGAACCGCTGATTTTAACGTTGTAAATCCGCAGACTTACCGCTGTACTATTGGTGGGCTGTACCGAAAATAAGAGGCCTACAACAGTGTATAGAAAAAAAGACATTTCCTGGATAACCGGATGACCTTCATGATGTTAATAAGCTCCCTACATATAACACCCATTGAATTACACCATCAATTTCACTTTGCTCCTGAAAAAAGACAGCTCAAATGATGTGAAATTTTGTCCAATTCGGTAATAAAAAACAAGAAATATAGATTTCTTAGGGATACAAAAACAAGTTTTTTTGGTACCAAGAACTAAAGCTGTACCACGTTGAAGCATTTCCATTTTACTCTGAGCTTTGAAGTACTTTACCCTCGTAACCTTCATTGTAGCACTCACTTCATTTAGATAGACAAATACGTCCGAAAGGTAAGCCACTTTCTGTATCCAGCATTTGTCCCTTAGTTTGTATGCAAGTTCAAAATGACATTCAGATAAAAAGAAACCTATCTCCACACGCAGTTTGTAAAACCGAACAAACCATTGGACTTCAGTATAAAGCAGCAAATGTTTATATAAGCTTCCCATATCTTCACCGAGTAAACTGAAGATCCCACATTAAGTGGTCTTGATTTTATAAAATTAACTATTTTTATGACATCACCAATACCTCTTCTGGTATTCGTTTCATTACAAGTGCATGACGATGAAGACAGCAGCGGATACTCTCAATGTCCGGGTTTTTATGCGTGCCACTGCGCCTGAAAATTTTCCAATCATAGATGCAGCCCCATCAGTGCAAATACTTAAGCAAAGCTGCCATTGGGTAACACGTTCCTCCGTAAACAAATCGATCAGTTTAAATATTTCTTTGCCTGTTGTTTGAGTCGTCAAAAGTTTGCATATTATTATGTCTTCTTTAAAACTAGTTTCGTGAATATAACAAACAATCATAAACAGCCTGTGACATCTGTTGATTCATCCATCTGAAGCGAAAAAGTTGGACTCGCTTTATTAACTTCGTTAAGCAATTTTCTGACATATCCTTGATTCTTCGAGGCACAGAATCAATGTTTTTTTAAAAAACACTTTTCATCAATCGTGCTCTCTACCTAATCTTTTGCGCATGATTTTATCAAAACTTCTGCAATTGTATGAGCTTCACGTGGTTTTTCAATACGGTAACTAACACGATATGTAGCAATTAGAGCACCTTTGTTGTCCTCATGGACAAACAAACGAAATGTAGCTTTACTTGTATTTAATTGCAAACACTTTCTTTGGAAATATTTGGAAGTTGGATTTTTAATTGGGAGTGTTTGGTTTCTAGATGTTTTAACTCTGCTGGATTCAAACTGCTGTTACTCAGTACTGTTCCATATTCAACACACAACCCACCAGGTCCATCTTCATTACCTGTCCATGTAAAACCATATTAAATAAAACTTTCATCACACTTTCTTTCATTTTTTGTTTCACTACTTCTTGCGTCATCCTGTGTTGAAGTTCTGCACACGACGATAACGCCTTTGAATTCGTTTTAGGCCTAAGAATATTTTTACTCGTATCAGATTTATTACTGATGTTCAGCCACTTATCCATTATAAGGGTGACAACTAATTATTAATTTGTCTGAAAATGTATTATTATATCTTTAGCACTTCAAGAGTATTTTCACGGATACAAAATAGGTTCTTAATGAAAACTCGTACAGGCACTTTAGTTTTATTATCATACAATGTCATGCTGACCTAAGATCAGTGTTGTGTTAACGAAAACAGAAATAAGGATTTGTGGAAGAAAGGCTAGGGCACTAGAATGATATATGTTTATAAAGGAAGGGTGGTAACCTATTATTTTTACAACTTTTTAAAACAGAAACTTAAACCTAAATGTGTGTCTAAATCTCGAACGAAATGGAAAAAAAAAAAACATGACGTCATACGGGCAGATGATGTCATAGAGCCCATTGGTAACAGGTTTGTCTTATTAAACTCGGCCCGGCATCGCAAGATGGGTTAAGGCGTTCGACTCGTAATCTCAGGGTCGCGGGTTCGAATCCCCGTCACACAAAACATGCTCACCTTTTCAGCCGTGAGAGCGTTATAATGTGACGTTCAATCTCTTTATTCGTTGGTAAAAGAGTAGCTCAAGAGTTGGCGATGGGTGGTGATGACTAGTTGTCTCCCCTCTAGTTTTACTCTGCTAAACTAGGGACGGCTAGCGCAGATAGCCCTCGTGTAGCTTTGCAAGAAATTTAAAACAAACAAAGAAACATAATTAAACTACAACGAATTTAATCCAACCTCACAATTATTAATTATATTTCATATAAATATATTTTGAACTTGAAACAATTGATACGGCATTTAGTTACATCACAATGTTTCAAATTTGGACGAGTTTTAGCTATGACGTCATGTTTCATTTCTTTCGAGATTTAGCCGCTAATCCAGATCTGGCTATTAAAAGACAGTTGGTTGACTGATGTTTCATATGAAAATTACAAAGCTATCTTGCATCTCCAATGACGCATGCGATCTTGAGATGGTGCCATATCTACTTGTGGCCAGTGGTGCCATTGTAGAAGTCAATTGAGATTGTTTGTTTTGAATTTCGCGCAACGCTACTCGAGGGTTATCTGCGCTAGACGTCCCTAATTTAGCGGTGTAAGACTAGAGGGAAGGCAGCTAGTCATCACTACCTACCGCCAACTCTTGGACTACTCTTTCACCAACTAATAGTGGGATTGACCGTCACATTATAACGCCCCCATGGCTGAAAGGGCGAGCATGTTTGGTGCGACGGGGATTCGAACCCGCGACCCTCAGATTATTACTCGATTGCCTTAACCACCTGGCCATGCCGGGCCTAACTGAGACTGTATTAATACTTTTACCACGAGAACTTCCCCTAAGCTAAATAAACTCGTCTGGCGTTAGGCACAATACGTTATGAACGTGTTATATTAAAGATGTATCCTACTTTTTTGTACAGCGTAATCTGATTCAGTTTTATAGCTTTAGGAAAAAATATTAACAATCTAAAATTTCCTCGCTGAGCCCCAGATAACTATGGGGGAACCCAAGGGCTCCGGCGGAGCATGGTTTTTCAAACCATGCATTAGGACATATAATTATTAGATTGTAAGAGGTTCATGTAATTTTTTTAAGGAAATTTGGTTGTACTTTGTAGGAAATTAGTGAAATTCCTTGGGGTTTTTGTTATTATTATATTGAGATTTTCAGGCTTTGTTATTTTATCATTATTTCAATATAAAGTCAAGTAGTCTGTTAATATTCTGTTCATTACTTTAGAAGGAGTTAAGATATTCCGAAACTTTCCTAAATGAATAACAAACTAGTAATTTGTTGTGGAAATACAAGCAATAATTAATTATACATATAAGACATTTTTAAAAATACATAAAACAGGGCATAAAACGAGAATACGTCAATTGATGACTTTGCAAAAACAGTGGATTTTTTGCACTTTGTTATTTGCCCTCGTGAAACATCATATCATTTTATGCTCTTCTGTGGTTCAGCGCTAAATATCTGCGCGTAAAGCTTGGGTTTCGATATCCATGCCGAAAATAGCACAGACAGACAAAACAGAACAAAAAAGCCGATTTAATTTTGTACATTAGGAACCTTCCAAATAGTATTAATCTGAAGCCTTGTTTCACTAAACTGTAAAGGGCTTATAAGCACATGCACATGCACATGCACCAGCTCTGATGGGCAACTCAGGAATTTAATATCCGAAGGGACACGAGCCGAAACGTGGACTAATAAAGTATAAGAGATTGGAAAATTACAGAAGTCGCTTAACTAATAATAATAAATGAGGATACTTGGGAAATGATTGTGTGAATAACCTTGAACGATTAGATATTCAGATATTAGAGTAATGGTAATATGATCACGAAATTTTGTCGGGGAAAATGAAACAGAGAGCAGGGCTTTAAGAGTCTCAGTATGTGTTTTAGAAGACGCTTCAGAAGAAGCCGAAGAGGGAAACTTTGAGTGTCTGATTAAATAAAAACAGTATTTTAATATTATAAGATCGTTTACTTCTAGTATTAACATGTCTTATACATACTAATATGTGTCACAAGAATCAGATAACGAACGCCATAAAAATCACGTGGAATGAACGAACATGATCGAAAGGGTACAAATAAAGGGAAACTGCACATTTGTGGTTTTACATTTTGTGTTTTGCAGTTTTTGTTGGGACTTTTTCTTTTATAACTTCCGTCCACGGGTTTGTTTGTTTTTTGTTTTTCTTTAATTTCGTGCAAATCTACACTAGGGCTATCTGTGCTGGTCGTCTCTAGTTTAGCAGTGATAGAGTGGAGAGAAGGCAGCTAGTCATCACAACTTTCCGCCAACTCTTGGAGTACTCTTTTACCAATAAATAGTGAATCTTTTGCTAACGAGTAGTGAGATTGACCGTTACATTATAACGTCAACACTGCTGAAAGGACGAACATGTTCGATGACGGAGATTCGAACTCGCGACCCTCAGATTGTGGGTCAAGCGATTCGTAACCATCTGGCCTTGCAGAAAAGAAGAGAAAACATTCCGAGTGTTATGTAGTATTGGCATTAGTCCCTTCAACTAAAGTTTTAATACAGTGATTTAATTAAAACTTTCCTTTGTGAAAACAGCAATGGCATGCTGTAATATTAAGAATTTCGTGCCAGAGTTTCGAAACTAGAAAAGCACGACAGGAAACTTCGATGGATAATGTGTTATTTATAAATAACGTTCCAGTTCATTAACCTGTTTGTAATTTCTGTAGAGATGATAAAACGCACGAGTCGAATGTCACGCTGTTTAGCCTAGCAGGTAATATTTTCAGTTCACGAAAACATTGTTATATGATACACCGCCTAAAGAGCCCTTGGTCATAAATAACTTGCAGGTCACGTGAAGGAAATTATTGAGCAGAAAGTTTAATAGCACATCTGTGTTGGAGAATACGACACATGCGTCACAAGCAGTCTTAGCCAGTTGTGTAAACTAAAATATTCCTATTTACCACCAAAACCTTGATCTGAAGAGATCTTTCGAAGCACCTGCTAGTTGGCGATTGAAGTGTCTAACCTGAAACTGAGCTATTAACCATCACTATAACTATTTTACATACAGCTTACTGGAAAGTATATGTTAAACATAAGCACATAATTATATTTCACTGGATAAATAAAAAGTAGTTTTTATTTACACGAATCCGATGAAACGTTCAGTTAGTTGGTAAAATAATGCAATATTACAATGGTTTCTAGATTTACTGCGAACCGGTATAGTTTCTATTGTGTTTTTAATATTTTTGTGAACCTGTTTTCTGTTTACCCTGTGAAACATTGGTTATTCTTTTTCACGAACTTCTTTGTTTGTTTGTTTTGGAATTTCGCGCAAATCTACAGGAGGGTTATCTGCGCTTGCCGTCCCTAATTTAGCAGTGTAAGATTAGAGGGAAGGCAGCTAGTCATCACAACCCACCGCCAACTCTTGGAGTACTCTTTTACCAACGAATAGTGGGATTCACCGTCACATTATAACGCCCCCACGGCTGAAAGGGCAAGCACGTTTGGTGCGACGCGGATTCGAACCCGCCACCCTCAGATTACGAGTCGAACATCTTAACCCACGTGGCCATGCCAGGTCATCACGAACTTAGATGAACGTTAATAGTATTTTAACTCTATCTTTATGAACTTAACGAAAAATTGTATCGTGTTTGATTATTTTACTCTACAATTTTTCTTTCATCATGATAATTACTTTATCGGTTTTGAGAAAGTTATTTATTTAAAACACATTTTTATAAACAGACTTTCCCCAGAAATATGTTGTTTTTAAATTAAGCACAAAACTACTCAATGAGCTATCTATGTTCTGCTCAACACGGGTATTGAACCCAGATTCTAGAGTTGTAAATCTGTAGACATACCGCTGTGCGACTGGGGGCTCGAGAAATATAACAAAAATAAATTAAAAAGCGCACAGAATTGAGAGAAAAAAACACCAATTAAAATTGTGCCATTCGTGTTACTTCATTTATTAACGACCATAGTTTCTCTTATACATATATATACTGTTTAATAAATGATGTTGTTGAGAAACGTACAGTGTCTTTGTTTGTTTGTTTTTTTCTCAATTAAGAATTATGGAGTTTCGCCAGATATCAATTATATAGAAAACAATTTATATAGAAAAGCTACAATGTGACTACAATATCAATGACATTGGAGGTTACTATTTTTGTGTATAGGATGATATTGCGGATACAGCAATCAAAAGAAAAGTCACCAATCTATAAGTATTCAGCTGTATGTTCTAAAAACACTTAGGCCCAGAAAGTTATGATAAAAATGAGATAGAAACCCTATAACCCGAGTGCTTTCGAAAAGTGCACCATTTCACTTCAGGGATAAAGTGGGCGTATAAATAGTTTCGAAAAACGTAACGTAATAATAGGAAGCGTTTATTTGACGTTTCGGAATCATAAAAACTCCGTCATAAATAATGCTTAAAAATTGGAAGGAAGGCAACAAACCCTCCAAGCCCCACTATTTATCAGCTCAATAGAGAAACAAGATATCCGATTTATCTACCTTCAAAATTCTCCCAGCAGTCAAACATGGCACTGAACTTCTTATAAAATAAACATTATACATAAAAACTCGTATTTCGTCCTTAAATAAAACACAGTCTTCTCTACATTTAAATCTAGTTAAATATAAATATTTGAACTGTGTCACGTGTGTTTGTTCTCTCGTCTTATGTTCAAATTGTTGACTTCTTATATTTACCATAATTCTGTTGTAATTACAAATATTGTTTGTTTTGTAACTATATATTACTGGTGATGGAATTTTGAAGATTCCATAACCTTTAATACACGCTTTCTATATAACCTTCGTATTTTGTTTTATCATTTAGAAAAATGTTTCGAAAAGTCAACTTTAGGCTTAACTCACAAAACATTCGACTACCGATTAGAGTCAACTGCTCTACCAAAGATTTCTTCCGGAAAGCTAGCAGTTTCTCAAACTTATAGACTCGAGAGAGAAATAAAGTTGAGAAATCATTAGTTTTGTACCCGGAGGGGATTATTACAATCGACTTTGTGTGTCTTTCCGCGAGCTTACCTCGTAAACTAACAAAACGATGAACTCGAAAATTTTACACAAGATGGAAAGTCGGTATGGAGCTTCCTCTTCACTCTGGATCCAAACAATGATCCAGATTCTAGATTACTTTGAAGCATATTTTATACGAGGAGATCGGACACTTTAAAGGTTTATAGTTAATAACTCTGTAAAGTGTGATTGGATTTGTACCAAATTACAGGGGAACATTAAGACTCCTCATCAGAGTACCAAAAATGATCCGGATCACTGATCATTCTGGATCTTCCAAGGTGAAATTTGACATTATTCAATATAAACGCATGCAACCGCGAAAAGAATCAGCGGGATGAGAGCATGGAATCTTTCTGATTGCTTTTGTTTAGTGTTTTCAAAGCAAGACTTTAAATACCTTAGAATGAAGATATGGCTCTGAAAATAGCCACAACATTGTTGGTGAGTTAGGTGTTCCTTATAAAGTCACAGATTCTTATAAACACATTATAAAGTCACAGATTATTACAAAACACAAATACAGAATGAAGAACAGGAAGATCTCTATATATAATTTTTGTACTTTTACTTATTTTAAGGTGAAGCATTTGGCCCCAATTAACACGAAGTGTTGGATGTCACGATATCACTGGATATATGTTTTATTATTGAAAAGCCTCTTCAGAGACATTTTAGAACCATTCGTTGTGAAATTACTTAAGTTACGTCACTACTAATAGATATCTGATCAAAGCAAATTACTTAGATAGTTGCAAGCTAGAAATCAACTCAGTAAGGAATATATCAAACTTATCAGTCTCACCTCCATTTAAATTCGTACACTTATTGTATATACTACACATGTAACACATTCAGTTAGCGAAACCATTAACTATAAAAATCTCATGTTCTGTTGATGTTTTCACTAGGCCTGGCATGGCCAAGCGTGTAAGGCGTGCGACTCGTAATCTGAGGGTCGCGGGTTCGCGCCCGCGTCGCGCTAAACATGCTCGCCCTCCCAGCCGTGGGGGCGTTATAATGTGACGGTCAATCCCACTTTTCGTTGGTAAAAGAGTAGCCCAAGAGTTGGCGGTGGGTGGCGATGACTAGCTGCCTTCCCTCTAGTCTTACAGTGCTAAATTAGGGACGGCTAGCACAGATAGCCCTCGAGTAGCTTTGTGCGAAATTCCAAACATGTTTTTACTAGTCACAAAACACTGGGCAACACTTCAGGAGAGATGACTAGCTTAAAGAAACAAGTCCTAGTGCAAAATTCAGCAGTTTTTAAAAGTTCTTTCATACGAAATTAACTTACAAATAACTACACGAAAACGTGAGGGTTATATACACTTGTATGTTTCTTCCAGCGTGACGACAAAATTACAATCTTAAGCCTCTCACACATATGTATAATATACATACTGAAAAATTTGACAGACATGTTGTCGAGCGAAGGTGCTGTGATTCTGCTTGCTTTGGTCATTAGCTTTTACGAAAACAACTGTTAATTTCGAAGTGAAGCTAGAAGTTTGTGAGCATGTTTGTTAGCCCCGTATTACTATTTACGTTATTCCCTTTGGTTACCAGGAAATGCGTCCAATTTCATTACAATGTCTCTTTGGGTCGGAGGGTTCTCTTTCGTAAAAAATTATATTGTGTTTAATTTAATACAATCGGTGTATAATAATTCAGTACTCCGCACATCTAGCAAAAAACTAATTAATAAATTAACTGATATTGTTTATTAATTTAAATACTTCAAAAAGATTCAGTGGGAAAACAAAACAGGAATCATCTAACAGAATGTCTAGACGACTCTATAAACGATGTATTCGAAATATGAAACATATTTGTGTTTTATACGATACATTACTTTTTGACCTTTGTAATTCGAGTCATATTACAACAGCTCTGATCAGCCAGATCTGATCGATGATTGGAAACGTTTTTAAAATCACTCATATTTTGTCGATACACCCTCACAGCGACAGTGTTGTTGAGTCGATTTAACTTTACCATCAGACATAGCACTCAGAGATTACTTTAGAAATATGAATCAAACCTGAGTACTAAATACGTATGAACAAAACCCAAGTTTTAGGTATAGATGTAACGTTAGATACCTTCAGACTCTCTTTGAGTTATGAAACACTATAAAAGTGTGTTAAAAATATCAAAATCTTTGTTTGCAAATAAAGGTTTTTCTGTATAAACCCTATAAATAATTATTAAGAAAACCAAATAATTACATATACATCTTAATTAGACAGACATATTATATTATTTCATTTTTTATATCAACTAAATAGTGTTCACTCATTTTTTTTTATATATGTACGCTAGGTAATGTAAAGTGTTGGGTTTGGGTTGTTTTGAATTTCGCGAAAAACTACAAGAGGGCTATCTGCACTAGCCATCCCTAATTTAGCAATATAACACTAGAGCAGTGGTTCCCAAAAAGATTGGGAACCACTGGGCTAGAGGGAAGGCAGCTAGTCATCACCACCCACCGCCAACTCTTTAACTACTCTTTTACCAACGAATAGTGGGATTGAACATAACATTATAATGCCCCTACGGCTGATAGGGCAAGCATGCTTGGTGTGACAGGTATTCGAACCCGTGACTCTCAGTTTACGAGCACCTTAATCACCTGGCCATGCCGGGCCATTTCTGCAAGACAGAAAAAGGAACGAGTTATAAGTGGTTATATTATATTATATTACATCCCTGAGCAGAAAATGTGTTTTATTTTCCATTTAACTAATTGAAAAATTCTTTAAAGTTTACGCCGATTGGGTTCATTTGGCTCTTCTATTGTTAACCAGAGATCCATTCTACATTACAAATGAGATAACAAAGAAAAATAAACTTATATTACCAAGTGTTTTTGCTTTCATATCCTGAGCTCAACACATTAAATATGCATTACAAGTGACCCTATCTATATAGGTTTGTCAAGCTTCCAAGAAAGAAAGGATATATCACATAGATACAACAATATCACTGTATGGACGAAACTATAGATCCTATAATGTTAAATAGATTTTTATGTGACGAAGCAGCTGTCGAAAAGCCGTTCTATAATATCTTAATACGTTTTCGTACGAAAATAAAACACCTATCTCAGATAGATTTCTATCATAGTATGTGCAATCTTGCACGTTTTATTATCAACAAGTTCTTATAATGCTTGATTGACAGAACTGAACCATTTTTTTTAACCAGATAGCTCACTGAAGTGCATTCTTTCATAGGAACCATTTTATCTATAACACGCTGACCTGCACCATGCAGTAATGGCTGCTTATTCTGTAAGGCATGTAATGAAGACCGGTACTATCTAACATAGACTGATTGAAGGTTTTTATTGACAAAACTTACTGCACCTCAGGAGTATAACAAACGCTTCTTTCAGCCTTCGTTTGCAAAATGGTTATCAGCTTTTTAAGGTTATGGTCAATACAGTCTTAGCACATGGAGAATTTACCCTTCATTCATCTTTTAAGGTTATGGTCAATACAGTCTTAGCACATGGAGAATTTACCCTTCATTCATCTGTTCGTATAGTACCTAAAATGTTAATAATAAATGTGTTTCTTTGTTTTTAAATTTCGCGCAAATCTCAACACACGAAAATACAGGTACGAGGCTGGTCAATTTGACGCAGTTTAAATTCGCAGTAATTAAGTTTTTTACATAAAACAGTTTATGAGTCTTGATATAGAATCTCTTTAGATCTGTATTGTTAATTATTGGCTGATAATTCATATTTAACCCGTACTTAAGTCCCTAACTTAGCAGTGTAAGACTAGAGGGAAGGCAGCTAGTCATCACCACCCACCGCCAACTCTTAAGTTACTCTTTTACCAACGAATACTGGGATAGATTGTACATTATAGCGCCCCCACGGCTGAAGAGGCGAACATGTTTGGTATGACGGGGATTCGATTATTATTATTAAACAAGCAGATGTTACTTGCTGGTTACTGTGAATCGCAGTAAGTGTTGTGTAATTATATTCTTTAATATTCTGTTATTTTTCTCAGACATCAACTTATTCATATAAATTATATAAAGTCCCCCGTTGAGACAGTGGTCAGTATTCGGATTTACAATGCTAAAATCAGGGATCCGATTCCCTAGGTGGATACAGCAGATGTCCTGATGTGGCTTTACTATAAGAAAATACAAACAATAAATTATATAAACGGTCCAAAGAATTTCTGCTGAACCACTAGAGAGCAAGTTAATATTAAAAGTGGTAATAGTATTATAAATAATGCACTAGCACAGATGAGAGTCGTAACAACATCAACTAGAAACAGTTATCATGTTTTGTAACTTAAGGCTACGACACGTAAATTATAAACAAGGAAGAAATTGAAGTACTTAAAAGAGAAACAAAAAGAGAATTCTGAATTCACCTAAAACTCAAACTAATTTCAAAATACTCAGATCAGTCAAAAGTACTTAAATCTGAGGTTATTTGTAGTAATAAGTATTGGTAAATATTAATTAGGTTTGAATTAGGTACTCAGAACAGTTTTGAATGTATTATTTCATTATAATTAAAATCAGCATGAGATACAGGTACACAAAGTTTCAGAATGAAAGGATTTAAAACTCATGATGAATAGACCAAGTTATTTTATAGTTAGATAGTCTCGCTTGAAAGACCTTTTCGGCCGTAATCCCAATAATACTCTATATGGTCTGGTTTCTTAAGCCTCAACCAACAAAGTAGGTACAGATAGATTATGCTCTAAGAAGACTGTCGATAATTCAAAGCACTCAGGAAATTTAAATATATTTACACCGACTTAAAGTTAACAACTTAACTAAAATTATAAATTGATAACCACTATCAAGCCCTTTCCTTAACTATGGCAACACTCGAGGAACATGAAAAATTCTAAGTAATCTAGACTTTCAGTCTAACATCGATTTCTCCATCAAGCGTAATCGCTAAAGCGAAGCACGAAGCTCACAATTCGCGAAGATGAATGTACAAAAAAATTTCTATGCATATAAAATGCGATATGAATATTTCCAAGACAAAAAATGGTATGAAATATGATACCTCAAGTCAAAATTATCCAATCCAGCCAATATGAAAGAAAGCCAATTTTGAAAGAAGCAAAATTAAATCAATTTTAAAGAAATAAGAACTACAGAAACGATGTTTAACAGAAGAAACTACGAGGAGAAAGAACCTTTCTGTCAATGAAAGAACCTTTCTGTCAATCAAAGAACCTTTCTCTTAATGAATGAACCTTTCTGTCAATGAAAGAACCTTTCTTTCAATGCCCTTATCGGATCTCCTTACTCTGTGGTTCTAGAAATGATGTCATCAGGATATAGATACAAACTGCAACATGTGTTGTGAGGTGAACATGAGTGATAATTCACTCTCTATTTTAACTTCTTGTTGTTGAAGATGTATAAATCGGAGTTTAATGAAATGGTTGACTTCGTTAAAAGCAATATACATAATAACTTCAGAACTCTTATTCATGGCAGTAACAATCCACGAAAGGCAAAGTGTAAATAAATAAAACTGTTATTCTATCACTTCACAGGCTTCTCCTTTCAGTAGTGGAGGCGTTATAATGTGATGGCCAATCCCACTTTATGATAATTATAGGTAGACGGTGTTGACTAGGTGGCTTCCTTTTAGTATATTACTTCTAGTTAATGACAGGTACTCCAGATGTCTCTAGTAGATTTACCTGAACATGAGAAAACCATACAAACGTTTCCACAAAAAACTGCTTGGAATATTCAAGTGGTTAAGGTGTTCGACTCGTAATCCGAGGGTCGTAATTTCGAACTTCCGTTACACCAAACATGCTCGCCGTGAGGACGTTATAATATGACGGTCAATCCCACTATTCATTGGCAAAAGAGTAGCCCACGAATTTGCGGTGGGTGATGACGAATAGCTGCCTTCCATATAGTTTTACACTGCTAAATTAGAAGATGGCTTGCGCAGATAGCCCCCGTATAGCTTTGCGCGAAATTCAAAATAAACCAAACCAAAACCAAAGCAGTTCAATTTCATTAGAACCAAAGCATTTCAACAAACTCAGACTGCCCGGAATGGCCAGGTAGTTAAGACACTCGACTCATAATGCGAGGGTCGCGGGTTCGAACTCCCGTCACACTAAACATGCTCGCCCTTTCAGTTGTGAGGGCGTTATAATGTGATGGTCAATCCCTCTATTCGATGGTAAAAAAGTACCTTAAGAGTTGGCGGTGGGTGATGATGACTAGCTGTCTTCCCTCTAGTCTTACACTGCAAAATTAGAGATGGCTAGCGTAGATAGTCCTCGTGTAGCTTTGCGCGAAATGCAATCCTCCACAATAATGTCACGAGACTATCTGTCAAAGAAGCAGTCACTATCTGACCTACACACTTGTAACGTTGAGTTTAATTTTGCAGTATAGTGGAGAGACGTAAACATTTCCTTTTCTAATTCTTCATTCTGAAATAGTCAAAATACCTTAGACTTGAAAACAGTCGGGTAATAAACTGGTTCCGGTTTTTATCAGTAGTTTTTTAACCTACTTGTGAAGTTGATCCGTTACATAACCTGTTACTTTTCAAGTGAAAGCAAAATTTTCATGTTACAGAACATGTTTCGAAAACAAAAATTAAATAAGCACATGAAAAATTAAGAAACTTTAACGTGTGTTAAGATATTTGACAAAAATTGCTACTATATCAGTAGCCAACTGGTAGAGGTTTGGAAACCCATTTTAATTTTTTTTTTTGAAAGAGTTAACGAAAACGATTTTATTGGGATAACTTGTCCACAGGCTTATTGACAAATAGTTACATATATCACAATGTCACACGTTTTGAAAACAATCTTTCACCATTTTTAATCCAGTAATAATATAACCTTTAATCCATTATCAGAACAGCCTTTAAACCAATATCCGTATAACCTTTAATTGAGTAACAGTATAACCTTTAATGCAACATCCGTATAGTTGTTAATCCAATATTCATATAACCTTCAACTCATGGCATTCGCATAATTTCGCAAAACAAGAAATTGAAATCATAGAGTTAGAAGTCACAGTAACTAACAGTAGATAGAAAATTATTAAATCACTATCATTCATTAACCTGTAATTAAAATACAATTATAACTTGACCTAATAACAAACGACTACAGTATTATTTATTTATATGCAAAAACGGCTCGTTTAGGTTGAGAAAATATTTTACATAGAAGAGCGAACAAGGTTTCAGGTTCACAAACCTGACGATGACCGAAGAAGGTCGAAACGTTGTTCGCTCTTCTATGTAAAATATTTTCTCAACCCAAACGAGTCGTTTTTGCATTTATATTTCTATACAAGTGGGTTTCTCTACATCACTGAGTGTTATTTATGGCCCGTCTACTCTGTGGGGTGGATACAGGCCGATAAATAAAAACGACTGTTGGGAACGTTTGAAATGTCTAGTTTTTAATGAATTACAACGATTAGATATAGGGGAATACCTACTATTGAAAAGATAGTAGAAGATGTAAATATAACTGCTGGGCATATTAGAACACAGAAGATGTGCTATTTATTTTGCGTATATGATTAGGCCTGAGGAAAGGCAGGCGGAGATTTTGATGGCAAAATCGAAGGAAAAAGAAAAAAAAAACACACTAGAGGAAGACAGAGATTTATTTGGGTCGATCAAATTAGCAAAATAGTTATAAGTATAAAAAAAACTTGAACAAGTGCGGGCGACAAGCAGTAAAAGACAATGGAGAGTCATTATGTTTGACCCTTTAGGGTGAGGAATTCATTGGTTAAAAAGAACAACGATAAATCACACAGAGCCAGAATTACTGTCAAATAGACGTACTTTTGAAAATTAATCAGTATCTCGAGATTGGTCGAAAAGGCGTCTAAATGTATTCTGTTATTTTTAATGTTGCACCAAGACCAACTTGAAAAAACTGAACTATATTCAAATATGGATAGTTTTATATATTTATCAGGTCTAAACAGACTATTTAGCAACGTCCAGGTGTTTAGGGTGCTCGCGTCGTAATATGAAGGTCGAAGGTTCGAATCCCTGTCACACCAAACACGCTCGTCCTTCCAGCCATGGGAGCTTTATATGTTATGGTCAATCCTATTATTTGTTGGTAAAAGAATGACCTAGGAGTTGGCAGTAGGTGTTGACGACTATCTGCTTTCCCTCTGGTCTTACACTGCTAAATTAGTGATGGCTAAGCGCAGATAGCCCTCGTGTAGCTTTGCGCGAAATTCTAAACAAATAAACTATTTACGATGACTCCCAAATTGTGTTATGTAAAAAAACAAACAAACTGTAATTACACAATTCTGCGAATTTAAACTTCCTAAAAAATGTTTTGGTTTGAATAACGGATTTTTCATAATTCAGCCACGTGGAATTCGAAAATAATATTCATTTTTTTTCACCTAAGGATTTTTTACAAATCAAGAAAAAACCATCCTCTTATTTAGATCAAATTATCATCTCGTTTAGACCAATGAACATATTTTATATTGATGATCGACAAGACTCTAGCGTCGCGATTGATCTAGAGAAATCTACAGTCAGGGGTTGTCAACATTTTGAGCACAAAAAATGTGATCCGATTTCAATTAAAATGATTTATTTAAATCAAAGTACCATGACGTTTTATGAAAAAAAATGATACGTGATAGAGAAATATGGATATAATTTTCGGATCCAGTGTACAGTAATTACTGTAGAATATAAAAAAATCAAGACAATAAAAAACACCATTGCAAGCCTATGTTATTTATGCACATATAACACAACGTTTCATCACTTGTGGATATAGTATAATGGACGTACCTACTTAGTATAAGCAAATGTTAGAAAAAAGCTAAGCTATAGCCGTATCCATCTTAGAACTGTTGACCGGAGGTCAAGCGACCAACTACAACCTTCTACTGAGCGTATGAGTATAAACCGAATAATGAGATTGAAAGTCACTTTACAAAACGTTCACACCTGAATAAGCGGAGTATGTTCAGCGGCATCACATCTCGAATTTTGGTTCTTTCGATCCATAGCCCGGCAAGTTAACCAGTACGGAAGAAAGTCCTCTTTTCCGAGCAAATCAAAGTGTGAAAATAAATGATTTATAATAATAATAATAAAACTATAGTTGACCACATGATATGTTTCTCGCAATGGGTTTATCTTACCTGAAGCTTTAAACAGCTTGTACTTTTACCAGTGACAAATGAGTTGAGTTTTATAAAAGAAGTCCTGACCGCCGAGTATGTAATAACCTGAAAGTAAAGTCTTTTTTTACATACCAATATTAGTCGATAGTTTACATTATCGATTATTCAATCACGGCCCGCATTAGCAGATGGTTAGGGCACTCGACTCGTAATCTAAGAGTCGCGAGTTCGAATCCCCTTCACACCAAACATGCTCGCCCTTTCAGCCTTGGGGGCGTTATCATGGTACGATCAATCCCACTATTCGTTGGTAAAAAGAGTAGCCCAAGAGTTGGCGGTGGGTGGTGATGACTAGCTGCCTTCCCTCTCGTCTTACACTGCAAAATTAGGGACAGTTGGTACAGATAGCCCTAGTGTAGCTTTGCGGGAAATGCAACACAAACAAATTCAAGGCAAACCAAACCACTCATGACAACTCACGCGTGCCCTGTTAAACAGCTGTGGTTGAATTATTAATTCTGTGAAGAAACGAGCAAAACGTCTCTCTTCCTTCTATATTTCCCAAAGGTTTATATAGCCAGGGATGCAACTTTTATTTACATTTCTTACTGTTTCCATCAGATTTATGAGCAGACGCTTAACGGTCTTTTGATGCTATATGTGGTTATATTAACTTTCCCGAGGAAGAACGTTCGTTCTCTATTACTCATTCAAAATGGAGAAGAACAAACAAATGCCAGATAATCACGTCTTTCTCCTGGTTGTCCTAAAGCACCACTGGTTTCTGTAAATGAAGAAAGCAAGAGTAATCTTTTAACTAAAAATCAGTGCATTTGCGCAGACGCGCACGTGCACGCAAACATACACGATTGTTTTAAACGATGACAGATTTCTTCTCAAGATATTTGAGGAAGGGTAAAGAAAACTTTCCTGGCAGAAAATTAAAACTTATCAAACAATGTTCATAAGTAATCACACATTAAGAAATATGTGCATATATATACATATACATAATTTAGATCAGAAAATACGGTCTCCCAAAGGGTTACCGATAAATTTAAAGACTTATAAAGGTAAGATCCAAGGTCAGTTTCCAGGCGGTGGTGAACAGGGCACAGATAGCCTATCAAGATACTATACGAATCACTAACTTCATCAATTAACAATCCCGACAAGTGAGAAACGATATGACGTTCAAGGAAAAGTTTAACAATAAGTGTCGTTTCGTTGTGAGTTTTGTCTATTTCTAATAAAAAGAGTTTGAAATTTGCTAGTCACCACACCCAAGATATGGTTAGATTGTTTATTTTTGAATTTCGCGCAAAGCTATACAAGGGCTATCTGCGCTAGCCGTCCCTAATTTAGCAGTGTAAGACTAGAGGGAAGGCAGCTAGTCATCACAATCTACCGTCAACTCTTGGACTACTCTTTTACCAACGAATAGTGGAATTGACCGTCACGTTATAACGCCCTCAAGACCGAAAGGGTGAGCATGTTTGGTGCGACAGGGATTCTAACTCACAACCCTGGATTTTAAGGATGTTAATCTCTCCTCATATGAAAAGAATATTACAAAATTTAAAATGAAATTTAATAACTAAATAAACGTTCATTTAGACCACTTTCAGATGGCAGATCACTTAAAATGAAAATCAGTTTTTAACCCAGAGGTTGGTAATTCCTTAGGTGTAGTTTCCTTTTAATTATCTCTATCCAGTCTTGGCATGGTTAAATGGTAAGGGCAATCGACTTGTAACCTCTGGGTTCGAATTCCATTACCGAACATGCTCGCCCTTTTAGCCTTGAGGGACATTAGTATATGTAGGCCAATCCCACTATTCATTGGTAAATAGTAGCCAAAGAATTGGCGGTGGGTGATATTGACTAGCTGCCTTCTCTAACACGAAATTCAACAAACAAACGAACTCAAGCTACAAGAAAATTCATGTATACTTTTAAGCCCCACCTCTCATGTAAAATAAACACCATTGTGAGGCTTTGTGTAAAATAAGCACCATTGTGAGGCTTTGTGTGAAATAAACACCACTGTGAGGCTTTGCGCTTGATAATAAATAAAACTAAGTTTCAAAGCAGTATATTCGATAATTAATCATTTATGCTGTTATTTCAGTAGTATGTATATACATATTCAAACTTTAAGTAATTCTTCCACACGTGCTTCCTCGCCCTATCTACGCTAATATTCATCACGTTCTCCGTGACACATAGATTGATCTTTCTGTCAGCGCTCCAGCTGATACACCTTTTGTTAGAATGAACAATAAAATAATTATCGGAGCTTTGTTCATTCATATTCATATATAAGTAAATGACTTTCGATACATCCCAAGAATTAGGATTGTATTTGACTAATCCAGTGTAAAAGACAGATTATTCCATCATCTGTTTTAGGACATTTCTCTGTGTGACTCTCTATACTTGGATTACTTTTCTTTCAGAAGTATTTCTTTCTAAAGCTAAACAGCAGACGTTTCCTTACACAGCTTGTTAGAGCCTCGCTGACTCCACTTGTTTGGACTTTATTAAATCAGCTGACGTTAAACGAACTGCGGTCGTCTTGTTATATTACCTAGGTACATTTTTACTTCTTACAATTGGAGTGAGACTTATATTTAGTACAAAAAGTATTGCCGTGCTAATAAACATTACGAATAAATGTTGTATTTTCCGTTTCCCAAATTAAAATTGGATAACACGCTGGACTGTGGATCAGAGAGAATGCCAAATGTACAAATAAAAATCGTCATAAGTTGAAACTTCTTAAAATGGACGGCAACTGCCTTTTGTGGAGACACAAGTGTAGAGGACGACGTTTCGAAAGTCTTCCAATAAGACTTGAAGACTTTCGAAACGTCGTGTATCTCCACAATAGGTAGTTGTCGTCCATTATACGAAGTTTCATCATGAATATTCTGTCTAAACAATCTATCAAAGAATCGTCATAAGTTCTTTGGTCCCATCGATACTTTATAAAATTAGAGGTCTGTCAAGACTAATCGAAGAGTTGGTGGTAGACAGTATTGCCTACCTGCTTTACTTCCATTCTGTCTCTCAAAATTAGAGATGGTCAGCGCATATCCTGCACGTGAAATCTTGCGTAAAATTTAACAGAAGAAACTTCTGTATTTCTGTCTTTTATTTTTAAGTTTTTGTCCTCGAAAATATGAAAACTGTACTTCCATGATTTGGTCATTGTTGGTTCTGACAAATGATTGGATAGATTTGTTTACAAGTTTATATATCGTCAATAACTTTGTACTTATAATTTTTGTTTGTTTGAAGTACGAAACTACACAATGGGTTATCTGTACTCTGCCCCCGAGTTTCGAAACTCGATTTCTAGAGTTGTAAATCCACTGACGTACCGCTGTGTCACTAGGGGAGGATTTGTTAAACGAGTGAAGTAGTTAGGTAAGTGACAAAATATATTACTCGAATACGCTTTAAAATGTTATATGAGTTGTAATAATTACTTATTATTTATTATTTTCGCTGATAAAAATTAAATTAAACGTTTAATTTTACCCTATTGATCCTAATCGTTCGTACTAGACATTTTGGAAAATGTTATCAATTTGTTAAAAAAAATAAAAAATGATTTAACAAGTCAAGTGCCACCGTTGTCACAAGTAACTTTCAGATCATAACAGCAGAATCTCTTTTTTACACATAAACCAGCCCATTAACATGGGCTGTATATTTAATCAGAGTCTGGCATTGGCCAATTGGTTAAAGCACTCGACTTTAACACGAATCGCGGGTTCGAATCCCCGTCACACCAAACAGGCTCGTCCTTTCAGCAGTGGGGGCGTTATAAAGTTACGGTCAATCTCACTATTCATTGGTAAAAGAGTAGCCCAAGAGTTGGAGGTAGGTGGTGATGACTAGCTGCCTTCCATCTAGTCTTACACTGCTAAATTAGGGACGGCTAGCACAGATAGCCCTCGTGTAGCTTTGCGTGAAATTCAAAACAAAACCAAACCATATTTAATCAACGCAGCGCCGCCTGTTAGCATTAACATGAATTATGATTAGTTTCAGCTTCCTGTTAAATTGTTCATTTTTAATTTTCGTCCTTTATATTTTCTACTTTTCATAAAGGAACTGGTTATGTTGTATCATAAAGGAACTAGCTATGTTGTATCATAAAGGAACTGGTTATGTTGTATCATAAAGGAACTGGCTATGTTGTATTATAAAGGAACTAGTTATGTTGTATCATAAAGGAACTGGCTATGTTGTATCATAAAGGAACTGGTTACGTTGTATCATAAAGGAACTGGTTATGTTGTATCATAAAGGAACTGGTTATGTTGTATCATAAAGGAACTGGTTACGTTGTATCATAAAGGAACTGGCTATGTTGTATCATAAAGGAACTAGTTATGTTGTACCATAAAGGAACTGGCTATGTTGTATCATAAAGGAACTGATTACGTTGTATCATAAAGGAACTGGTTATGTTGTATCATAAAGGAACTGGTTATGTTGTATCATAAAGGAACTGGTTACGTTGTATCATAAAGGAACTGGTTATGTTGTATCATAAAGGAACTGGTTACGTTGTATCATAAAGGAACTAGTTATGTTGTATCATAAAGGAACTGGTTACGTTGTATCATAAAAGAACTAGTTATGTTGTATCATAAAGGAACTGGTTACGTTGTATCATAAAGGAACTGGTTATGTTGTAAGTTTGAAAGATTTGAATTCCCATTTAAAAGAAACTTAATTTTAAATTTTGCTTTCTGGTTGAGAAGCACAGAGCTACATAACTGGTTATTTGTGTCTGACCACCATCAGTGGTATCGAAACAGAGTTTACAGCGTCTTATGTTGCTCAGTCACTGGTGGTGGTGGTGGTGGGATTCTAATTCTTGTTAGAGTGACACAGCGGCATGGTTACAATCCCCGAACGGTGGACTCAGCAGATGTTGCTCTGTTGTAAGAAAACACACACAAACACACAACTTCCGAATCCAGGGTTTCGATACCCATGGTGGGCAGAACACATATATCCAATTGTGTAGCTTTGTGCTTAACTTGAAGAAATAAACTTGTTATTAGCATTGATTTTTAGGAGTATTTTTCAAAATATTAATTTTCTTAAAGTTTCAATACTGAAAAATTACCAAATAAAACTTAAGTTTTGTGAACTCTATTCTGGTAATAAATCTTTAATTGAACCAAGTGGAATAACTGTAAACACTGTTCACGTTGTTTACGCAAATATCTTTCCATTTTTAGAAGTGACTTTCATCTGAATTTTTTTTTAAGTTTCAAAGTAAAAATATTCAAGTAACAGAATTCAGCGTTTGTGATAACAAGAAATTCATTTGAAGTAAAGGTGTATTCTCAAGATGACTGGTATGGATATTAAAACTTTAATTAAAATAAAGTACAGAACAACGTTTCGACCTTCTTAGGTCATCTTCAGGTTACTTTAATTAAAGTGTTCATACCAACACCAGCCCTCTTGAGAATACAGAATTCAGCTTTGCTTTATTCTTTCGCTTGAAACCAGAGCAAAATAATATCTTTGTGAAGTAGTGCTCGACGTCTGAATGACTGAATCTCTGAACACTCTCATTCTACAATGAACAACTCGCACGTGTACCACCATGACATAAGAGTCTAGAACGCTGCGTTTCGAACAAGTGATCTCGCTATTCTCCATAGATCAGCGGCTGAGAATGAGATTCAAACAAAAAAAAGGACCTCAAATTTTTTATCAGGAAACCTACAACCAAAAACAAACTTTGGTAATATCGACGTGCGAATTTAGTTTTCATGACCTATTAGGCATAAAGGAAATTCTGCTTTGAGGGTGAATATGACAGACAACAATGTTCAGGCACGCTCTGAATGCTATTTTCCTTCTAACAGTCAAAACTAAATACCTGTCACATAAACGTTCCCCACACTATTATACCACCTACAGAAATATAAACTGATAAAACAATACAAGCTAAGACAAATTCATCGTGCGTTTTTTGTCAAATTTCTAATCTGGCGTTAGAGAACAGAAAGGAATGAAACAAAACCGAACATGCTTCCAATCATTCACTGTTTGTTTGCGGAACAAGCAACTTTAGATTGTACTTCGTTATTTGCATATCACCTACGCAGTTCTATGAATGGCTGTTGACAAAAGTTAATCAGATCGGACATTTGGTGTATAATCTTAGCCGTAGTTTCCTTAAGCTGGTCCTTATCATTATTTGGATTAGGTTTGATAACATACATGATACAGACCAATTTTAATATACATAAAATGATTGTAGACAACCTAAATACAATCAGTCTTAACCTTTTATGAGATATCGCTCGAGATAAACGTCAGCCTCGTATGAACGTGAATATAATTTATTTTTAGGTTTATTAGAGTACATGAATAAAAATACGATATACGGAATACTTTGGAAACCCTAATATTATTACTTAAGCCTAACCGTACGTATGTTTGAGGGCATATATATGACTCTGTATAATTTTCAAATGAATAAAACCAGTGAATTATTTCTAGGCACCACGAGTAATAATGCACAGCATTCTGTTACATTTTTACCAAATTAAAAGATACATTCCTGATTTTCAGTAATAGATTCCTAAGGGTTATTTTTTTAGTTCTATTTCCTCGTTTTTCTTAGATTTTCCTACATAATTAATTCAATGTAATCTTACTCCTTCTAAAGATAATCTTAATTTAATAAAATGAAAGCTAAGTAGCGTGTTTGTTTTAAGGTTTTGTCTTTATTTCATACCAGATCAACAGAATAATTTATAAGCCTACGAATATAAAACTGCACCTCTTTTCCTTATACACGGCTAATAAAACAAAGCAGCGACTTCCACTATCTAAGTTTCGTAAGTATCTTATGTATGTTACAATGCAATCCCACACATTAAGTTATTCTATACGAGAAAACCGTTGTTGTTCTCGTGCAATACTTTCTCAACTGAGTTCGATTCACTTATGGTGCCAGTAGTAATATGCAGGTATCTCGTTCATATACTTGATATTTAATCAATTTTAGTTTAAACCTTTGAATAAATTGAATGGACTACTAGGAGCCACTAGCATGGTGCAAACGCTTCGTGATCTGTCTTGATATTTGCCAGGCGATATTTTAGCCAATTGGTTTCGTGTAACCGACTTAGGCTGGTGGACAAGGATGTATGTTGATAAACAACGTTAGAGTACTTTAAAGGTGGCGTATCAAGTCTTATAAACTGAAAAATAAATAATTTAATCTATATTCAGGTTTAAAATCCATCACAACTGGAAGTGAAGCAATTCCCTTCCGCATTTCTTGGCCAACTTACTGTGATAATAAACAGCTGTTTTGGAAGGTCAAATTTCAATGGCTAAGGGGTGTTCTGTTTGTTACGAAAGTCGAAAATAATATAATTTAAAAAGGTAGCAAGAAGTTACTTCTCTGATTATACTGATAAAAATACATGTGTGTTTCTTAAATTAAGTTATCTTTAAATATTGCAGGCTAAATGGGCTCTTAGCAACATAAATGGTTTGCAATGTTTTTGGAACGTAAAGGTTTAAGACAAAATTGGAAACTCTTAGTTTGGACTAACGTATCAAAAATCATCAATACTTTATTACAGAAAATAAGTAATGTTGACTGTCATGAATCTAAAACATACAGAAAGGATTCTTCACAGAAAGTAAATATTGTAATGTTGACTGTTATGAATCTGAAAAATACAGAAAATATTCTTCACAGAAAGTAAATATTGTAATGTTGACTGTCATGAATCTAAAACATACAGAAAGGATTCTTCAGAGAAAGTAAATATTGTAATGTTGACTGTCATGAATCTAAAACATACAGAAAGGATTCTTCACAGAAAGTAAATATTGTAATTTTGACTGTCATGAATCTAAAACATATCGTAAGGAATCTTCACAGGAAATATATAGTGTAATGTTGACTGTCATAAATCTAATACATATAGTAAGGATTCTTAACAGAAAATAAATAGTGTAACGTTGACTGTCATGAAATCCAAACATATAGTAAGGATTCCTAACAGAAAATAAATAATCTAATGTTGACTGTCATGAATCTCAGACATATCGTAAGGAATCTTCACAGAAAATAAATAGTGTAATGCTGACTGTCATGAAACTAAAGTCTATAGAAATGATTCTTCACAGAAAACAAATAGTATAATTCTGACTGTCATGAATCTAAAACATATAGAAAGGATTCTTCACATAAAATAAATACTTTCATGAAACTACTGTATATAAAAAGGATTCTTCTCTTGCAAGTATTTTAGGGACTATCAAAATTCTTCTTATTTTCAGTTATAATAATCAGCATTTTTGAGACAACGCATTTTTCAATACAACATCCAGAAACCGTGTTTCGATGTCCATGGTTGGCACTTATTGTGGTGTAGCTTTGAGCTTAACTTGAAACAAACAAATATTAAGACACGTGGGAGTGTGTCGTACGATCTGCAGGACACAGTGTATTATTAATAGGAGTGATGGCTTACTAAGTTTATGAATTCTATAGCATGGAGTATGGTAATGCAAGCCATCAGATATTTTCAATTTATGTGCTTTACTGGTTTGTTTTGAATTTCGCGCAAAGCTACACGAGAGCTATCTGTGCTAGCCACCCATAATTTAGCAGTGACAGACTAGATGGAAGGCAGCTAGTCATCACCATCCACCGCCAACTCTTGGGCTACTCTTTTACCAACGAATAGTGGGACTGACCCTCACATTATAACGCCCTCACGACTGAAAGGGTGAGCATGTTTGGTGTAACCCTCGGATCACGAGTCGAGTGCCCTGTCGGCCATGCCGGCGTCCTCTACTGGATTATTACTTCACAAACCAATCTCTCATTATTATATTATTTTTAAATCTTTGCAGCATGAAAACCCCACTTTAATATATTCTTAGAAACATATATTAAATGGGTGGATCATTCCTTTCAGTTTTCTTTGCCTCTTTCAAAATCAACACAAAAAATTAATCCAACATAAATCATATAAAACTTTGAAATACTTTCAGTCCATTCTATATACTATTTTTGATAACATATCGAAGTCCATTTAGACCGAAATTAGTTTTACGCACTCTTAATGCTACAATTAAATGAAATCCACGTGACTCTCGTGCTTTCTAGAATGATGAAATTGATCCAATTTCACAAGGCTTACAAACAAGCCTCGATATATTGAAACTATTGTTTTATATTCTTTCCTCGAAAACAATCATATTCAGTGATAACACCTCAGTCTCATTAAACTGATGTTTGGCAAACATTCACTTGGATACTTTCTCTTATTACAAAACTTGAAACTTTATAAACCATTACGTTTGTGAATAACAATCTAAGTAATGTCAGAACTATCATATTCATACTTTAATACAGTTCAGAAATGTTGGCTTGAGATTTAAGGTCAAGGGTAACTGATCCACATTATTCGAGTCGCGGATCCGAAATCCTGAAATTCCTATCATCGAATATACGAGTTAGGAGCGTTATAGTGTACGGCTAATTCCTTTATTAGTTTGTAAAATAATAATCCAAGAGTTTGAGGTTGTTGGTGATAACTAGCTGCCTTCCCTCTTGTCTTACACCGCTAAATTCGGGATAGTTAGCACAGATAGTCCTTGTGTAGCTTTGCGCGAAATTTAAAAACAAACGTAGTTACGTTATTTACGAAAGCAATCTGTGACAACAGTACATTACCATAAGTAAACGTCCTCCGCTGGGACAGCAGCAAATCTTCGGATTTACAACGCTAAGCCCAGGGGTTCAATTCCTCTCTCGATAGATAGCCTGATGCAGCCTAGTTAAAAGTAATATACATACACACACAAACCATCATTAAATAACCGTTTAATTCAGAAAACTGTGAAAGCTCGACATTCCTTAAAAACTGATAAAAAGTAACTGTCCATGTGTATTCATCGAATATATCACACTACTGGTGTGTCGTATTGGAATCACAGTTAGGACATCTGCAAGAGCATACGCTAAAAACCCTCTGGTTCAAAGAAAAGAAACACTTTAAATTGAATCTCGTGGTATAAGAGAAGTGTTTACATTTGGTGTAACCTAATTAAAGAAAAGTTGCATTGTTATATCTTTAGTTAATAACTAGATGTATTTCAGACACGAAAGGTTAACATTCTAAATGATATTAATAAAGTCCAACGTTGGACTGATAAACATCCGTTGCTAGACTAATAAAGGTCCACTGCTGGACTAATAAATATATAACGATAAACAGGCAAACAACCAATGATGGACTAATAAATATCCACTACTGAACAAATACGGGAGTAATAGAGTTAAAACGATGAAATTGTAAGCAACCAATGATGGACTAATATGCATCGACTGCTGGACTAAAAACATACAATATTGGACTAATAAACATCCAATGCTGGAAGAATAAACATATCACGTTGGTTATTCCAATGTAAACATAACAAATGTCTCGACTTGTGTTTCAACACTTAATCATCTTATCGTTGATGGGACTTAGCTGTTAGCCTGCAAAGATGTTGACCCAGGTTCGAACCTGTGATATGTCGTTGAACACAGTTCCTACTTTTAGCGTGTTGTAAAAATAATAGTAATTTTCTCTATCAGTTTATGAGTAACCGAACACACGGCCAACGATATTGAATGGTATTCGTCCATTTGATTAGTAATTCTGAATTGAAGATATCTTTGTGTGAAACTTGGGATCTCTGACCTGACCGTTTAGTCCAGGGTCACATTACGTATGGTTCATGTTGAAAGTGTTAAGAACCAAACATAATTATACGGCTTGATTTTATTTTTAATAATGCTAACCTAATTGTTTTCCTAATAAATGTAGATTTAGCTAACATGACATTTTTCTACAATATATTTGTTACGTGTCCTATATCAATTCAGTCTGTAGCTTTCTATGTTTGTTATGTTCAACTAACTAACTCTACAGACTTAGAGCTAGAAGAACCAAACTTGGTAAACGGACTGAAGATGGTCCGGAGAGTAGCCCACGTAGGAAACCAGAATTATCCCGAAAAATCACCCAGGGGTGATAAGATACTCTCAGAGTAGGTTTTCAGGATAGCTGAAACCTGTCTGTGAATTTGTATTTTCACTCCCTTCGGTATCTCGTTAATATAAGAACAAAAGGGCCAAATGTTGCTGGTAAATAGTATTCATCATACTAGGAAGTATCCTAGTATCCTTCCTAGTATCTTAGCGGTAAATCGAAGGCTTATAACTCCAAAAACTGGGTTTCGATATCCGTGGTGGGTACATGACAGATAACCCATTTTGTAGGTTTGTGCTTAACTACAAACAAGCACACATTTACACAAATAAGGTGGTGAATGTTTTTTTTTAAATAATTCAATCACGACAACAGAAATAATGTAGTAATTTTTTAAATAATACAATAAATACTAGAGAAATAATGTTGTAAAACGTTTTTTGAAAATAATCCAATCACGATAAGAGAAAGAGGGGTGTGAATAACACACGAGAGGTAAATAGGCCTAAATTTTGTTTCTATGACACGTTAAAACATTTAAGATAATTATGTAGCTTATAACGTCTTTCAAATTTAATATCTAAGGTATTAATAAATTACCATGTCTAATACGAGTTAATAATAATAATGATATATGTTAAGTTTCCAGTTATCTAAAGCTGTAAAAAATTACCCTGAAATTTATTTTCTTATTTCTTAAAGTCTAAATTAAAGCCAATTATTCTTGATTTACAAAAATAACCAATAAATATTTATGTCGAACAATAAGCAAACGATGTGATTTAGAAAGGACTACGTTTGTCTTTCGATCTTATAAAGAAAAAAGCTTCTGAAGTCTCTGTGCTCTGAAACCAGCTCAAGAAGTACTCCATATAGCACATTAAACAGCTCAGTTATTCTGTAAAACTCAGTACAATAATTGCTATGGAATATTCTAATAATACCACACAATAATTATATTACATTTTGAGCGAAAATATTTGCATAATATTATTGCATATTTGAAACAAGCAAGTCAGTGAGAAAAACTCGCTGCACAATGGTCTCTCAGGACGTACGAGATCACGCAATTAAATGTCTTTTGATATAAAGTGGAATAAATAATTGTTGGATTTATTTAAGAAATTTAGAAGCAATCCTAGGATAACGCATATTTCAATTAATGTTTCATTATATTTTTACGTTAAAAATAATTAAAAACATTTATACGTTCATTTAATTTATTCACGCATAAATTAACCCAATACTTTCACATTTTCATTTAAATTAACACAAGAACAATGCTGATTATAAAGTTGGCATTTAGCTAAAATATTTCATTTCAACACGTAACAACAGGATTGTATCATGGCCAAGTGGTTTGTTTGTTTTTGAAATTCGCGCAAAGTTACACGAGAGCTATCTGCGCTAGCCTTTACTAATTCAGCAGTTTAAAACTAGAGGGAAGACAGCTAGTCATCACCACCCACCGCCAACTCTTATGTTACGTCTTTACCAACAAATAGTGGGATTGACCATACTTTATAACGCTCCCACCATTCACCGCCAACCCTTGTGCTAATCTTTTACCAATGAATAGTGGGATTAATCGTCATGTTGGAACGACCCAACGACTGAAAGGGCAAAGATATTTGATGTGACGGGAACTTGAACCAGCGAACCTCAGATTACAAGTCTAGTACCTTAACTACCGGGTGGCCATGTGATTAGAGCGCTCTAATCTGAGAGTCGTAGGTTCGAATCCCCATTATATCAAACATGTTCGCCCTTTCAGTCGTGGGGGCGTCACAACATGACTTTGCGCGAAATTTAAAATCAACAAACAGGATCTGATTTTACTCAAGTTACAGAATAATAATAACAAAATGAAATCTTACTAATAATTTTATATCAATACCTTTGATAATTTCTTTACGTGTCTTACGTTTTAGAATTTATAATATAACGTTACATCGAACTGACAATGTCTCTTGCTTCATTTTAAATTTTTCTAACAAATCATGTGCGCGTATAAAAACAAATCCGTATTGATTTGTAATTAAGAAATTTCTCAAATTTTATCTTTTTCTGGGTTTGGTTTTCATTTAAACAAAACGGCTTCGTTTAAAAAAATAGTTTGTCCAATTGAGCACGTCGTACGGACGCCCTATAATTAACGGATTAGTGCAAGTAAAACACGTTAAACCAAAGTAAATCATACACTTTTAACTCTAATTGAATTGAGCGTAAAAGAAAAATTGTATTACGTGAAGTCATCAGTGGTCAGACTCAGAAAAGAAAGCTAATTGGTTATTCAAGAGTTCTATGGAGTCTCATTAAACATTCTTTAAAGCATTACCTCGTGTTTCAATTAACTTAAAGAAAAAAGTAATAGTTTAAAGTAAATATCTGGATTTTTTCTGTTAATTTTCACTTAACTACATTTCATTGGATTGTTTGGGGTACTCTTTTAATAACAAATCGTGGGATTGACCATAACTTATAACGCCCACACGCCTGAAAGAGCGAGGATGTTTAGTGTTACGGAGATTCGAACCTGCGACCTTTGAATTAGGAGTCGAGTGCCTTCACCACCTGGCCAGGCCAGACCCCGTTTCATGTAATGTAAAAATATTTATCCATGATATTCACGACAGTCTTATCTGTTTCCGATTTCAAATTGTATCATATCGCTATTGATAAATACGTGTGTTAAAGTATCTAGTTAACTCTCATTTAATGGTTAAACATTTGTTGGAAAATTAATTGAACATTAACTAGTCCAAGTGACAATGATGTATGAAACTGTTAAAAAGACACGTATAATACTAGCAATTGTTGAGTTTTCACTCAGCTGAGAAGGAAAACGTCTCACGAGATTATTGTGCTGTGCTGCGTCACAGATATTTGTCAAGAGAGTTATGTTAGTTAAAATCCAGCGAGGAAATAAAACCATTATAAAGTGTGACTTGCTAAAGACTGCTATCTTCTAAATCTGAAAGTTAGGCTGAATTTAAGTTGCGTGAGAAATAGATAGATTAAACACATTTCATAGCTAGTGACAAATGTCATTATCCCACACATTATAGAAAAAAACAAAACAGCTTGCACCTTCCAAGACGAATCACAATATAACCAGTCGTGATAAAAGTAATTAAAACTCCTCGAAACTAAGACTCTTTGCTGATATAGGAAAGCTCGGTTTCTTTGTCTTGCGTTTGCGTCATCAAGTAACGAGTCATTCTCTCACAGCTGAAACATATCAACTTCATTTACTCGGCCAGTGAAAAGATGCTGCAGCATTTTACTAGGCAAAGTGATACATACTTAGAATAAGAGAGAGAAACAAAGAAGGTAACGGAAAGTAACACTATTACTGAGGAATTTCAACGGTTTTATGGACCAGTTGTTTTAAGTCAAAAGATTGGTTTGGTGTGTTTGTTTCGAATTTCGCGCAAAGCTACACGAGGGCTATCTGCGCTAGCCGTCCCTAATTTTTGCAGTGTAAGACAAGAGGGAAGGCAGCTAGTAATTACCATCCACCGCCAAATCTTGGGCTACTCGTTTTCCACGGCTGAAAGGGCATGTTTGATGTGACGGGGACTCGAACCCGGGATCCTCAGATTACGAGTCGAGTGCCTTAACCACCTAGCTATGTCAAAGAAACATAGCTATATAATACACAAAGAATTCGAAATGTTCTGTCACTAAAGATGTTAGAAAAATACGAGATATACAGCACTCTCACACTTAATATAGGTTTTTCATACATATTTTATGCAATTCATTTGGTGTAGGTGTTAGTGTTTTTTCATAGCAAAGCCACATCAGGCTATCTGCCGAGTCCACCGAGCGGAATCGAACCCTGAATTCATTTGGTAGTTCACGCTTTACTTATATTCTATACCTTATTTGTAGAGGCCTGGCATGGCCTAGCGCGTTAAGGCGCGCGCTTCGTAATCTGAGGGTCGCGGGTTCGCGCCCGAGTCGCGCCAAACATGCTCGCTCTCCCAGCCGTGGGGGGCGTTATAATGTGACGGTTAATCCCACTTTTCGTTGGTAAAAGAGTAGCCCAAGAGTTGGCGGTGGGTGGTGATGACTAGCTGCCTTCCCTCTAGTCTTACACTGCTAAATTAGGGACGGCTAGCACAGATAGCCCTCGAGTAGCTTTGTGCGAAATTCCAAAACAAACAAACAAAACCTTATTTGTTATACATATTTGATTTAGTTTTTTTTAAACTTTATTAAATATTTCGTGTATTATTTATATTCCATATTTTATTTTTCTGTCCAAACTTTATCCAATCATTTCTTACTTTATTAGATATAAAGACACAAACATTTGGTTTTCTGTTTATAAAATCTTACACAACTTAAACGTCTCTATTCACGTTCACAAATATGCGTGTATGCGACCAATTTTCAAATGTTTAAGAGTGTCTCCCTGAAATGTTGATGGTAAAACAACATCAACTCTCATGTTTTGTTGTCACACTGAAGACGTGAATTTAGGTAATAACTTCAGTATAAACAAGGTTTTCATCCAAGTCCGTTTGCTTTTGGAAATGCTTAGTGAAGAGATTTAAAATGTATCAGACTTTCGTTTTACTTCCATTTCCGGTACGTTTAGTTGTGTCTGAAGTTCTCGCAAAGATACACAAAGGCTATCTGCGCTAGCCGTCCGTAATTTAGCAATGTAAGACTAGAGGGAAGATAGCTAGTCATTACCATCCACCGCCAAATCTTGGGCAACTCTTTTACCAACGAATAGTGGGATTGACCGTCACTTATAACGGCCCCACGGCTTAAATGGCAAGGATGTATGGTATGGCGTAGATTCGAACTCGCGATCCTGGAATTACGAGTCGAGCGCCACAATGTGGTTGTTGTTGTTGTTTTTAAAAAGGAAAAGGTTGATCTGATAGTTTTCCTGTTATTAAGTTTTTAGGCTTAGCGAGTGATCCTTTTGCTAATTGTAGAAAAACAAAACTTTAGCTTACAAAATCATCTAAATATAATGGCCCGGCCCCTAATCTGGGGGTCGCGGGTTCAAATCCCTGTCGCACCAAACATACTCGCCATTTCAGCCGTGGGGGCGTTATATGGTTACGATCAATCCGCTATTCGTTGGTAAAAGAGTAGCCCAAAAGCTGGCGGGCGTGGTGGTGATTAGCTGCCTTCCCTCTAGTCTTACACTGCTAAATTTATCACTAAACAATCTACCACAATTAATTTCGCACTGTTGAAGTCCATTTCAGACGTTCTTGAGTAGTTTTATTTCTATGGTTGTACTGGCCTTTAGTGAAAAACCACTTCTATTACACGAGTCTCAATATTTTTATTCTTCCACGAAAAGCCTTGTTATTATTCTGGTTACATGATCACAGGTATTAGTGTGAAAACAATATGCTGCGACATACTTTATTATATCGCCCTTTTTATATGATAGGTACTATCCTTATTTCATTGTCTGGCGGGAATTATTTATTGATATCACGGGGGTTGAAAACGACATCATTTTAACTTAAAAATTTGTTGTTAAAAATGCAAATAATTCACGTTAAATGGATAGGTGATTACTAAAACCATTAGAAAACCCTTTGGATTTTTTTTTTTTGGGGGGGGTATGTGTGACACAAAGTGTTAATATTTAACCTAGAGTTAGCAAGAAAATTCCAGGACTTTAATTTAGCGAGACGTTACTGTTACGTTAACGTGCACTTTTTGTCAGTAACCTACTTTTCATCTTGAAATCATGGAATATCGTAAACACAAACAGGAATTTAAATTAAAAGCTTTGAATACCAATGGACAGGATTCTAAATACAGAAGCGTTTCTGGAAGTATCAGTAACTCGTGTTCTGAACTTCTTAATCAATATGGTTGTAGAGTTCATTTGTTTAACCTGCTGAGAAGAATAAAATCTGCTCCTAAAATTAGACGAAATCGACTAAAACTGCTATAATTATGGGAATAAAATTAATGGTAGTTCTTAGAAAAAATGAATTTGATTTTGATTAAAGTATATTTAAAGTGTTTAAATGCATGGTTTGAATTTCTCGCAAAGCTACACGAGGGCTATCTGCGCTAGCCGTCCCTAATTTATCAGTGTAAGACTAGAGGGGCAGCTAACCATCAGCACCTACCGACAACTCTTGGGTTACTCTTTTACCAACGAATAGTGGGATTGACCGTCACATTACAACGTCCGCACGGCTGAAAGGACGAGTATATTTGGTGTGACGAGGATCCGAACCAGCGGATTACGAATCGAGTGCCTTAACCAACTGTTCATAACGGGCCATATTTAAAGTGACAAGGTTCATTGATAACGAAAACTTAATATATCGTCCTGAACCCCCGATTTCTGTTTTTGTCTAAACTTGTGTTCCTACATATCATGGTAGGTATTCATGATGAGCAATGAACTAAGTGCATCTTAGATGTTAATAATGTTACTTCAGTTCGCCTTTCTAAGGTGGTCATAAAGTTAGGTGTAAGGAAAAGAGTTGTGGTTGATACAGGAGAGAAACTGACCGGATTTTGGCCAGTATCTGACAAAGTATGAAATTCGGAACGTTAAGCCTTTAGAAAATGGTTGGATTTGAGTGCCAGTCTTTCTAAGTTCAGGACCACAGAGACAACAAGAACCCCAACAGTTGTAACAGTTATCATCAGTTATACAAGAAAGAAGAGCAAGATAAAGAAGAAAAGGATTATAAATAGAATTAAACGAAAATAATAATAAAAAAAAGATCAGATGTGTGAGAGAGAATAAATGATTCGAAAGAGGCGAAGAAAGTAATATTCTCCCAGTAAAAAATAACCCTAGATCTAAATTTAAATGTTTGTGACTACAGAAATAAATTGTTATGATTGTATAACTATGAGTGTTGGCCTGGCATGGCCGGGCTATTAAGGCACTCAACTCGATATCTGAGGGTCACGGGTTCGAATCACCATCACATCAAACATGCTCGCCCATTCAACGTTATAAGTTTCGGTCAATCCCAATATTAGTTGGTAAAAGAGTAGCCCAAGAATTGTCGGTGGGTGGTGATGACTAGCTGCCTTTCCTCTACTCTTACACTGCTGAATTAGGGATGGCTAGTGCAGATAGTCCTCGTGTAGCTTTGCGCGAAATTCACAAACAAACGAACAAACTATAAGTGATTGTCATGTACAGTATTACTACTTAGAAACCAAACATCAGTGTGTAACAACTACTTATACATCAAGTACATACGATGAGAAATATGAAACTTTCATTTATCGTGCAAAGTGCAATTCTATGAATGTATTTCATAGTCATAGAGTTGATTTTCCAACTACAGGTACAGAGAAAGGAAGGATTTAATAAGACAAAAAGTAAATGTGAGATAGTGGTCTACAAAAATGGACACTGGTTCTTAGGATACACACGTATTGATAATTAATAAAGGCAGCTAATCCTTAAGATACACACGTATAGGTAATTAGAAAAGGATGCTAATTCTTAGGATACACACGTATTGGTAATTAGTAAAGAACACTGGTTCTTAAGATACGCACGTATTGGTGATTAGTAAAGAACATTGGTTCTTAGGATACACACGTACAGCTAATTAGTAAAGGCAGATAGTTCTTAAGATACACTCGTACTGGTATTTAGTAAAGAATGCTAATTCTTAGGATACTCACGTACAGCTAATTAGTAAAGGATGCTAGTTCTTCGGATACTCACGTACAGCTAATTAGTAAAGGATGCTAGTTCTCCGGATACTCACGTACAGCTAATTAGTAAAGGCAGCTAGTTCCTAGGATACTCACATACAGCTAATTAGTAAAGGCAGCTAGTTCTTACGATACACACGTAGTGGTAATTATTAAAGGATGATAATTCTCAGGATACACACGTATTGATAATTAGTAAAGGATGCTAATTCTTAGGATACACACGTATTGATAATTAGTAAAGGATGCTAATTCTTAGGATACACACGTATTGATAATTAGTAAAGGATGCTAGTTCTTAGGATACACACGTATTGATAATTAGTAAAGGATGCTAATTCTTAGGATACATACGTATTGATAATTAGTAAAGGATGCTAATTCTTAAGATACATACGTATTAATAATTAGTAAAAGATGCTTGTTCTTAGAATACACACGTATTGTGGAGACTTTAGACTAATGACGTGAAACAAATAACTTCTATAAAAATTGCTTGCTTTGTGTCACAAAAACATGACACTTGACATCAAAATGTTTTTCGAATTTTAGTTTGGCTGGTTCATGTTAAGCAGAAATCTGCTATTAATCACTGAAGTGTAAAATGAAGAAGATATTTTACTTTACTTATAAACTAGCCTTCAAGTGTAAGCTAACAATATCTATATTTTATGGAGTTTTTGTTCAAATTGAAACGTCTAATGTAATAAAAAAACGTAAAATAATGTCGTCACTCACACTTTCTTCGTGCTAACGAGTGTCGTCAGACGCTTTATCTTAAAACAATACTTCATACATCACCGGCATGAACCAAACTTGAAACTTTATAAAAGAAATCTGTACTCGAAAATAAATTAACTACATTATTTTAAATCGAGAAAAAAGCAAAAAAAAAAATGTAGAACCAGTATAGATTATCAAAGTGTGTGTGTAATACTTAAAAAGTGAACGTGGATTATCGTCTGCGAGTACAGCTTACGTTATTAGCAGGAGGCAGTATATTCTGAACCGCCCCTAGTGGCACAACGGTATGTCTTCGGGAATGACACCGTTAGAAACTGGGTTTCGATACCCGTGGTGGGCAGAATACAGGTAGCCCACTGTATAACTTTATACTTAATTATAAACAAACAATATTCTGAACCCTAAAGAATAATCATTAGCGAATTGTAACAGCTCTGGAACTTGTGTTATACTATAATAATTTTATTATAGCTATACATTTTTTGTGCTTTATAAATATTCCTGAAAACGTTTTACTTCTTAAAAACCTAATACTGTGAATCTCATTACATCATTTCAAATATTACATAGATTATCGTGTATTATACGAACACAGTCAGCGAACATCAATTACTAGTTAGGGCTACACTTCAGACAGTGCGCGCTGATTCGCTGGTGCCATAAAGCGGTACCAAAAAGCATGTGGCTAGTATACATATTTCTATGAAGTGGCACCAGAGAGCACTGGTGCGTTAGAAGAAGGATGACATTATAGTTCCCTGACGAAGCACCAGGAGACGCATTGATATGATAAGCGTGAAGATAGTTCATGATTGAATCACCAGATGGCAATGTAGATTAATGTGTATTAATTTTATAGTAACAAAGAAAGTCTTGTTGATAATTTAATCTAACTTGCATCACTTAGTATTTTCAATTATTAATACAGAAAGTTTTTCATCTCAATTACAGTTTTACTTTATAAGTAAAACACTAATTAAATCTGCTATTTAAATATTTTCAACTTTATAGTTTTTGCTCATATAATGCATTTGTTTCACCAAGACAGATGGCGTTACAAAGCAGATAGTTCATTAGGATTATGAGCTTATCATAAGGTGTGTCAAAATGACATCGATGCCTATATTTTATAAGTAAAACTTATTTTTTATTGTTTATATATATCTATTCTATATTGGTACGTGAGTTCTTGATAAAATATTACATATGACAGTGTTACTATGATGGTACTAAAGACAATGGAGAATGGTTTTGGTTTTCACAAATATCTGTCCTCAAAAATAAGGATGTTTTAAGATCAAATCTTTAAAACATGCAACAATTTAACACACAATCTTACTGTTTCATTTGATACACGTTTCACTAGTTAGATTTTATGGATTATAAATATTCTTAAGATATTTCTGTACCCATATAAATACACTTTTTATTGTAAAACGTTTCATTTTACACAAGTTCACAGTTACTTTATAGATTTCATTTACACATATTTTGTGGACAGTACTTCAATGGGTGGACATTGTTATTATGACAAGGTATTAATACGATTCTATAGGCAGATGGTCTTATTAGGCTTAGTGTGTGTGTGTGTTTTACAAAGGCAGATAGTGTTACTATGCTACAGTAAGAACTCACCTTATGTTTACTATTTTAATTTATACATTTGATTACATTCACGTGCTTTACAAAAGTGGATGGTGTTTCTATAGGCGGATAGTGTTATTGTACTTCCATAGGATTACATACAGCTTTAATATAATCTCAACTTACGTTTATAGTTTCCATTTCCAACTTTCACAAAGATGAGAAGTATTACTGTGTGGATTGTGTCTACTGATGTCATTTACTGTGTGGATTGTGTCTACTGATGTCATTAGGGAATGAGTAAAGTTAACACTGATATGACAGTTCAACATAGAGTGGCTCAACATGTCAAAACTGTAGCCTAATTTAATTATATATCCTAAAAAGCTTCAAGTAAAACCATTATTTAAATATGACAACTGTTATAACACTGTTACTCATGTTAGTTTTATGACACATTTTACATTATTATGTGAACGAGGCAAAAGTTGTAGTTAACAGTTGACTTTACTTATTTTTACAATTGTCTGCCTTGTAATAAGGACTTTATTGTATGTGTTGTTTTGCTAAATGTTGAATGAGACGGTAAATACAACCAGTTTAGTACACATTTAACGTAGTTAATATATATTTAAATTCCATGGAATACTTTTTTGCATATCCTTATGTTTCATATATAAAAAATATTGCTATTGCTTTCTCTAATGAATATATTTTATACCATCTATTTAGCCTTAAAGGATGCTTATTTAAATCTCAAATTGACATACATTAATTTCATGTTTAGCTTTATAAGTTGATTTGTTCTACTAGAGTTTAGGCCTGGCATCGCCAGGTGGGTAAGGCACTCGATTCGTAATCTGAGGGTCGCAGGCTCGAATCCCCGTCACACCAAACATGCTCGCTCTTTCAGCGGTTGGGGCGCTATAATGTGCGATCAATCCCACTATTCTTTGGTGAAAGAGCAGCCCAAGATTTGACGGTGGGTCATGATGACTAGCTGCCTTCTCTCTAGTCTTACACTGCTAAATTAAGGACGGCTAGCACAGATAGCCCTCGAGTAGCTTTGTGCGAAATTCAAAAACAAACAAAACTTACGTTAGGTTAGTATTCCTAAGATGTTTCTTTGTGTTATAAGAATGATATTTGTGTTTCCAAGGTATGTAAACTTACTGTCATGGTTAATAGACTATATGACCACTTTAGTCTACTTAGCAATTAGTATATAACATTTTTATTATCATGGTGTGAACATCTTTTGCGAGCTAGCGATGCTTGGTTATAACTAATTATGTTAGCCATAAGACGTATGTATTAGGCATATTATACGTTTTAATACTGCATTATTTATACGTTACAGGCTTTCTCAAAGTGTAAGTCGCAAAATTAAGCATTTTAATATATTTTTATTAATAAAAATAATAAATAATTACCGAAACACATACAGTACTTTAACGTTCACTATATCTTCTCACTTAACTCACTTCTCCAGTCAGCAAAAATACGAAAAAAAACAACAACACATACGTTCGTAATTATTAGGGGTAAGATGACAAGTGTGAGAAACGCTGGTCTGGTTCATTACAGATTTCCAATAATTAAACAGTGTACCATAATAATAATATTGTAACCGCTCTGTTGAAATAAATGACTTATATAAATACTGTTCTGACCACAACCGTGTTATCATTGTGTTGAAGCGAGTCCGAAGAACTCTGATTGAACGAAACGTGTCATCCACAATGACAACACTCGTGCAAAGTGCAAATAATTTCAGATTGTGAAAAAGAAACATCACCCGGTTGTTACCTGTGCTTAACAGGACCAATAAGTTATTGTGTATTTAACTGTTAACTTCTAAAGTAATGGCTACCTGAGGTCCTATAATGAAATCAGAAGCGGCAAAGATCTCAGATGTTATTTTTCAAACCGATCAATACAATCAATAACAACATGCTTTAGTAGCTTGGGGAAAATCACCGATCTCAATATATCTGAAAACATTCTAAAAGACCAGCAAAGGAAACCGTTCTGTGTTCTCTGTGTGTACTGAAACAGTTGTTAATATCTGTAATCATATTGATTGGTGCATTTTAAAATTTAAAATACAACTTGTTCTGTTACATGAAAACAAACTGTTCACACAAAACTTGTTCTGTTACATGAAAACAAACTGTCCACACACAACTTGTTCTGTTACATTAAAACAAACTGTTCACACACAACTTGTTTTGTTACATTAAAACAAACGGTTCACACACAACTTGTTCTGTTACATGAAAACAAACTGTTCACACACAACTTTTTCTGTTACATGAAAACAAACTGTTCACACACAACTTGTTCTATTACATTAAAACAAACTGTTCACACACAACTTGTTCCACAACATTAAAACAAACTGTTCACACACAACTTGTTCTGTTACATGAAAACAAACTGTTCACACACAACTTGTTGTGTTACATGAAAACAAACCGTTCACACACAACTTGTTCTGTTACATTAAAACAAACTGTTGACACACAACTTGTTCTGCTACATGAAAACAAACCGTTCACACACAACTTGTTCTGTTACATTAAAACAAACTGTTGACACACAACTTGTTCTGTTACATGAAAACAAACCGTTCACACACAACTTGTTCTGTTACATTAAAACAAACTGTTCACACACAACTTGTTCTGTTACATGAAAACAAACTGTTCACACACAACTTGTTCCACTACATTAAAACAAACTGTTCACACACAACTTGTTCTGTTACATGAAAACAAACTGTTCACACACAACTTGTTCTCTTACATTAAAACAAACGGTTCACACACAACTTGTTCTATTACATGAAAACAAACTGTTCACACACAGCTTGTTCTGTTACCTTAAAACAAACTGTTCACACACAACTTGTTCTGTTACATGAAAACAAACTGTTCACACACAACTTGTTCTGTTACATTAAAACAAACGGTTCACACACAACTTGTTCTGTTACATGAAAACAAACTGTTCACACACAACTTGTTCTGTTACATTAAAACAAACTGTTCACACACAACTTGTTCTGTTACATTAAAACAAACGGTTCACACACAACTTGTTCTGTTACATTAAAACAAACTGTTCACACACAACTTGTTCTGTCACATTAAAACAAACGGTTCACACACAACTTGTTCTGTTACATGAAAACAAACTGTTCACACACAACTTGTTCTGTTACATGAAAACAAACGGTTCACACACAACTTGTTCTGTTACATGAAAACAAACTGTTTACACACAACTTGTTCTGTTACATGAAAACAAACTGTTCACACACAGCTTGTTCTGTTACATGAAAAAAAACTGTTCACACACAACTTGTTCTGTTACATTAAAACAAACGGTTCACACACAACTTGTTCTGTTACATGAAAACAAACTGTTCACACACAGCTTGTTCTGTTACATGAAAACAAACTGTTCACACACAACTTGTTCTGTTACATGAAAACAAACTGTTCACACACAACTTGTTCTGTTACATTAAAACAAACTATTCACACACAACTTGTTCTGTTACATGAAAACAAACTGTTCACACACAGCTTGTTCTGTTACATGAAAACAAACTGTTCACACACAACTTGTTCTGTTACATTAAAACAAACTGTTCACACACAACTTGTTCTGTTACATTAAAACAAACTGTTCACACACAACTTGTTCTGTTACATTAAAACAAACGGTTCACACACAACTTGTTCTGTTACATGAAAACAAACTGTTCACACACAACTTGTTCTATTACATTAAAACAAACTGTCCACACACAACTTGTTCTGTTACATTAAAACAAACTGTTCACACACAACTTGTTTTGTTACATTAAAACAAACTGTTCACACACAACTTGTTCTGTTACATGAAAACAAACTGTTCACACACAACTTGTTCTGTTACATGAAAACAAACTGTTCACACGCAACTTGTTCTGTTACATGAAAACAAACTGTTCACACACAACTTGTTCTATTACATTAAAACAAACTGTTGACACACAACTTGTTCTGTTACATGAAAACAAACTGTTTACACACAACTTGTTCTGTTACATGAAAACAAACTGTTCACACACAGCTTGTTCTGTTACATGAAAACAAACTGTTCACACACAACTTGTTCTGTTACATTAAAACAAACGGTTCACACACAACTTGTTCTGTTACATGAAAACAAACTGTTCACACACAACTTGTTCTGTTACATGAAAACAAACTGTTCACACACAACTTGTTCTGTTACATTAAAACAAACTGTTCACACACAACTTGTTCTGTTACATTAAAACAAACTGTTGACACACAACTTGTTCTGTTACATGAAAACAAACTGTTCACACACAACTTGTTCTGTTACATTAAAACAAACTGTTCACACACAACTTGTTCTGTTACATTAAAACAAACTGTTCACACACAGCTTGTTCTGTTACATGAAAACAAACTGTTCACACACAGCTTGTTCTGTTACATGAAAACAAACTGTTCACACACAACTTGTTCTGTTACATTAAAACAAACTGTTCACACACAACTTGTTCTGTTACATTAAAACAAACTGTTCACACACAACTTGTTCTGTTACATTAAAACAAACGGTTCACACACAACTTGTTCTGTTACATGAAAACAAACTGTTCACACACAACTTGTTCCACTACATTAAAACAAACTGTTCACACACAACTTGTTCTGTTACATGAAAACAAACTGTTCACACACAACTTGTTTTGTTACATTAAAACAAACTGTTCACACACAACTTGTTCTGTTACATGAAAACAAACTGTTCACACACAACTTGTTCTGTTACATGAAAACAAACTGTTCACACGCAACTTGTTCTGTTACATGAAAACAAACTGTTCACACACAACTTGTTCTATTACATTAAAACAAACTGTTGACACACAACTTGTTCTGTTACATGAAAACAAACTGTTCACACACAACTTGTTCCACTACATTAAAACAAACTGTTCACACACAACTTGTTCTGTTACATGAAAACAAACTGTTCACACACAACTTGTTCTGTTACATGAAAACAAACCGTTCACACACAACTTGTTCTGTTACATTAAAACAAACTGTTGACACACAACTTGTTCTGTTACATGAAAACAAACTGTTCACACACAACTTGTTCTGTTACATTAAAACAAACGGTTCACACACAACTTGTTCTATTACATGAAAACAAACTGTTCACACACAACTTGTTCTGTTACATGAAAACAAACTGTTCACACACAACTTGTTCTGTTACATTAAAACAAACTGTTGACACACAACTTGTTCTGTTACATGAAAACAAACTGTTCACACACAACTTGTTCTGTTACATTAAAACAAACGGTTCACACACAACTTGTTCTATTACATGAAAACAAACTGTTCACACACAACTTGTTCTGTTACCTTAAAACAAACTGTTCACACACAACTTGTTCTCTTACCTTAAAACAAACTGTTCACACACAACTTGTTCTGTTACATGAAAACAAACTGTTCACACACAACTTGTTCTGTTACATGAAAACAAACTGTTCACACACAACTTGTTCTGTTACATTAAAACAAACGGTTCACACACAACTTGTTCTATTACATGAAAACAAACTGTTCACAGACAGCTTGTTCTGTTACCTTAAAACAAACTGTTCACACACAACTTGTTCTGTTACATGAAAACAAACTGTTCACACACAACTTGTTCTGTTACATTAAAACAAACGGTTCACACACAACTTGTTCTGTTACATGAAAACAAACTGTTCACACACAACTTGTTCTGTTACATTAAAACAAACTGTTCACACACAACTTGTTCTGTTACATTAAAACAAACGGTTCACACACAACTTGTTCTGTTACATTAAAACAAACTGTTCACACACAACTTGTTCTGTTACATTAAAACAAACGGTTCACACACAACTTGTTCTGTTACATTAAAACAAACTGTTCACACACAACTTGTTCTGTCACATTAAAACAAACTGTTCACACACAACTTGTTCTGTCACATTAAAACAAACGGTTCACACACAACTTGTTCTGTTACATGAAAACAAACTGTTCACACACAACTTGTTCTGTTACATGAAAACAAACGGTTCACACACAACTTGTTCTGTTACATGAAAACAAACTGTTCACACACAACTTGCTCTGTTACATTAAAACAAACTGTTCACACACAACTTGTTCTGTTACATTAAAACAAACTGTTTACACACAACTTGTTCTGTTACATTAAAACAAACTGTTCACACACAACTTGTTCTGTTACATTAAAACAAACTGTTCACACACAACTTGTTCTGTTACATGAAAACAAACTGTTCACACACAACTTGTTCTGTTACATTAAAACAAACGGTTCACACAAAACTTGTTCTGTTACATGAAAACAAACTGTTCACACACAGCTTGTTCTGTTACATTTAAACAAACTGTTCACACACAACTTGTTCTTTTACATTAAAACAAACTGTTTACACACAACTTGTTCTATTACCCTAAAACAAATTGTTCACACACAACTTGTTCTGTTAGATTAAAACAAACTGTTCACACACAACTTGTTTTGTTACATGAAAACAAACTGTTCACACACAACTTGTTTTGTTACATTAAAACAAACTGTTCACACATAACTTGTTCTTTTACATTAAAACAAACTGTTTACACACAAATAATATAAATATGTATTTACACTAAGTTAAGCTAGTGAATTTTTATGGTGCCTAACCGAAATGTTTATTTGTTTTAAAATTTTTATGCACTGGTACATGAGGACTATCTGCGCTAGCCATCCCTAATTTAGTAATGTAAGACTAGAGGAAAGGCATCTACCGCCAATTCATAGGCTTCTCTTTTATCAACGAATAGTGGGATTGACCTAATGAATAATAATAACGCCACCACGGTTGAAAGGGCGAGTACCTTTGTTGTGACGGAGATTCGAGCCTGCCACCCTCAGATTGCGAATTGAGCACCCTAACCACCTGGCCATACGGGACCGAGCCAAATGTTAGCAAATAGTACAAATTAAAGCGATGTGTGTGACGTTTCATTTTATTTTGTTTGTTTGTTTGTTTGAAAACAACGCCACATTGGGCTATGTTCCCTGTCGACCGCGGAAAATCAATCCCTGGATTTTAGCCTTGACGAAAAGCAGTTACTAAAGGTTTACAACATTTGCTTCACCGCTAAATAATCTACAACAATGAAGACTTTTGAAAGATGAGTAATTATTTTAGTGTTTGTTTTTGAATTTTGCACAAAGCTACTCGAGGGATATCTGTGCTAGCCGTCCCTAATTTAGCAGTGTAAGACTAGAGGGAAGGTAGCTAGTCATCACCACCAACCGCCAACTCTTGGGCTACTCTTTTACCAACGAATAGTGGTGTTGATCGTCACATTATAACGCCCCCACGGCTGAAATGACGAGCATGTTTGGCGCGACAGAGATGCGAACCCGCGACCCTCAGAGTACGAGTCGCACGCCTTAACACGAGCCATGCTGGGTCTAATTTTAGTGTTACTTAGAGCAAAATATACTGTTTCACACTTTAAAGAAATTAATTTTGATATAAAAATTAATATAGATATTAAGCTAGAACCATAAAGGGTGATATTGTTTTTATGAGCCAGAAATTCGTATAAAGTTATTGTTGTTTAGTTTTAGTACTAGTATGTAAACAGAACAAATTCATATTTATGTCATATGTTTCTTAAGTATGTAAACAGTCAGTGCTTTCCTTTTGTACATAAGTAATGGCAAACATTTACGTTGAAAAAACTAGAGTTCCATAAATCGTTTTGTTACCTAACTTACCTATCTGAGACATAAACCTGACAGGTTATAGCGTTAAAAATTAGGTTTCGATACTTCCGGTAAATACAAGACTTGGTCATTTCACAGCTTTGTGTTTGTTAATAAATACTGATATAAACGTTTAAAGTATATAGAAAATAACTACAAAATATTGAGTGTTTGATCGTAAGCTTTGTGTGTTGTTTGAGTATTATCCACATGTATTGAGTGTTTGATCGTAAGCCTTATGTGTTGTTTGAGTATTATCCACATATATTGAGTGTTTGATCGTAAGCCTTGTGTGTTGTTTGAGTATTATCCACATATATTTCTGAGAAAATTCATGCAATTTAACTAATAAAAAATATCCAAGAGTTGGCGGTGGGTGATAATGAATAGTTGCCTTCCTTCTAACCTTACTGCTAAATTGGGAACAACTAGAGCAGATAGCCCTCGTGTATCTTTGTGCGAAATTGAAAAATAAACAAATCTTTCCACAGTGGTCTTTACAATGTTTTTTTTTAGAGTCCAGAAGCTCAGTTCTCTTGGTTAAACCAAGTGTGTGGTCAGAAGAGGTTCTTATTACAACGTTCATTACCTCTGTTTGGTTGACAAACTTCTTCGTTGGTTTTTATGTGCTTTCTAGGAATTTCGGAAATTTTTTACACAAACTGTATCGGTCTTTCTTTTTTTTATTGATTTACTAAATTTTGCATCCATACATGAAGCTTGAGAACACGATGGTTCTGAAAATGTTGAAGCTTTTGTTATAATCAGATAGTTTAAAATTACTCAATATAACGTTTTTAATGTTTTTCTTGATAATTAATATTAACTCCTGATCAGAGCAAACAAGACACTCAGATCACAAATTAACATAAAAATCCACGTCCAACCAATAATCATTATATGTAAGCTATGTACTTATATAAATATATGTTTTTATTTATAAAGTATTTCTTCAGTTTAGGAAGTTTAGGTGTTACAGATTAGCAAGTGGTATAAGAAACAAAACTGAGAACGCAACTTTAACAGATCCAGTCAGATTAGAGCAGAATTCGAAGAGTTATTAAGAACACAATCATGTCTGAGAACTCGCACATCTCGATTTTATGGTCACGTAGTAAACAACGAAAAGTGGCTTCTAAAGAAAATCCAATAAGGGTAAAACTACAACCATTGCTAAATAACGCGCGTAAGTTGTATCCTTCTAAGCAGATATTTAGTATATCTTATTGACTACGCTGTTGTATTCCTAGAGATAAACTACCAGAAAGACCAGAACATATAAATCTGATTAAATAATAAAAAAATAATTGGGTAATAAGAAAAAAGCAGAATTATTTATTATCGTTTTTCGTTAGTGCATCGACTGGGGGTTAGGCGCTCGACTCGTAATCTCAGGGTCGCAGGTTCGAACCCTCGTCACACCAAATATGGGGCGTTATAATGTGACGGTAAATCCCACTATTCATCGATAAAAGAGTAGCCCAAGAGATGGTGGTGGGTGGTGAAGACTAGCTGCCTTTCCTCTGGTCTTACACTGCTAAATAGGAACAGCTAGCGCAGACAGCCCTCGTGTAGCTTGCGCGAAATTTAAAACAGGCAAACAGTTGTGCCACAATTCGTACTTTTGCAGTGTATTTTTGTACCCCTTCCCCCGAGTAGTTCAGAAGAGGTGAGTCAGAAGACTTATAGCGCTCAAAATCTGGTTACAATACTCATGCTGGGCTCGACACAGATAGCCCATTTTGTAACTTAACAACAAACAATCAATCTGTTTCAGCAAAACTCTATTAATTAAAGGTCAGTGTGGTTTATTAATATAAGAATTATCATGCACTAGTTTATTTTTTATACCTTTAGGAGTAGAGCTTATCCTATTTATGTTATGTGAATCTCTTAGGACGCAGTTTCATCTACCGACACGGTCTCTATTTTTCACCATTTGTCGGCAACTACCCAAAAACCATTAACTCTATAGTGAAAGACCGAATATCTTAAAATACGGACTTCGTGTTTAACTGAAGTTGTTACTGTACTGGAAATTTCTGATGAAGCAGAAACTTCCTAGAGAAAATGAAATAAATGAGACATCTAATACCACTATATTCACCAAATGGAAATTCTAGACAAATCAAAATACCCTTTCCTCGATACTGCGTTAGAAAATACACGTATATTAGTTTATATACTGGTATCCAATTCGCGATATAGTCGCATATTTGTTGTTTTGGAATTTCACGCAAAGATACACCAGGGCTATCTGCGCTAGCTGTCCCTAATTTAGCAGTGTAAGACTAGAAGGAAGGCAGATAGTCATCACCACCCACTGCCAACTCTTGGGTTACTGTTTTACCAACGAATAGTGGGATTGACCGTCACGTTATAACATGTTTGGTTCGACGGGAATTCGATCCCGCGACCCTGAGATAACGAGTCAAGCCGAGTCATGCCGAGCTGTGCCATAGATGGCACCCAAGGTGGGTTCAACAAAATCAATGTCCATAGTAGAGCAGAATGTAAACCGTTGACATTAGTGTCTTCACATATGTCTTAGATGGAGAATCTAACACTGAAACGTTCCACTAGGAGCCTCCAAATCTTTAGTTTGGTGTACTGGATTACATCTTGGTAGGCCCGGCATGGCCAAGCGTGTTAAGGCGTGCGACTCGTAATCTGAGGGTCGCAGGTTCGCATCCTGGTCGCGCCAAAACATCCTCGCCCTTTCACCCGTGGGGGCGTTATAATGTGACGGTCAATCCCACTATTCGTTGGTTAAAGAGTAGCCCAAGAGTAGTCATCAGACTAGCTGCCTTCCCTCTGGTCTTACACTGCTAAATTAGGGACGGCTAACACAGATAGCCCTCGAGTAGCTTTGAGCGAAATCCCAAAACAAACAAACTGGATTACATGTGACGTACACATTGGTGACTTGTGCGGCTATGGGTAACTTTGAATGATCTTTCTAGATGTTTTGTAGGTCCTAATGGTAAAATTTATAGGTTGCACTGGTAAGGTTTGTAGTTCTCAATGGTAATCACTCCCGTGAGAAATATTACAATAGTCACAACGATTATTACTCTATTCTTAAACTACAATATTCATCCAAACTATGTAGACTCCATGTGGTATGAAGGGAAAGCCAGTGAAACTGATCTCCTCAGAGTCTCAGAGTTTAGTATATCGAATAAGCTCGATATCATAAGACTTAGAGAACAGTGTCTGCTTCTCCTACTGCTCCTGACATAGTATGTAATAACCATTCACAATGTGTGACTTATGGATTCTGGACATTTACCAGCTTATTATTTGGGTCTCACTTTGTCCTTTCTTTTTATTATCCTGCTGGTCAGTAGAAGTTCTCCAAGAAGATCATGACTTCTGTTCCTTGCATTTGTGTCTATATGGGTATTAAATCTCAATTCATCGTTGTTTGTTAGCTCGCCCCTTACTGCTAAGAACTGGTCAGGAGTCTATAATAAAAGAACCGTCAATATTGAGGCTGGCGCGTACTGACCATTACGCTGTCCACCATCGAGAAGCCTCCCAGGATTTTATAGTAATTCTGTCAACTCTATTTTATTCGCTCCTTCTAGTAACACATCTCAGTTGTAGTAATTCTTACATCCATGTTCCAGAGATACATGCGTCCCAATGTCACACACAACTAGGCTACAGGTAGTGAATTTAAGACACAAACTTAATTTTATCAGTAAGTTAGCCCACTCACCCCTCTCTGAAAAATCTGCCAGCAAACATACATTCGTAATATGAAGCATCTCACTTATTTGAAGGTCACTACGATTTACATTCATATTCTAGGAAATCATAGGCCTAGTTAGATCTTGAAGTAGGCCTAACAAATATTAGCCCTCGCAGACCGTTGTAGAAAAATTACAGTTCACTATATTTCATAAGGACCTGTAAACCACTGTGAAGGAATTGCAGTCACGTTTTCCCTTTTTAGATTCTTAATGAAAAGAAGAGAAAGTTATATCACGAATCTAAACAAATGGAAATTAAGGACTGTCATTCACTACTCTACATTAAAGGTAACTGCAAAACTACAGTTACGGTACAAACAGTTTCTAGGCCTAGCCCAGTAATAGTAATTTATTATAAAATCACATAATATAAGCAAGTTAACTCAGGTTATAACACTACAGATAGACGGAAATATTCGAAAAGATATGAAATATTTACGAGAAAGTAATGAAGATACTAACCTAAGCCTAAAATGCATATAAAAACACTAATATCTTAACTTTTACACGACTTCTCTTTCTCTCCTGTTTCTCTTCATAGTAATGTGAAGGTTAGGCTAATCCATTTACATTACTAACCAAGTCAATCAGCTAACTTTAAGTTCTAGGTACCCGTGTTGAAAACAAGAGGAAGTCTTATGCTCTAAGTCTTGGTTCTTTAATCCTGGTTATAATTTTGATTCTTCAGTATAAAAAACTCGTAACTTGCAAGGACTTCCGCTTCGTATCGTCAAACACGCCATCTCGCTGCTTTTATGGGCCATGAAACACGCTTACAAAAACATTCTCTGGGGCTAATTTATAGATATAATTCGGCGAAGTGGAAGCAGAAAATATACAAGGAAATATTTTAAATTGAAACGTCAAAAATGCTTCGTATTAAAAATCTAACTCCTGCATCAGTATTATAACTCTTGGAAGTCGAAACATTTTCACAAAGTAACTCATTCAGTTTAAAATGGATGAAGTTTAACTTTCGCGTGCTTGATGTGGTGAAGGCCTGGGATACTTATACAATTTTGGTATTTCGCTTCTTTCGATTGATTACGACACGTGTCACACGAATGTCACAGTAGCATCTTACGAGCTAGCTTACCCGTTTGTCCGAAGGCCAGAGAAGAAATGACACAGGAAGCTCTGCTCAAAATGAAGTCACCTTATACCACTCGACGGTGGTTTTAATGGTATGAGTTACGTATGATTATAATCAGTTCAGCGGTCTTCCAGTTATAAGAAGAAATGCACACACACATAGATTTAATCAAATAGTTAAACAGACATTCATTTTATTAATTTTTGTCATTTTCTAGTGATCTCTGATATCATGAAATTTTATTACCAATATTTGTTTGTTTGTTTTAAGTTAAACACAAAGCTACCCAATACCCGATTTATAGCGTTATAAGCCCGCAGACATGCTACTGTGCCATTAAAGGGCTACTATCAAGATCATCCTTAGTATTTTTAATTTCTCGTAATATCTAACTTACGGCATTTTCCAAGTATCAATGTCACAATAGTGTATTTTATAAATTAAATGTTCTAATTCTATCGTTTAAAAACTTGATTTGAGCTTACCTGAGTGTTTATTCTGTTGTTAAATACAAAGCTACACAATTGGTTATCTGTGCTTTGTCAACCAAATATACCGAAACCAGTTAACTTATCGCTTAGCCACTGAAGTGCAGTGACATAGCCTTTTGGTTTCAAACAGTGTACCGAAACCTTAATATTACACTTTCTATATCCCAGGTCTCTTTTTACACGCCAATGGTTTCAATAAGAAGTTAATGATCTGTGTTGGGACAGCGGTAAACTTATTTTTATATTACACAGTTGGTTAGTAGGAGAAGTGTGCGTCTCAGAAGTGTAATCTTGTGGATGTAATGAGTTTGTTCTATTATTATTTATTTTTCATATAATTACATATGTTATTATGTACATGTCCCTCTCTACGACGTAGGGTTAATGTTTGTATTTGGAATTTCGCACAAAGCTACTCGAGGGCTATTTGTGCTAGCCGTCCCTAATTTAGCAGTGTGAGACTAGAGGGAAGGCAGCTAGTCATCACCACCCACAGCCAATTCTTGGGCTACTCTTTTACCAACGAATAGTGGGATTGACCGACACATTATAACGCCCCCACGGCTGGTAGGACGAGCGTGTTTGGCGCGATGCGGATGCGAACCCGCGACCCTCAGATTACGAGTCGCACGCCTTAACGCGCTTGGCCATGCCGGGCCCGTAGAATCAATAAATAAAAGTGCGCTCCCCGCTAGTACAGCGGCAAGTCATCGGATTTGCAACGCTAAAATCAGGGGGTTTGATTCTCCTCGATGGTCTCAGCAGATAGCCTGATGTGGCTTTGCTACAACAAAAACACACACACACAAGAAAGTAATAATGAATCAACAGTTTTTAACCAAAATTAGGAAATATAACAACTGTTTTCAAATGACTTTATTTAGGGCTACAAAAATTAATGAACAAGGTTACATGATCACATTCAACGTACAAGACAAAGTCCACCATAGTACTGGTTTATTAAACCTCTTCCCATTGAATCACACAAATTTGTACAAATCTATTTCATGGTAAAAGTTACCAGAAGAGCCTAGACAAAGAAAAGAGAATATTTCAGAAATTGAAATAAACTTAGTTACAGTTTTGCAACAAATGTTACACTCAGACAATTCCTACATCAAAAAATTCAAATCAGCTATAGAAAACATACATCAGAAGATTCGAAAACTGTTTTTAATACTGATAGAAACTTCGGTTTCATGCTCCAGTTTCTGATGAAGTGAGACCCCCGCTAGTGCAGCGGTATGTCTACGGATTTACAACATTAAAATCAGGGTTCAATTCCCTCAGTGGGCTCAGCAGAGTGCTCGATGTGGCTTTGGTATAAGTTATTGTTTTGTTGTTTTGAATTAAGCGCAAAGCTACACAATGGGCTATCTGTACTCTGCCCACCACAGGTATCGAAACCCGGTTTTTAACGTTGTAAATCCGCAGACATACTGCTGAATCACTGGGGGCTTTGCTATAAGAAAACACACACACACACGCTGATTAAGCGACAACATTGATGGTTTGAAAGGAGTATTCAAGGAGAGATATTGGACTTTGGCAAAGAAATAACAGATTAAAAAAAGTAGTGAATATTAATAAGACATACCATTTATTACAACATCTATTATTTTGAAAGGGGAAAAACAATAATAATTTCACAGTTAAGTCAAGAAATCCTCACATTAGAAATTTTACGGTGAACACAAAGTTATTGCGTACAGTTTAATGTTTAGGGAAAGTGAGTTTAACACTATTTTGAAGGCAATGGATCATTTGCTGTTGCTATGTGTGCATAAATTAAGCTAGAGAGGATAATCTTTGAAAAACTAACCAAAAGAACTTGAGAAAAGTAATTTGGACACCTGCGCTGGGAATAATTAAATCAGTTAGTGTTCTATAATCTTCTGATACGTTATTTTGTCTTAGATCTCGTATCGTCACAGACAAGTATTAAAACCACATTTTGTACAGACTTCGGTGACTCGAGCACAAGTTCCTAAAACACTGCCGACTAAACATTCTAAGTCTAGAGTTTTAAGAAAAGAAACATTGTCATTTTTGTATTTTTCTCTCATTCTTATAACAAATAAATATTTTAGGAAGCTTTTGTCTTACTTTTTAAGTGAAATATGCCTTTGTCATTATCAGATCCGTGCTATTTTATACAGAATTAATAAACGATCGAAGATAATGTAGTTTATTGATTTTATTTAGCAAAACGTTCTCTTGTCTGTAAGGCAAAGACAAGTCTTTGGAAATTCCTCATTTATTCCCTCATGACTGTGAACATAAATCATTTATTTTTACTATTCTGCAAACATCGATTTTTATGAAAAATCACACATGTTACTTCACGTTATTTAACGGTTTATTTTACTGGTTTTTCATTGTAAACATATTTTCCGAAAAGGGACAAGTAGTTATTGTTATTTGAAGTATAAGATTAAAGTCAAAATCATGGCTTAAACTTCAACTTTCCGTAAGAAATTCTGATAAACGAGTTCGTGCAAAGAAAACGTTGTATTCATTTAGTGGTTTCGTGTGTTTTCTCTCCTGCCTTCACTCGAACCACAGTCTCTAATCTTAGTTACTGTTATTACTTATTATTCCTGTACCATTTTGTATTATTCATATTTGTTTCATGTGACAACAATTAGAAGGCAAGTGCCTAACTCTTTCACTGCCATGGACACGTATCCATCACCTTTAGATCACTGACATGGACAGGTATACATCACCTTCAGATCACTAACATGGACACATGTACGTCACCCCCAGATCACTGCCATGGACACGTATCCATCATCTTTAGGTCACTGACATGGACACATGTTTGTCACCACCTTAGATCACTGCCATGGACACGTATACATCACCTTTAGATCACTGACATGGACAGGTATACATCACCTTTAGATCACTGACATGGACACATGCATCTCACCCCCAGATCACTGCCATGGACATGTATCCATCATCTTTAGATCACTGACATGAACATATGTATGTAAACCTCAGATCACTGACATGGACACGTATCCATCATCTTTAGATCACTGACATGGACACATGTATGTCACCTCCAGATCACTGACATGGACATGTATCCATCATCTTTAGATCACTGACATGAACATATGTATGTTACCCTCAGATCACTGACATGGACATGTATCCATCATCTTTAGATCACTGACATGGACACATGTATCTCACCCCCAGATCACTGCCATGGACACGTATCCATCATCTTTAGATCACTGACATGAACATATGTATGTCACCCCCAGGTCACTGACATGGACACGTATCCATCATCTTTAGATCACTGACATGAACATATGTATGTCACCCCCAGGTCACTGACATGGACACGTATCCATCATCTTTAGATCACTGACATGGACACATGTATCTCACCCCCAGATCACTGCCATGGACATGTATCCATCATCTTTAGATCACTGACATGGACACATGTATGTCACCTCCAGATCACTGACATGACATGTATACATCATCTTTAGATCACTGACATGGACACTTATATGTCACCTCTAGCCAGTTACTGGCCAGTGTTGTTTAATGATTTGTTACTGGTCAGTGTTGTTTAATGATTTGTTACTGGCCAGTGTTGTTTAATGATTTGTTACTGGTCAGTGTTGTTTAATGATTTGTTACTGGCCAGTGTTGTTTAATGATTTGTTACTGGCCTGTGTTGTTTAATGATTTGTTACTGGTCAGTGTTGTTTAATGCTTTGTTACTGGTCAGTGTTGTTTAATGATTTGTTAAGGACCAGTACTGTTGAGTAATTTGTTATTGGTATGTATTGCTTAATAATTTGTTAATGAACACTAATATTAATCCGTGATGACGAGAAAACCCATTTGTAGAGGAAAATATATATGTAAAAATGGCTGGGATGGGTAGAGAAAGCACTACGTAGAGGAGTGAACGTGACGGTCACCGAATAAGGTCAAAACGTTGGTCGCTCCTCTGCATAGAGCTTTCTCTACCCATACCAGCCGTTTTTACAAATAGACCACTAATATTATTCAATTATTTGTTAATGACCAGTATTGTTTACTTATGTGCCACTGGTCAATATTGTTTAAAGATTTATCACTGGTCGGTGTTGTTTGTTCAATTACACTGCACAACAATTTTTTTGAGAAGTTTTGCTTCCTGAAAAGTTTTTGCTGATTGTGACAGGTACCTGGTGGGTATGCACAAACATAGTTTTGGTTTTGCTTCATCACGTAGGAACTCTGAGAAATAGACAGTTAACTCTTTACCGGCAATAACGTATTTAATTGCGTTTATGTTTCTAATACGCTATTAAGTTCAACATAATTAAAAGTGTTTTTGCTCCTGATTTTCGTTTGTATTCAATGTCCGGTGCATCACGTTGCAGTGTCCAACAGAAGTCAGCCAGCATTGACGGATTACAGTTGTCCTGATATCGTTTTTCCATTGCAGCAAAACTGAAGATTTCGAAGAAACGGTACATGATGGGCAAATTTGGATGTGATTTTCGTGATCAGCAGCCAAAATTTATAAGGATCACCCAACAGTATTCACGAAGCAAAATCTTTGTTGTGCAGTGTTATTTGTTACTTTATTTGCTTTTAGTAAGTGTTTATACAGAACTGATTGAATTATTTTACGGGTTCCATATTCCTTTCATCTTTACAGTTAACTTTTTTGTAATCAGAAGTTATTCATATTGAATTGAATATCATTTTATAAAATAATTATCACTGAAGAATTGTACCACGAATATAAATATTTAACCAGTTTATATTTAACCACTTCAGATAAAAGATATTTAGATTTTTAGACGCGGCTGAACAGTTCATATAATGGCTCTTAGCGTGTTTGTGTTTTCATGTACAACCTTTTAACTTATAGCACTGTAATATCTTAACTGATTTGGATTTAATTACAGTTTTGAACCCAGTGCGTCAAATACATTCGCTTGATGTATTTGACTGCGTCCAAGGTATCATAGATTAATCTATTCTATTCCCGTTTAAAGTAATTTCAATTTGAGGGTAGGCAGGTATAAATTGTGATGAGTAATGAAATATAACCTAATATATGTGCGCACCACGCTTGGTATTGGTGGCGCATAAAAGTATATCTAATAAAAAGAATAGAAAAAAAGATCTCGTAGGTTAATTTACTCTAATCCTTCCTAAAATATTTTCAAGTGCCGTAACTGTTGAGGATTCCCTCTTGTCTACATAACCTTTCCATGTAGTCATCTTTTACCGGAGTGTTTGAAAACACAAATGCTTGAAACACAGTTCTTCTTTATGGAAGACAAAATATCACTAAATTTTGAGTGCTTTGTAATTTATCAAAGGCTTAACAAATATAGCATAACAGGTTTCAAAGACAAAAGTAGTTAAAGTTAATATCTGGACCAAGAAATTCGACTTCAACGCTTCACAATAGGTGACCAAATTGGACAAAGAATCGTTTGCCTCTTTAGATAAAACTGAATCAATCCAATGTGTGAAAGACATCATATGAGCGAGAATATTCTAAAGTTTCATGAAAACTGCAGTAGTGAAGAAGTGTCTGCCTATTATGGAAACATACGTTTGTACATTGAAAAAATATATAATAAGTCAAATATATATAAATATAATTGTCAAGAAACGAAAGAGTTGTTTATTTTAGTTTCGTATTCATTAAGTTATTTTTTTATATTATTTCCATGAAATGGATAACTTTCGTATTCAACAAAAGTTTATTTTCTGTATTGTTTCCAGGAAATGCATAGTTGTTAATTTTAGTTTCGTATTAACTAAAAGTTTATTTTTATACTGTTTCCAGGAAATGTACCGTTGTTGGTTTTAGTTTCGTATTCACTAGTCCCCCGCTGGTACAGCAGCAAGTCTATGGATTTACAAGGATAAAATCAGGGTTCGATTCCCTCGGTGGACTCAACAGATAGCCCCATATAGCTTTGCTATAAGAAAACACACACACACATTGACAAAAATTATGAATAATCAAAAATATTTATTCATTCTCTATAAATTCTCATTGAATTCATTCTAACTTTAGAAAAAACAGAAGTGAAACAGGTGTCGTGTAGCTAATCCAAAACATGGTGAATAATGGTAAAATGACAATTGATTGGCAGTTATTTTATCATATAAACTTCTAATAAAAATAACAGTCGATTGATAACAAAATTCTAGAATTTCAACCTCAGTGTTATTTTTTCATAAAAGGTAAAACCATTACTTTCAGTATATCTTTATCATTAGAAAACATGGTTGTAATTCTAAATAAATGTGGATTTGATATTTGAAAAAAAAACACTTTTTTCCAGCGTTTTGTACTACGAATCTAATTCATTACACAGTTTGTGCCCAGTCTTGGCGTAATGCACTCATTGTAATCCGATAATTTGACCCAAATAAATATTAAATTTAGGGTGTTTTTACTTTGTAATTTGTATATGTATCTATGTATATAAAATAATACTATATTTACATCTATACTTCCAGACAATTAGGGCGCGGCATGGCCAGGAGGTTGAGGTACTCAACTCGTAGTCCGAGGGTCGCGGGTTCAAATCCCCGTCACACTAAACATGCTCGCCCTTTCCTCCGTGGGGGCGTTATAATGTGATGGTCAATCACACTATTCGTTGGTAAAAAGTAGCCCAACAATTGGCAGTGGGTGGCGATTACTAGCTGCCTTCCCTCTAGTCTTACACTGCTAAATTAGGGACGGCTTGCGCAGATAGCACTCGTGTAGCTTTGCGCGAAATTCGAAAACAAACAAACAAACAAAATAATTACCTTAATAATCAAATCTTTTCATCTGAGCAATTAACAGAAACTCACCTTCTAATATGAACTACTCACAAAGCAGTCGTTGTTTGCACAAGTGCGAAAGAATTTATTATGTTTTAAGATTTATTGAGTTAGTCTACACTGAGCTTCTATTTAAGCTCAAGTTTGAACTACTAAAAAAAATGAAAACTGTTTATTGGACATTGAAGAAAGAAGTGAATAAAAAATTACATTTCAACCAAAAGGAAGAAAATGCAGTTTAGAAGCTTTTCCGAAACAAAAATTTAAGAGTTGGTAAAAATCGGACAATAAGGTTAAGAAGTAAGTAAGTTGCACGTGAAGTAGTGTTTTAGATGTTTTATGAACTTTCTAATCGTCTTGTAAGCATTGACTTTAATAGGGCAGAACACCACAGTTCTTTGGTATATGCAACTTTGGTACAAGCATTCCTCGTAAGTAAGAGAACCTAGTTTCTAAACGGAAATAGATTAAGGAATGTAGAAATTGTTTTTCCAAGAAGACGAAGAAATAAACCTAACAAACTTAACTGACAGCCTTTGGTCACCTCTATGTTCGACCATCTTAATCATAAAATATGAGATTAAATTATCGCCATAAAGACAACGTTCAGTTTTATTCTAAATTAGACTCGAAGCCTAAAACATGGAAAACCGGCAGTTGAAATCTGGTAAAACAGCGTCTGTTTTTGAATTTCGCACAAAGCTCCACGAGGAATATCTGCGCTAGCCATCCCTAATTCAGCAGTGTAACACTAGAAGGAAGGCAACTAGTCAAAACCGCCTGCCATAAACGCTTTGGACTAGCATTTTACCAATGAATAGTGGGATTGTGCGTAATTTATAACGCCCATACGACTGAAAGAGAAAGCATGTTCGGAGACGGGGTTGTAGAACTAAAGAAAAAGTTAGTTTTCTGTGAGTTCATTTGCATTCATCAGGATTAATATAGGCTAAATAAGGTTGATTCATGTAGTCCAGTATTTTGAAAATATTCCTTACTATAACTAAAGCATATTAGTGCGCTAATCTAACTGTCAAAAAATATAAACAAAGTGATATTTCACGATTGGTAAATAATTGAATTATACTGTCCTTTTAGTTAAATGTATAAATATTTTCAGAAACCAGCATTAAAAATGCTAAAAACATATCCTTTACCCCCGCCTTCATATTCGGCGACTATCAAACACGAAATTGCAAAATTAGCGGTGCTCTACAACAATAGAAGTGGAAAGAAGAGTATATATCTTTATGGAATAATTAGAAAATCCAGCTAGACATTAGCGGTGCTCTACAACAATAGAAGTGGAAAGAAGAGTTTATATCTTTATGGAATAATTAGAAAATCCAGCTAGACATTAGCGGTGCTCTACAACAATAGAAGTGGAAAGAAGAGTATATATCTTTATGGAATAATTAGAAAATCCAGCTAGACATTAGCGGTGCTCTACAACAATAGAAGTGGAAAGAAGAGTATATATCTTTATGGAATAATTAGAAAATCCAGCTAGACATTAGCGGTGCTCTACAACAATAGAAGTGGAAAGAAGAGTATATATCTTTATGGAATAATTAGAAAATCCAGCAGGACAGAATTAATGCATTTATTGTCAAGACAAGTTAGGAATCCTTACTAGAAACTTGAGATAAGACTTAGTTACCATGTGCTTTTCATCATTTATTGTCAAGACAAGATGTATTAATACACCATATTTTATATTGTAGCTATTATAAGTTTTGTTTTACTTTATTTACATTATGTAACTATTGAAATTACTTTGTTTTTGCTGGAGTTAATATACATGATTAGATTTTATTTTTTTGACGCTAGTGTCGTGTTATCATTGTTTGTTCGTTTTGAATTTCGCGCAAAGCTACTCGAGGGCTATCTGCGTTAGCCGTCCCTAATTTAGCAGTGTAAAACTAGGGGAAGGCAGCTAGTCATCACCACCCACCGCCAACATGTTTGACGTGACGGGGATCCGAACCTACGACCCTCGGATTAGGAGGCGAACGTCTTAACACATTTGGCCATGCCGAGCCCGTGTTTTCATATACAAAAGTTTTGTATCGCAGTAAATTTTCGTCTTATATTACGAATCCAGTAACGATTTTTTCTGCAACCATTAAATTTACTTAGTAAGTATTGTTTTACAACTGCTCGTGACATGTTTATTTGAATGTCTTCATAAGTATTGTTTTACAACTGCTCGTGACATGTTTATTTGAATGTCTTCATAAGTATTGTTTTACAACTGCTCGTGACATGTTTATTTGAATATCTCCGATACATAACTATACACTGCCAACGAGATTTTGCGCAGTCTTATATCTCAACAAAATAATTAACTACGCATTCAAATGGAAAGGGCAACAAAATAATTAACTACGCATTCAAATGGAAAGGGCAACAAAATAATTAACTACACATTCAAATGGAAAGGGCAACAAAATAGTTAACTACACATTCAAATGGAAAGGGCAACAAAATAATTAACTACGCATTCAAATGGAAAGGGCAACAAAATAATTAACTACGCATTCAAATGGAAAGGGCAACAAAATAATTAACTACGCATTCAAATGGAAAGGGCAACAAAATAATTAACTACGCATTCAAATGGAAAGGGCAACAAAATAATTAACTACGCATTCAAATGGAAAGGGCAACAAAATAATTAACTACGCAATCAAATGGAAAGGGCAACAAAATAATTAACTACGCTTTCGAAAATTAAAAGACCCTAATGTAAATAACACATATGGAGACTTTTAGGTGTACTCGTAGGAAGGTTCTTTGGACTCATAGTGCGTATTTTTAATAACGCACTGAGCGGAACTCATAAAATTCTAAAGTGTAATATTACTATGCCCCTCAGGCATTACATAAACTTGCGAAATTTCATACGCCATCTTTTTATTATTTTGGTTACAGAATTCTTCCAAAATCAACAACCAAACGTAAACTTAATTATCCGTGACAAAAAATAACTTACATGTTCGTCACTAACCTTTACGACTATACACACAAGTAAAACACACCCTCCACTCTATTGAGAGTTTTTTAATCAGATGTCTACTTCATTATCATATAATACAATACACGTTTGGACTATTTTTTTTTACTAAATTAGAAATATGACTCCAAGTTAGCACTTTTCCAGAAAGTGTAGATCTGATGGGTCTATGTGTGCGCGTCTTGTTCAAAATAAATGGCCATCCGTAGTCCTCAAATCTTCATCACCCCAAGCATGCTCGCACTTTCAGCTGTGGTGAAGTTATGATGTGACGGTTAATCCTAGTATTCGTTAACATAACAGTAGCCCAAGAGTTGGTGGTGATGGTTAGCTGCCTTCCCTCTAATCTTACACTACTAAATTAGGGACGGCTAGCACAGATAGCCCTCGAGTAGCTTTGTGCGAAATTTACAAAACAAACAAACAAACCACCGAGGGGAATCAAACACCTGATTTTAGCGCTGTAAATTCGTAGACTTACCACTGCACCAGCAGGGGACTGGTAGCGTACGAAACTATGAACGAATATTTTAGTATAAAGACACATAAAAATAATTTTACCGTCGACCTACTTATGGGTTAAAACTCTTGACTGTTCGTATAAACAGTAAAAATAGTACACACTTTCGTCATGTACTTACGCATATATATTTTCAATTAACTATTTACGATTTTGTAATTCTTCTGAGTATTATAAATTATATTCAGACAATAGTTTTATTACCATCATTGCTAGGACATTGCGTAATCAGTGTGATTACGAACACATCTGACGATACCATGGGATAATGTAAGATAAATAAATAAAATAAGTTGATTATTAACACTGAACAAAATCTTAAAATTATGTAACTGTATACTCATACCAGATTCTTGTGATCATTTGATAAAGTAGGATAACAAGTGGCAAAAGGTCAACATGAAGTGAATTCATATCGCATCTTATAAAGTCACATTTCCATTTCATGATATCAAACTAACACAATGCTTTACAATATTGACGTAAGTCAATATCAGAAGTCCATGATCCTTCAAGAGTAGCATGTATAGCCCATTTTTTCATGTCCCCCGATGTGACCACGGTAAGCCTTCGGAATCAAACGTTCGATTCTCCTCGGTGGACATAACAGACAGCCCGATGTGGCTTTGCTGTAAGAAAATCCCACCGTGATTATTTGAAAACTAAAGCTCAAATTCCTCATTTATTATTCTATACACATCGTGTAGCCTGGGTCTGCATACCCTGCGATTAATTTTAATGTTCCTGGCGATGCCATCTTACAGAAACGGGTCACGGCGTGAAGAAATAAACAACAAAGAAACGTTTTAGTGCTTTTAGGCTTTTGTTTCTAAGTATTTCGTATTTATAACTTGTTTTTTAACAACATAAAGAAACGTTTTAGTGCTTTTAGGCTTTTGTTTCTAAGTATTTCGTATTTATAACTTGTTTTTAACAACATAAAAAAACGTTTTAGTGCTTTTAGGCTTTTGTTTCTCAGTATTTCGTATTTATAACTTGTTTTTTAACAACATAAAAAAACGTTTTAGTGCTATTAGGCTTTTGTTTCTCAGTATTCCGTATTTATAACTTGTTTTTAATGTGCTTTTTTAAAACATTATAAATGCAGTTCTATGTTTCTGCTTCCAACCAAATGGATTTTCATAACTTTAATGTTTTCAGTATGGAATTTTTCGTTTGATTTGGTTTGTTTTGAATTTCGCGCAAAGCTACACGAGATCTATCTGCGTTATATAGGTTTTGTAGCATGATATTGTTTGTTTGTTTTTGAATTTCGCACAAAACTACTAGAGGGCTATCTGTGCAAGCCGTCCCTAATTTAGCAGTGTAAGACTAGAGGGAAGGCAGCTAATCATCACCACCCACCACCAACTCTTGGGCTACTCTTTTACCAACAAATAGTTGGATTTACCGTCGCATTATAACGTCCCCACGCCTCAGAGGGCGAGCGTGTTTGGTGCGACCGGGATTCGAATTCGCGATCTTTGGAGTACGAGTCGAACGCCTTAACACGCTTGGCCATGCCTGGCCCTAGAGTCTACTTACAATTTTATCTGTTAAGGTATTAAAAGTGATTCCTATTATTCAGGCTATGATGTTAAACACAATTATATATCTTTCTGATCACGTAAATTACGTGAGGCTGTTACAATTGTTGTTCAATAATTATAAAATCATTTTCAAACTTAAATTTTTCTATGGATGATAAGTCATTTTACAGCACTCTATGTGTCGTGATATAATCATACTAAATAATTAACATCTTAATGCTGTCACATAAACTTCTCAGTAAAGATTAACTGTGTATTTTAACATACAAGTCAAAGTATAACAGCCCTCGGAAAGGCTCGCACACTTCGCTTATTTCTTAGTGTTATTCACTCTAGATAAACTGATCCAATCTCTATGTAAATCTGTTAAAATCTGAGACGCTTGCTGAAATTAAACAGTGCATGACAATGTAACCAACCTCATAGCATGTAATCGATATTCACTTTGTATTATCGTAGACCTTTGTTTGTTTTAGTGAATTTCGAGCGCAGCTGCTTTAGGGCATCTGCGCCACCTACCTAATTTTTGAGGTGATAAACTTGAGGAAAGGTACGTAATCAACACCATCACCGCCGACTCGTGGGGTACTCTGTAGAAACTATTAATGAGACTGATTTCACATTATAACAACCTACACAACTGAAAATGCGAGTATGTTGGGTTATGGTGTTAGTTTTACACTTCTGTTTTAATAATTAATCAAATCAGAACCAATTTCTTTGTTACTATAGGAAAATGTTAATTACTATACGCTTGTTAGACCACTAAATTACAAAAGTTTATTACCGATGAAATATTGTGAATGTTATATACGCTAATACGTGGGTAAGTAAACTTTCTGATTGCTTTCTGTGAATTTTACTCTGTCATGAAAAACATCTGGTTTGTAAAATGTTATAGCTTTAATGAAAGAAGGTAAAACGAACACTTCAAGTCGGTAAAATCTATTATAAAAATTGTTTAACTTTCAAATGAGCAATACCACAACATGAAGTATTGTTTAAATTTCAAGTGAGCAATACCACAACAAGAAGTATTGTTTGACTTTCAAATGAGCAATACCACAACAATAAGTATTGTTTTACTTTCAAATGACCATTACCAAAACAAGAAATATTGTGTAACTTTCAAATGAGCAATACCACAACAAAAAGTATTGTTTAACTTTCAAGTGAGCAATACCACAACAAAAAGTATTGTTTAACTCTCAAATGACCATTACCAAAACAAGAAGTATTGTGTAACTTTCAAATGAGCAATACCACATCAAGAAGCATTGTTTAACTTTCAAATGAGCAATACCACAACAAGAAGTATTGTTTAAATTTCAAATAAGCAATACCACAACAAGAAGTATTGTTTAACTTTCAAATGACCATTACCAAAACAAGAAGTATTGTGTAACTCTCAAATGAGCAATACCACAACAAAAAGTATTGTTTAACTTTCAAATGAGCAATACCACAACAAGAAGTATTGTGTAACTCTCAAATGAGCAATACCACAACAAGAAGTATTGTGTAACTCTCAAATGAGCAATACCACAACAAAAAGTATTGTTTAACTTTCAAATGAGCAATACCACAACAAGAAGTATTGTTTAACTTTCAAATGAGCAATACCACAACAAGAAGTATTGTTTAACTTTCAAATGACCATTACCACATCAAGAAGTATTGTTTAACTTTCAAATGAGCAATACCACAACAAGAAGTATTGTTTAACTTTCAAATGAGCAATACCACAACAAAAAGTATTGTGTAACTCTCAAATGACCATTACCAAAACAAGTAGTATTGTGTAACTTTCAAATGAGCAATACCACAACAAGAAGTATTGTTTAACTTTCAAATGACCATTACCAAAACAAGTAGTATTGTGTAACTTTCAAATGAGCAATACCACAACAAGAAGTATTGTTTAACTTTCAAATGAGCAATACCACAACAAGAAGTATTGTTTAACTTTCAAATGAGCAATACCAAAACAAGAAGTATTGTGTAACTTTCAAATGACCATTACCAAAACAAGAAATATTGTGTAACTTTCAAATGAGCAATACCACAACAAAAAGTATTGTTTAAATTTCAAGTGAGCAATACCACAACAAGAAGTATTGTTTGACTTTCAAATGAGCAATACCACAACAATAAGTATTGTTTTACTTTCAAATGACCATTACCAAAACAAGAAATATTGTGTAACTTTCAAATGAGCAATACCACAACAAAAAGTATTGTTTAACTTTCAAGTGAGCAATACCACAACAAAAAGTATTGTTTAACTCTCAAATGACCATTACCAAAACAAGAAGTATTGTGTAACTTTCAAATGAGCAATACCACATCAAGAAGCATTGTTTAACTTTCAAATGAGCAATACCACAACAAGAAGTATTGTTTAAATTTCAAATAAGCAATACCACAACAAGAAGTATTGTGTAACTTTCAAATGAGCAATACCACAACAAGAAGTATTGTGTAACTTTCAAATGAGCAATACCACAACAAAAAGTATTGTTTAACTTTCAAATGAGCAATACCACAACAAGAAGTATTGTTTAACTTTCAAATGAGCAATACCACAACAAGAAGTATTGTTTAACTTTCAAATGAGCAATACCACAACAAGAAGTATTGTTTAACTTTCAAATGAGCAATACCACAACAAGAAGTATTGTTTAACTTTCAAATGAGCAATACCACAACAAAAAGTATTGTGTAACTCTCAAATGATCATTACCACAACAAGAAGTATTGTGTAACTTTCAAATGAGCAATACCACAACAAGAAGTATTGTTTAACTTTCAAATGAGCAATACCACAACAAGAAGTATTGTGTAACTTTCAAATGACCATTACCAAAACAAGAAGTATTGTGTAACTTTCAAATGAGCAATACCACATCAAGAAGCATTGTTTAACTCTCAAATGACCATTACCAAAACAAGAAGTATTGTGTAACTTTCAAATGAGCAATACCACAACAAGAAGTATTGTGTAACTTTCAAATGAGCAATACCACATCAAGAAGCATTGTTTAACTCTCAAATGACCATTACCAAAACAAGAAGTATTGTGTAACTTTCAAATGACCATTACCAAAACAAGTAGTATTGTGTAACTTTCAAATGAGCAATACCACAACAAGAAGTATTGTTTAACTTTCAAATGAGCAATACCACAACAAGAAGTATTGTTTAACTTTCAAATGAGCAATACCACAACAAGAAGTATTGTTTAACTTTCAAATGAGCAATACCACAACAAGAAGTATTGTTTAACTTTCAAATGAGCAATACCACAACAAGTAGTATTGTTTAACTTTCAAATGAGCAATATTACAACAAGTATTACTACACTTCAAAATATGAATATTATAACATTAAAAACTGTTTTACCACATTTCCAAGTTCCAATATTACAACAATTATGTATTGTGAACTGAGTTTTCTAAACCTTCTGCCGTTTTTCTTGGTTTCTAGACAATGGTTCAGATTCTTTGCCGAGTTCTTCATCAGACCACTATTTTGTGGAAAAATAGGAAAATTGTAAAGAAGTAAGACGGCCTTCTTAGGAAGCTATTCAGGTGTTAATAATTTTGATTGGTCAATAGGAACACATTTGAATCATGTTTGTTAAGTCTCTTCAGAAAGAGGTTCCAGATATTGGAAATTTCGTTGGAGGTCTTCGTTTGTCGTGACGTTCACGTGCGCAAATGTTTATTCTGAGTGCTCTAATTCATATAAAATTGCTATATAGATCCACAGTAAACCGAATTGACGCGCTGAACACGTTGCCTACTTAACTTTAAAAGAAAATAATGCTATCGAAAAATGTATGCATTTTAGTTAGTTTTTATACATGAGTTATAAAAAAAACGAATAACAACCCATCTAATATTCGAATCCAAACGTTCAGTTGATATGGAAGAAAGTAAACGTTAGTGTACTATTAGCAAACATATACTCGTTGTGAACTTCCAGTCTATTCGCAAAATTCAGAGATTATTTTGTATTTATTTTGTGAAATAACCAGCTTTCATATTGAAACTAAAACCAGAATCTATTAAGAATGTCTGGTTTATATCGAAATAGACTTAATAAAATTGAAAAGGACAGTATGATAGTGTATTTCTGTCAATTAAAACGACTGGGTTCGACTCTACCAATATTACAATATAAAGTAATTAGATCATTAGATCGTAATTCATAGATACATATATACGTAAACTTTCTATCGTGTAATTCACGAGCCAGAAGGTTTGTAAACGTTTGCGTGATTTCAAACAGGGCCGGTATGGCCAAGCGTGTTAAGGCGTGCGATTCTAATCTGAGGGTCGCTGGTTCGCAGCCGCGTCGCGCCAAACATGCTCGCCCTCCCAGCCGTGGGTGCGTTATAATGTGACGGTCAATCCCACTATTCGTTGGTAAAAGAGTAGCCCAAGAGTTGGCGGTGGGTGGTGATGACTAGCTGCCTTCCCTCTAGTCTTACACTGCTAAATTAGGGACGGCTAACACAGATAGCCCTCGAGTAGCTTTGTGGGAAATTCCAAAACAAACAAACGATTTCAAACAATAATATATAATTATTAATATTTGATAAATTTATAGCTTGAATTATTTTAATGGAATAAGGGTGGATTTTTATTTGTTCCTTGTTCATCACCCACAAATATTAACATTTATATGTTATTGATGGGTATGATGGATATTGTAGAAAGGTTTATTTGATGTTACGTCTTTTTAGTCCAAAATTAACAGTTTATATTAACCTTTTGTCATATTGTTTTAACTATTATTAATTTGCAAGTTGAGCCTTGCAAGGTAAAAGGCTAAAATCCGGGGCTGTGGTTGAGCTATACCATTGTAACCTAATCATTTAGAGTAGCCCAAAATTTGGCTGTGTAAGCACTGTTGACTTGTGTCCTTTCTTCAGGCAGCATAGATAGATTACTTTACAGGTATTTAGGTAAAAGGTAAGTCTAATCATTTTATACCGTAGATATTGACTATTTTATATTCAGCAAGTCTGTATTCATGGCTTTAGAATTACTGTGAACATTCTAGAACACATATATCATTCCAGACAAGCATATCTAATTGTTTCTTGGAATTCTTTATAGCACAGGCTTAACTCCAATTGTTGCTTCAATATAAAATGTTTACCCATAAGCCTGTTATTTAACTTTTAGGAATGAGGTTTACGCGTGGAATGTCATTGTCAATAGCTAGTGTGTCAAATCGTAAATCATGATTCGTGTCCCGTTTACGGCAAAATAAAACTTGGACTACTTAGAGTTATGAGTGCGTTAAAAGAACAGTCGTCAGTTTCCGATATTCGATTAAAGAAACCCAAGTACGTAATAAGATATAATATAACTTGTAATATTTGTCCGAAGATAGCTTGTTTAACGTGTACACCATCAATTTCTTCTACTTTTCCCAGGCCCGTCACGGCCAGGTAGTTAGACTTGTAAACTGAGGGTTGCGGATTCGAATTCCCGTCACACCAAACATGCTCGTCCTTTCATCCGTGAGGGCATTATAAAGTGAAGATCAATCCCACTATTCGTTGGTAAAAGAGTAGCCTAAGAGTTGGCGGTGGGTGATAATAACTAGCTGCCTTCCTTCTAGTCTTACAGTGCTAACTTAGGGATGACTAGCGCAGATAGCCCTCGAGTAGCTTTGCGCGAAATTCAAAAACAAAAACAACAAACAAACCTAATTAGTCCACCGCTGATACAACGCTGAAACCAAGGGTTCGATTCCCCTCGGTGGACTCAGCAAATAGCCCAATGCGGATTTGCTCTAAGAAAACACGCACTCACACACACGTTAATTATAGTTTTTCTCACCTTACCCACCGCGGATTCAAAACCAGAAAACTTATTTGCGCATCGCGTGATTTTCATCACATATTTTACACTTAGTGGTTTCTCATGCTTCACCACTTTTAGGCGCATGAGCAGTAACTTTTAAAATACAATTATTCCAGGGAATGATAAAACACGCTTCAAATTGTATATCTTCCATTTACCCATAAACCTCTCGCACGTGCGATATAAAAACTATTTAGTGTAGTCGTAAAACCTGAATTTACCACAAGTCTTCCTGACAGATTTCTATCTGCATCAAATCCCAAAAATAAAGATCTACTTAAATGAGGTTATAAACGTGAGATCGAGCAGGAAAAACTTTCTCTCAAGGGTTACTTTGGATCGTAAACATTCTAAAAAAATATATATATATATATATATATATACAAGATGCACTCAAGAACATTTACATTACTTATAAGTCGATGTCTAGTAGAGATTTGTATTTTCCTGGGAATTAGTTTGGCGCGTGAGATATTCATTACAGATTACATCCTCCGATTTCATGTTAGAAGCTGTGGTAATGTTACAATATCTTTCTCGACGTAACCGAATTTTGTTGTATTAATTCATTCGCTGAGCTACTCAAGATATGTGACGTAAATAGAGTCGTGAAACGCGGCAAATAATCAGTATTAGTAACCCGAATCTTTAACAAATTTTACTCATTTGATTCAAACTATTAGAGCGTGACACCACGACAAGTGCAAACCTAGCAGAAAATTCATGACGCCGTGACAAGTGTGACTATTTGTGTCGTCAGGACAAGAGGAAGCCATATAGAACATTCTATAGGGAATCAAACCGGCAATGTCACTTGGCAGTTACTTGAATTTGAAATAACTGCCCACGAGAGTTACATAAATGTATTGTTAACCATGCTATTCACTGGAATAAAACCTGTTGTCAGTTGTTGCTGGCTTGTTGACAGGCTCGATATAAAGTTTCTGAATTAATACAAACTTCGCTACTTGTGCCGCTGATGTCAATACGTCTTAGGACTAATTGCTTACAGAGATATTATTAGATTACCCTATGACAGTAACATGGAATAGGCAAACAGATATACTTGTGTCTTGTGGTCTCAAACTTGAAACTAGAAACCAATTTTTTAAAACAAACAGTCTTGAATATTTTACTGCATTTCACAGAATTTATGGTATAAACCTTTGAAAATATTAAAATATACTAACTATACTACATCTACCACTTAAAGTGCCTACGAGGTTTATCACCTAATACAACTGCTCATTAGGTTAGCTGTAAATGCCAGACATACCAGAGATGTAGGTGCTACTTATATCAATAGTTGCTATGCATAACTACTGTTATGAAGTAAACTAGGCTACTTAAGTGAATGTAATTGTCATTAATTTTATATTATTTATTAACCACTTTTACGAAATGATTAATCATTGAATTTATTTTTTACTTTATTTCTAACCTAGGTTGTTTATGTTTTACTGTTTTATTTGAAATGATTTTACTATCAATCAGAATAAACTGGCAAAGCAGGAAGCTAATGTTCTACTCTAAGCAGAAAAACTTTGCGTTGGTATTTTAAGAAATTATTGGTGAATGTGAAAAAGGCTATATTACTACATGTGAAATATACGTAGTTCATCAGAGTATCTGGGTTACTACACAGTAGATGTCTACCTGCATTATAACCATCAGGAATACCTAACTGTACGACATAGTAATTATGAAAAATGCTTTACTATATAGCATATTAACTACTAGGAATACTTTATTGCATGGCATAGTAATCATAAAAAATACTTTACTGCATAGCATAGTGACTAGCAAAGGTTAACTACAGAAAACAGCATTTTACTTTATGGTTTAATAACCACCAGGAAAACTTCACTGCATCTCATAGTAATCACCGGGAAAGTTTTACTAAGTGTTCTAGTAAATACCAAGAAGTATTCGTTGATGTCTGTTTTGTTTACAATTACAAAACGTTGATGGTTTATCTCACTTTTTCTAATAAACGATCGTGATTTACTGAGGACTAACATTTTTTACGTATTATACTACCTGTAATCATAGGAAGGCCCTGGCATGGCCTGGTGGTTATGAGCATTCGACTTGCAATCTGCGGGTATCGAGTTCATCAAACATGCTCGTATTTACAACCGAATTGGTGGTGTTGACGAGCTGCCTTTCATTCAGACTGTAGCGTCAAAATTAAGGACGGCTAACGCAGATCGTCCTCGAGTAGCTTCACGCGAAATAAAATAAAACACACACAAAGAAAAGCAGTAGTAACAGAAAACAACTCACACATTCCGGTCCGACTCATTCTTGCGAACGGTTAAGAAATCCGGTGTCAGCGTGTATGGACGTAGATAACTTATCATTCTTTTGTTATTGATAATAAAAAAATAAAGATCATACAAGATAATAACCTGTCCACGTGAACCAATACATGTCCACTGTATTACAAGATGTTTTTATATTTTCGATTTATTCGATATTCAGGTCAACCTTTCTCCAGTCTAAACGATTAAACCCTAACAGAAATATATATTACTCCATGTTCTAGGCACAATCTGTTTTTCCGAAGAATAAAAATTACATTATTTTTAGGTACCAATAAGAATACGGTTTTCTGACTTCACTGATAATACACAACTGATTTTAAGTTCTTATTAACACCCCAGTTCTTAATATTAGTACGTATACGTCTCGTTAACAAACAAAGATTTTTATTCCAAATATAAACAACGAGATGCTGTTGTTGGAAGATTAGTCACCAAGGCAATGCTGCACGGTATTTCTCTCGTGTTTCCGATTGCATTTCTCAATGGTAAAAATTTGCTCCGAAGGAAAACTTTAGAATTGTATCGAATGGCAGCTTTATTCTCAACAGCCATTCTTATTTCGTGCTTTATAAGACAGGTTGCTCCTCTTAACGACCTGCCAGGAATTTTTGTACTTGCAGCTTAGATGGAACATTTAGCTTATTAAAGCGCGTGGTAGTTGTTAACATGTTTGAGAGGTACAATGATCCATCTCTTCTATCAATCGCTAATTCGAGGTCGCTAAATAACACCTATTACTCCAGAAAAACACTTATTTTTGAAGAAATAAATTTTCCAACTATCATTCTATGGATGATAGAAAAATGTTTTTCCTCAAACAATGTTTTGTTTACTGTACTAAAATGCAATTTTTCATCATAAGGTCATGTAACCACGTCTTCAACGTGAAGTTAATGCCCAAAAGGAGAAATGTAACTAAATAAAATGTATTTTAACAGTTTTAACTTTAACAATTTGTGAAAATGGCTTTGTTTTAGCTATGGTTATTATAATTACTCAAGTAATACATATTCATTCTTTGTTTCAACCTCCAGAATTGTTAAAAATTATACCACTTAAAAAAAAACATTTTATAATTCTATATATTTAGCCTGTATCACTTCTCCGCGTTAATAATTTTACTTTTACATGTTGATATTCCTAGGCTGAAAAATAGTCATACAAAACCGATTTTCAAAACAGTATCGAATCTCAGACAATTATAAAAGTTAAAAACAAGGATAGAAAGCCTTGCATGATAAAACATTACAGGTTAAGCCTACAACTATATATACACACAAACACACATATATAATAACAAATACGAAACTAAGTACGCCCATAAGACTTTACTGTTTTAACTCTATAATTCAAGTATTGTTTTGATACGAACTATAATATGTGAGAAAACTAACTGCATTTTATTGTCTTTATGAGTTTTAAATCAGTTGTCTATTATTAACTCCACTGCATACACTCGCTTATGTTTCGATTTATAAAAAAAATGTAGTTTTCAAAACATTTGCCAAACTTGTGGACTAACAACCTAATATTTGAACCCATGACGAGTCTTAAGGGAGGGCATGTCTGGACTATGAAGTATTTTATAATAACAGTTTTTAACATTAGAATAATAAGTTATGACCCAACTGGCACTTCGATCAACTTAACTTGAAATGAAATCCTTAAACATAACGTAATCGAAAAACCTTAACTTTCTTTCAGGCGGAAACTTCTGATTGTTTTAAAATATCATGTCTGAAAATCTGTTGGAACCAATTGTTCATGAAGATCTTGGAAGACATTACAACACAAAATGTAATTATTCTGACATACAGCTACATTTCTTGTTATGTACAACACAAAATGTAATTATTCTAACGTACAGCTACATTCCTTGTTATGTACAACACAAAATGTAATTATACTAACATACAGCTACATTCCTTGTTATGTACAACACAAAATGTAATTATACTAACGTACAGCTACATTCCTTGTTATGTACAACACAAAATGTAATTATACTAACATACAGCTACATTCCTTGTTATGTACAACACAAAGTGTAATTATACTAACATACAGCTACATTCCTTGTTATGTACAACACTGTAATTATACTAACATACAGCTACATTCCTTGTTATGTACAACACAAAGTGTAATTATACTAACATACAGCTACATTCCTTGTTATGTACAACACAAAGTGTAATTATTCTGACATACAGCTACATTCCTTGTTATGTACAACACAAAATGTAATTATTCTAACGTACAGCTACATTCCTTGTTATGTACAACACAAAATGTAATTATAATAACATACAGCTACATTCCTTGTTATGTACAACACAAAGTGTAATTATACTAACATACAGCTACATTCCTTGTTATGTACAACACAAAGTGTAATTATTCTGACATACAGCTACATTCCTTGTTATGTACAACACAAAATGTAATTATTCTAACGTACAGCTACATTCCTTGTTATGTACAACACAAAATGTAATTATAATAACATACAGCTACATTCCTTGTTATGTACAACACAAAGTGTAATTATACTAACATACAGCTACATTCCTTGTTATGTACAACACAAAGTGTAATTATACTAACGTACAGCTACATTCCTTGTTATGTACAACACAAAGTGTAATTATACTAACGTACAGCTACATTCCTTGTTATGTACAACACAAAATGTAGTTATACTAACATACAGCTACATTCCTTGTTATGTTCAACACAAAATGTAATTATTCTGACATACAGCTACATTCCTTGTTATGTACAACACAAAATGTAATTATTCTAACGTACAGCTACATTCCTTGTTATGTACAACACAAAGTGTAATTATACTAACATACAGCTACATTCCTTGTTATGTACAGCACAAAGTGTAATTATACTAACGTACAGCTACATTCCTTGTTATGTACAACACAAAGTGTAATTATACTAACATACAGCTACATTCCTTGTTATGTACAACACAAAATGTAATTATACTAACATACAGCTACATTCCTTGTTATGTACAACACAAAGTGTAATTATACTAACATACAGCTACATTCCTTGTTATGTACAACACAAAGTGTAATTATACTAACGTACAGCTACATTCTTTGTTATGTACAACACAAAATGTAATTATACTAACATACAGCTACATTCCTTGTTATGTACAACACAAAGTGTAATTATACTAACGTACAGCTACATTCTTTGTTATGTACAACACACGAAAAGTAACTCTCGTAACGTACAGCTACATTCCTTGTTATGTACAACACACGAAAAGTAACTCTCGTAACGTACAGCTACATTCCTTGTTATGTACAACACACGAAAAGTAACTCTCGTAACGTACAGCTACATTCCTTGTTATGTACAACACACGAAAAGTAACTGTTGTACGGTAGATCTGCATTCCTTGTTATGTACAACACAAAGTGTAATTATTCTAACGTACAGCTACATTCCTTGTTATATACGACACTTTAAAAGTAACTGTTGTGACATACAGCTACATTCCTTGTTATATACGACACTTTAAAAGTAACTCTTGTAACGTACAGCTACATTCCTTGTTATATACGACACTTTAAAAGTAACTGTTGTGACATACAGCTACATTCCTTGTTATATACGACACTTTAAAAGTAACTCTTGTAACGTACAGCTACATTCCTTGCTATATACGACACTTTAAAAGTAACTCTTGTGACATACAGCTACATTCCTTGCTATATACGACACTTTAAAAGTAACTCTTGTAACGTACAGCTACATTCCTTGCTATATAAAACACATGAAAAGTATCTACTCTAGCTTATGGCTACCTTCCTTGTTATATACAAAATGTAAAAGGTAACTGTTCTAACTTACTGGCCCGGCATGTCCAGGTGGGTTAAGGGGTGCGACTCGTAATCAGAGGGTCGCGGGTTCGCATTCCCGTCGCACCAAACAAGTTCTAGGCGTGGGAGCGTTATAATGTTCGGTCAATCCCACTTTTCGTTGGTAAAAGAGTAGCCCAAGAGTCGGCGGTGGGTGGTGATGACTAGCTGCCTTCCCTCTAGTCTTACACTGCTAAATTTGAGACGGCTAACGTAGATAGTGCTCGAGTAGCTTTGCGTGAAATGCAAAAAACAAACAAAAGCAATCTAACGTAGTATTATCTGCTTTATGTATATATATATCATCTGAAGTGTCAAATGGTCCACCAGTAATAACTTGCTAGAAAACTTGATGGTTGGTTATAAACGTAACTGTCTTATTTTTCTTGTGTTTTTTTTTTATTAACCAGTAATTTATCTTCCTACATTTTGTTCTACTGGTGATAATATTCAATGCTTTCAAACAGTAAAAGAAATCGAATAACTTAATATTAACAATTGCGTAGTTTTATGTGCTTTGATTTTTTTCTCCAAAACTTAATAAGCTGGTGTTGCAATCTAACTCCTAAAAGGGACCGTTCCTAAAAACCGAAATAATTATATTATGAATCATTAAAAATAAAAACTTCATCAAACGTTCAATGAAATGTAATAGTTGTCTACCTTATTTCTCTTACCGAATTAAACGTCCTCTGAGAATAATATTCATAAGAGAAGCTAGCTATATCACCAAATACTTTGTTCAAACGAATAATTTCCATTAGATTATGTTGTTTTTTCATCGTCCAACGTATGATTTTATGTTGCGGGTTATTTGAAAAAGGTTTCTACTGCTAAGCTTGAATCCATAAACTCGCCTGCTTTCTTTCATTTTCTGTATTTCGAGAATCGTCTGTTTATTTGTCAAAGTCCATTGAGGCTAGTTCAATTATTTTAGAACTCTCTTTGACGAAGCATACCATTATTTTATCTTTTTTTTTTTACACCTACTGTTACTTTTACTCTTTAACATATTTACCGTTAAGCCTATATTAATCGTTAGGCATATATTCACCGTTAGGCCTATATTAATCGTTAGGCCTATATTCATCGTTAGGCTTATATTAATCGTTAGGATTTTCTTTCTTATGGTAGTTGATTTTACTTTGACCAAGCTCGTTTTGTAACTTTACTTTCTTATCTACTCTCGTCTTTTTGCTGTTTCCTGCTCGTCTCATGCTCTTTATGTATTTATTACCAATCCTCGACCTCAGTGACTTACAAAACAGCTTCCAATCTAACTTATATAATAAAAAAATAAAACTAAACAGCTAGACAATCATGAAATATTCGTTCACAAAATAAACAAAATTAATAATATTCAGTCTCTTATACTATGCCAATAGCATTTCCTCATTGTTTATTTTCACATAAACATTTTATTATGGGACAACTTTCCATTACAAGTATTTGTCATTTTAAGGCAAAATATTTTTGTAATTATTTAGAATAACCCCAGAAACTTATGAGAGATAAAACTACACAAAACACTTATATAGGTTTGTTTGCTTGTTTGTTTTTTGAATTTCGCGCAAAGCTACTTCAGGGCTATCTACGCTAGCGGTCCCCAATTTAACAGTGTAAGACTAGAGGGAAGGCAGCTAGTCATCACCACCCACCGCCAACTCTTGGGCTACTTTTTACCAACGAATAGTGGGAGTGACTGTAACTTTATAACGTCCTCATAACTGAAAGGGCAAACATGTTCGGTGTGACAGGGATTCGAATCCGCGACCCTCGGATTACGTGTCCAACGCCTTAACCCACTTGGCCATGCCGGGCCAAAACATGAAGTTGAATTACGTCGTGTAAAATTCGGAAAACGTTAAGTTGAAGTAAGCCTTGTAAGGAATACGAAATTAATATGTACCGGGTCTATTTTGTGGTTTAATTATATTATTAAATAATGTTTCAGATTTTCTTAACTGCTGGTAAAATCATTGTTCTTATATTTCTGTAACTGCTTATAGAAGATTAAAATATATTAAATATTCATTAAACTCATATCATGGTTAAATCTAAAGAAATTATTAATTGTTAAAAAATTACGCGCAATTTTTAATTTAAATTCTTGTACTCAGAGTTTCGGTTTCAACAACCAAGTTTCGATTGCTATTATGTACACAACATAGATGTTCCATTCTACAGCTTTGTGTTTAAAAACAAACAAAAAAGACAATTGACTCCTTTGTTCGGCCTTACGTGTGTGGCGGTTTTTACAACAGTTGAAAATGTTAGACAGCAACGATTTAAATATACGAAATGTCCCTTGTATCAACACTAATTGTTGTTTTCAACAATAACATAGATATATACATTTGAAAACAATGTTTCAGTGGAATACAATGGTATTTAATAATGTAACTATCAGGTCTTTCCATAAGTAATGTCCGAAAATTTAATACAGAAAGTGAATCATCATTTCTGTTTTTGTAGAAGGCTTTAATGACTAAAATATGTAGTAGGACGTGTATAAAAATGTTCAGACAAATAAAAGAAACTAACCCAACACCACTTATTCAGATCATTAATCAAATAAACCCTTATGAAGATGGATGTGTCTGAGGAGCACATTAGTCATATAATGATTTATGAGTTTACAAAAGGTAACAGTGCAGCAGAAACTTCACGGAACATTCAAGGTGTTTATGGTGTGAAGTGTCTCAACGAAAGAAAATGTTGAAGGTGGTTTTAGAAGCTCAGATCAGGTGACTACAGCTTAAGTGATGCGCCACGTTCAGGTCGTCCTGTTGAGTTTAATGATGACTTGCTGCTGGTTGCACTTGATGAAGATTGTGCTATAACAGTTGAAGAACTAACACAGAAGCTTAATTCAACCCATTCAACAGTTCACTGTCATCTGCAACAGCTTAGAGAAGTGTCAAAACTTGGAAAATGGTTCCCCACGATTTGACAGAAGCCAACCTTAGAGCAAGAGTGGATATTTACACTTTTCTGCAATCTTGTGAACATAACTCACCTTTGTTGGATAGTTAAGTGATTGGGGATGAAAAATTGATATATTATAAAAGTATTAAGCGCCGCATACAATGCCTCAGTGCAGGTAAACTGGCTAAATCACAGCCCAAAATGGACCTCTACCCTAGGAAACTCTTGTTAAGTGTTTGATGGGATATTGTTAGTGTGATCCACTTTGAGTTGCTGTCACTCAATGTAACGATTACCTCCGACCTCTATTATCAACAGTTAGAACGCTTTAATGTTGCACTGAAAGAAAAGAGGCCTGCTTTGACCAACCATAAAGGTGTTGTGTTACACCAGGATAATGCATGGCCCCATACAGCAAGGATCACATCTGTAAAGACTGAAGAGATAGACTGGGATAAACTTCCACATCCTCTTTATTCTACAGACCTTGTCCCATCTGATTATCATCTGTTTTAGAATTTGCAGAATTATCTTGATAGAAAAGAGCTTGGAACACATGAATATGTCAAAACTACCCTCTCTACATTGTTTTCCTCCAAACCTCACGAATTTTACAGAAGTGACATTCAGAAGATTGTGAATCATTAACAGGAAGTAATAATAATAATGAAACATACATTATTGAATAAATACCATTAAAAGCGTTTGAAATCCTTTCTCTTTTTGTAAACCTAAAATCGGACATTACTTAAGGTATGACGTGATATATAAGGTATAACCCGATAGTTATTTTTAGAAACATTTTGTTTTGTTACTGGTAACTTAACAAATATTTGACCATCACCAACTTTAGTAACATTCTCAGTATTGTTAAAGAGAATGTTGTTGCCTTTGTCTGTAGAGTGGAACGCTATGACTGAAGTGGTCGCTTTGCAGAGTTTACAATTTTTATTGTTTCACTCATTTTTTATGTTCCTCATCCATATTGTGTTTTCAAAACCACATTTTATGTTTCTGGCTATTGTTGGGTTTTTTTGCGTCTTTTGTTTTTGAATACTGCTTCAATAATATCTGTTTAAAACTATATTCATTTTATCTTCTGTTTATCTGATATATTTATACTAATATATTTTACTATATAAAACTGGAATAGTTCAATTCACTAATGGTGTGTTTTAATAACTGTAGACGTTTATTTTTATGAAGGTGTCCGCTGGTTCATAAAGTCGTGGCCTTGCATGGCCAAGCGTGTTAAGGCGTGCGACTCGTAATCTGAGGGTCGCGGGTTCGCATTTCCGTCACACCAAACATGCCCGTCCTTTCAGCCGTGGGGGCGTTATAATGTCACGGTCAATCCCACTATTCCTTGATAAAAGAGTAGCCCAAGAGTTGGCGGTGGGTAGTGATTACTAGCTGCCTTCCTTCTAGTATTACACTAATAAATTAGGAACGGCTAGCGCAGATAGCCCTCGTATAGCTTTGCGCGAAGTTCAAATAAACCAAACCAAAACTATGTAGTATTGTGAAATATATTTGTTCATTCTAGACCTGTGTGCCGCGGTGTTTTTGAAACACATTCAACTTTCTTGAGATTTTACAAGCAAGTCGAACACATCAGTTAGTAAAAGCTTCTATAGAGACACTCTGATACCTTACAAAACATTCGATGGTTTTCATTGAACTCGAGCACTGAGAAGTTCATACTTAAATATCATTCTCGACTGCAACGGTTCGACTGTTAGTTTAATTGTGGCGCAACAAGCGCTTCGTACGTCATAAATGATGCATCAAACAATCAAACTGCTTTCTGGAACATGTTATCATTCTGCAGTAAGCTACAGCTACTACTCTGAAGGTAGGAATTTTATATCAACTGCAGAACTTCGTGCTTACCGTGTATGAATTAGCTTTATCATTTATCCATGGAAAAATATTTAAGTAAGTCTGGTGCTGCAAAGGAGAAAGTGTTGAATCAAAAGCAAGGATTTGTTTGTTTGTTTTTAAATTTCACACAAAGCTACTCGAGGGCTATCTGTGCTAGTCGTCCGTAATTTAGCACTGTAAGACAAGAGGGAAGGCACTGTATGTGTTAGATTGATTAAGGTACTCAAAATATATACAACTTTTAATTATCAAATTAATTATAAACGAAGTACTGTCAAGCATCCCTTTTAGACGATTTAATTAATTACGATGAGACACATTGTATGAATCGTGGTTACCTGACATAGCGGCCTGAAAACACGTTCTCTACTTTGGGACCTAATATTCCATCAGGACCGCCTGTCATGGTGCCTTAGCAACGCGTCCCTAACGATGCGTCCTCTCGTGACAGCATTTATAACTAATAACATCATTGCTCTCTTCCTCCCCTTGAGACAAACAATCAGCGTGAGGCGGCATCCTTTGGATGCTGAAGTGGGACCCTTACTACTGATGCACTTACGAAACGAACAACAAGACAAGCAGGTTGTGCGAGTCAAGTTTGTAGATTGTCGGTAATTTTTGTATTTCAAGAGTATTAGTGCAATGATAAGATAATTGGTTATAGTACTTAGAGAGGCCCGGCATAGCCAGGTGGGTAAAGGCGTTTGACTCGTAATCTGAGGGTCGCGGGTTCGAATCCCGGACGCACAAAACATGCTCGCCCTTTCAGCCGTGGGGGCATTATAATGTAGCAGTCAATTCTGCTATTTGTTGGTAAAAGAGTAGCCCAAGAGTTGGCGGTGATGACTAGCTGCCTTTTCTCTGGTCTTACACCGCTATATTAGAGACGGCTAGCGCAGATAGCCCTCGTGTCGCTTTACGCGATATTCAAAACAAACAAGTAGTTAGGGGTGTTGGGTCCTGTTTTTTTTATTATATTTTAAGAGTTTTGTTTTCGTTCAGTGTATGTTGGTTGAGATAAGAGATGCTTTTCTTCATAATATTTATCCTAAAGTTACCAATATTTACGAAAAAAAAGTTTCACCATCGAAAACGCGATGTAGCTTTTGTGGCTATTTTTACAAAGAAAACAGCAACATCTTTGTACACGTAATGTTTCATAAAAATTGAGAGAGAGAGAGAGAAGAGCCGTGAAATAAAAGTAATCATCATATTACACACACACACATATAGTTATGATCAAACAAAATTTTCAAATATTTCATATAAAAAGCAAGTAATGCCTTCATGAACATGTGTTCTCAAAACGACAGGTATGGGTATTAAAACTTTAATTAAAATAAAGTAAAGAAAACAACATTTTGACCTTCTCAGGTCATCTTCAGGTTAATAAAGAGAGTTTGCAACTGAATGTTGCAGGGCACGAGTCCTAGGGACGAGAGTATAAAAGGTTACGTCATTATAGGGGCGTTGATGTTAGATGTTAGGTTATTAATTAGAAAAGGTTTAAAGGTATTCTTTCATGCTGGTTCAGTTTTGCTTTGAGTTGTTGTATAAGTCAGGATTCCTTGAAGATGATCTAAGAAGCTCGAAACGTTGCTCTGTACTTTATTTTAGTTAGAGATGTAATACCGATACCAGTCGTTTTAAGAATCCATTTTTACTTCAAGTGGGTCTCTCGTCAAGAACAGTAAATTATCCTATTTCTAGGCTTTGTGTCTTTTTTTCTATTTTTATCTATAACTTATTTCTCCAAGTTGAGACATTTAATTGTTCCTTCATACACAACTGTTCTTAGTTCTTTGTAAAAGTAAGACACAGTGTATTTCTATCTTATAAGCTTGCTACACTTATAATGTGTTTCTATGTTATGAGATTGTTACACTTGTAACGTGTTTCTATGTTATGAGCTTGTTACACTTGTAACGTGTTTCTATGTTATGAGCTAGTTACACTTGTAATGTGTTTCTATGTTATGAGCTTGTTACACTTGTAATGTGTTTCTATGCTATGAGCTTGTTACACTTGTAATGTGTTTCTATGTTATGAGCTTGTTACACTTGTAATGTGTTTCTATGTTATGAGCTTGTTACACTTGTAATGTGTTTCTGTGTTATGAGCTTGTTACACTTGTAATGTGTTTCTATGTTATGAGCTTGTTACACTTGTAATGTGTTTCTATGCTATGAGTTTGTTACACTTGTAATGTGTTTCTATACTATGAGTTTGTTACACTTGTAACGTGTTTCTATGCTATGAGCTTGTTACAATTGTAATGTGTTTCTATGTTATGAGCTTGTTACACTTGTAACGTGTTTCTATGCTATGAGCTTGTTACACTTGTAATGTGTTTCTATGTTATGAGCTTGTTACACTTGTAATGTGTTTCTATGCTATGAGCTTGTTACAATTGTAATGTGTTTCTATGTTATGAGCTTGTTACACTTGTAATGTGTTTCTATGTTATGAGCTTGTTACACTTGTAATGTGTTTCTATGCTATGAGCTTGTTACACTTGTAATGTGTTTCTATGTTATGAGCTTGTTACACTTGTAATGTGTTTCTATGCTATGAGCTTGTTACACTTGTAATGTGTTTCTATGTTATGAGCTTGTTACACTTGTAATGTGTTTCTATGTTATGAGCTTGTTACACTTGTAATGTGTTTTCTATGCTATGAGCTTGTTACACTTGTAATGTGTTTCTATGTTATGAGCTTGTTACACTTGTAATGTGTTTCTATGCTATGAGCTTGTTACAATTGTAATGTGTTTCTATGCTATGAGCTTGTTACACTTGTAACGTGTTTCTATGTTATGAGCTTGTTACACTTGTAATGTGTTTCTATGTTATGAGCTTGTTACACTTGTAACGTGTTTCTATGTTATGAGCTTGTTACACTTGTAATGTGTTTCTATGCTATGAGCTTGTTACAATTGTAATGTGTTTCTATGTTATGAGCTTGTTACACTTGTAACGTGTTTCTATGCTATGAGCTTGTTACACTTGTAATGTGTTTCTATGCTATGAGCTTGTTACACTTGTAATGTGTTTCTATGTTATGAGCTTGTTACACTTGTAATGTGTTTCTATGCTATGAGCTTGTTACAATTGTAATGTGTTTCTATGCTATGAGCTTGTTACACTTGTAACGTGTTTCTATGTTATGAGCTTGTTACACTTGTAATGTGTTTCTATGTTATGAGCTAGTACACTTGTAACGTGTTTCTATGTTATGAGCTTGTTACACTTGTAATGTGTTTCTATGCTATGAGCTTGTTACAATTGTAATGTGTTTTTATGCTATGAGCTTGTTACACTTGTAATGTGTTTCTATGCTATGAGCTTGTTACAATTGTAATGTGTTTCCATGTTATGAGCTTGTTACACTTGTAATGTGTTTCTATGCTATGAGCTTGTTACACTTGTAATGTGTTTCTATGCTATGAGCTTGTTACAATTGTAATGTGTTTCTATGTTATGAGCTTGTTACACTTGTAACGTGTTTCTATGTTATGAGCTTGTTACACTTGTAACGTGTTTCTATGTTATGAGCTTGTTACACTTGTAACGTGTTTCTATGTTATGAGCTTGTTACAACTGTAATGTATTTCTATGTTATGAGCTTGTTACACTTGTAATGTGTTTCTATGTTATGAGCTTGTTACACTTGTAATGTGTTTCTATGTTATGAGCTTGTTACACTTGTAATGTGTTTCTATGTTATGAGCTTGTTACACTTGTAATGTGTTTCTATGTTATGAGGTTGTTACACTTGCAATGTGTTTCTATGCAATGAGCTTGTTACACTTGTAACGTGTTTCTATGTTATGAGCTTGTTACAATTGTAATGTGCTTCTATGTTATGAGCTTGCTACAATTGTAATGTACTTCTATGTTATGAGCTTGCTACATTGCAAATTTATTTTGAGTGAAATTTCATTTCTTATGTTTCCTTGTACATAAATCAAGTATATTAAAGTAACTGATCGCTTGTTTTCGTACAAAGCACATGTGACTATCTGTGCTGGTCCGGCATGGCCAAGCGTGTTAAGGCGTTCGACTCGTAATCCGAGGGTCGCGGGTTTGAATCTCCCTCACACCAAACATGCACGCCCTTTCAGCCGTGGGGGCGTTATAAATGTGACGGTCAATCCCACTATTCGTTGGTAAAAGAGTAGCCCAAGAGTTGGCGGTGGGTGGTGATGACTAGTTGCCTTCCCTCTAGTCTTACACTGCTAAATTAGGGACGGCTAGCACAGATAGCCCTCGAGTAGCTTTGTGCGAAATTCAAAACAAACAAACTATCTGTGCTTTGTTCACAGTGGGAAACCGAAACCTTTGTTAATCTAGCTCGCACGTGGGGGAAGATAAACTAGTCGAATGTTTATATACGTATATAATGTGACAGTAAAATAAACATATTACTTAATGTCACAAAATAATACATATTTTATGTTTTAGCAGCTATCGGAACTGTTATTATAAGTTTAAATAAATTAAACTGTTATAGTTGAACTCGTTTTAAAATGTACTTTGTACATCTAGATTTGTTTCTCCTCACTAATATGTCACTTGTTTCCTATCTTCCAGGTTTTTGTGATAAATCTCTGATATCACCTACAAACAAGGATGAGACAGGTTTCGAGTGTGTTTCGTTATTCTGGAAGAAAACATTGATAAGACCTGTTTAAAAAGGGAGGATATTTCCTTTTATTTCTAATGGGCGAACTGAACAAATTCAACTTCACGATTAATTTGAGCAACTGGATGGAAAGCGGAGACATCAACACCAAAGAGAACAGTTTCGAGTTTTTGTTTGATATTATAGTGATCGGTGTACTGAGTACAACTGTTAGTCTTTCTGGTATCGTAGGAAATGTAATTTCATTGGTTATCTTGTCTCACGGACAAATGAGAACGTCGATTAATTGTTGTCTTCAGGGATTGGCAACCTTCGACACGGCTGTCTTAGTAACAGCTATTTTGATGTTATGCTTGCCAACCATTGGCTCTGTAGTTTCTATGTTCTCTAGTTATAAAAATATAATATTTCCCGTCATCGTACCAGTTGTCTACCCTTTAGGCCTCATGGCACAGACCGGGTCAGTCTGGGTTACTGTAATCGTGACCGTGGAGCGATACATCGCTGTTTGTCACCCACTGAAAGCACGTGCCTTCTGTACCAAACGTCGAGCTTTTCTCTACATCATCTGTGTCACCATTTTTGCTTTTTGTTACAACATTCCCAGATTTTATGAGCTTGAATGTGTCAGCAGCATTGACGCTGCCACCAATTCCACAGTATACAGTGTCGCCCCTTCCCAGTTTCGTCAGAATGCTTTTTACTTTAAAGTTTATCACGTCTGGTTATACTTGTTCATCATGTACTTCCTTCCTTTTCTGACCCTGGCGTTGTTAAATAGCGCCATCTGGCAAACAGTTCAAAGATCCAACAAGAATCGACGACGTCTCACACGACAACAAGAAAACGAAATCAATTTAGCCATGATGCTGTTTTGTATCGTGGGCATATTCTTCGTTTGTAACATCCTAGCACTTATTGTGAACATCATGGAGTACTTCGGTGAAGTGATCCATTCAATGGTCGCTGTTTCAAACCTGTTGGTGACCGCCAACTCTTCTGTCAATTTTATCATCTACTGCATCTACGGCCAGAAATTCAAAACAATGTTTCTGCGCATATTCTGTAAGTGTAACATCATGGAGCACTTTACTGAAGAAGAAAGTACGAACATTGCGCCAAAAGTGCGCATTAATGGTCTTCAGAAATCGGTAAAGTGCACACCATCTCGATTACACGTGCGATCAACAAGTGTTTCTGTAACTAACGTGTAGGTCACGGCCTGCAGAAAGGGCTACATTCGACCTAACAAAGTTTTAACTGTTGACGAACATCAAGATACGAGGTGTTTTGTTTTTCTGTCCGTTTTTAAAGTTTTCAGCACAGTTACATCCGCGTGACGTTGTGCGAATCTCAATTCATTTTGTAGTTGAATAAAAACTGTAACTAATGCGTGTGTTTGTGTTTTTTTTTCTTATAAGCAAAGTCACATTGGGGCTACCTGCTATGTCCACCGATGAGAATCAAACCCCTAATTTTAGTGTTGTAAATCTGCAGACTTACCTCTGTCTTAGTGGGGGACATAACTACTAATACAAAGCTTATGTTTACTAAAGTAATGGCCCGGCATGGCCAGGTGGTTAAGGCACTCGACTCGTAACCTGATGGTCGCGTGTTCGAATCCCCGTCACACCAAACATGCTCGCCCTTTCAGCCGTGGGGGCGTTATAATTTAACGTTCAATCCCACTATTCGTTGGTAAAAGAGTAGCTCAAGAATTGGCGGTGAACGGTGATTACTAGCTGCCTTCCCTCTAGTCTTACACTGCTAAAGTAGGGACGGCTAACGCAGATAGCCCTCGTGTAGCTTTGCGCGAAATTCAAAACAACCAAAACAAAGTTTATTAACGTCTAGACATTTAAAGTAACACTACTACAGATACAAATAGGGCAGGCCAAGTAGGCTCTTCACATACAAAAAGTACATATGGTTCTGAGTAAGTCACCGAGACATGCAAATTTCTATGTCTGGTCAATAACAAAGTAACAGATGAATTTTGAATACCTATATTAGTGCACAAGCTCAGGAATAAAGAACTGTCGATCTCACGGATGACATTTAAGGCTAACTCTTGTGTTTCAAATTAGAAATTATATAACACGTTTTCAGAATTCATTACGTTTTTATATTTGTACTTAAAAATGCGTTGATTGTGTATGATCTGAAATTAATGAAAGATATGCAAGATTAAAAATGTAATACCAGCTTTGGACACGAAACATTAATTAGGCATTGGCACAACTTTGCCATTTTAAATTTCAAAATACGAAACGAGATTCGTTACTTAATAATTATCAAATCATATAAAAGATAAAAATTTAACAATAAAAACAGAAACAGGGGTATGATTGTGTATGATCTGAAATTAATGAAAGATATGCAAGATTAAAATGTAATACCAGCTTTGGACACGAAACATTAATTAGGCATTGGCACAACTTTGCCATTTTAAATTTCAAAATACGAAACGAGATTCGTTACTTAATAATTATCAAATCATATAAAAGATAAAAATTTAACAATAAAAACAGAAACAGGGGTAGGCAATTAGACCAAAGGTAACGAACTGTCCAAAAATAAACATGTTCCAGATGTGTGGTACTATTCTGGTTATTTATGAACCGAACTTTCAAGAATTATTGCATTTGTTTTCATAGTTTTTAAGAATAATGTAAAATGTAACCTTTTTGTTGTTATGTAAAAAGATTACAGAACATTCAACCTGTATGGTACCACATTTCAGATATGATTTAAACAATGTTATTGGTAAATTCAACCTGTATGGTACCACATTCCAGATATGATTTAAACAATGTTATTGGTAAATTCAACCTGTATGGTACCACATTACAGATATGATTTAAACAATGTTATTGGTAAATTCAACCTGTATGGAACCACATTTCAGATATGATTTAAACAATGTTATTGGTAAATTCAACCTGTATGGTACCACATTTCAGATATGATTTAAACAATGTTATTGGTAAATTCAACCTGTATGGTACCACATTACAGATATGATTTAAACAATGTTATTGGTAAATTCAACCTGTATGGTACCACATTTCAGATATGATTTAAACAATGTTATTGGTAAATTCAACCTGTATGGTACCACATTACAGATATGATTTAAACAATGTTATTGGTAAATTCAACCTGTATGGTACCACATTCCAGATATGATTTAAACAATGTTATTGGTAAATTCAAACTGTATGGAACCACATTTCAGATATGATTTAAACAATGTTATTGGTAAATTCAACCTGTATGGTACCACATTTCAGATATGATTTAAACAATGTTATTGGTAAATTCAACCTGTATGGTACCACATTACAGATATGATTTAAACAATGTTATTGGTAAATTAAACCTGTATGGTATCACATTACAGATATGATTTAAACAGTTAACTCACATATTCTACCTGGTTCGAACGTACTTTATAGCTGCTTACTAAAGATCAACAGTGCCCCTGGTTTACTAAGCTACTCCTAAGCAAACAGCAAAATCAACTCTTACACTTATAACGCCTCCTACAACGAAAAGCATGGAGATTCGTTAACAGCATATCGGTGCTGGAATCGTGTACCTTCTAACCCTTATCACTACAAGTTAACTCACTTGTTCAGGATATCCAGAAGAAGCAAGATAGATAACACCGTTTAAATCTACTTTGAGATAAAGTTTAAGTATGGACTGACATGGCCTGATGGTATTACAATGTGACGCTTAATTTTACTATCCTTTATTAGAAAAATAGCGTAGGAGTAACTGTGTTTTGGAAAATTTTCACTTTTCAAACTACCAAATCTTGACAAAATGTAGTTAAATTTGTTAGTCTGGTTTGAATTTCGGGTAAAGCTACTTGAAAGATATTTGCACTAGTCGTCTCTAATTTAGACGTGATAGACTACAGGGAAAACAGAAAATTATTAAGTCAGAACTTCATGTACTTAGTAACCTCAAGAAAAAAATAAAAGTATTTAACCTCTGAACTTAAGTGTTACAATTTCAAATATGTCCGAAAAAAAAAAAGCCAATAAGTGAAAATTCACACTAAGGTATGAAAAAAACAAACAAAGGGTTGAATATCTTATGTTAAAAATATTCATAATATGAAAATCAGCAAATCACGTGACAACCACTACTACAGATATAAAATTACTGTTGAACGGAATGTCCAACTATTTCTCGATATTGTTTGGTATAGTACCATCGAAAACATCTTCTATAGGGAAAGGAATCTAACACCACTTTTCAACCTAAAATATTAATGTACTTAAGTCATAAGAATGTGTTCTAATCGAAAATGTAAAAATGGTACCGGAAAGTAAAGAAACATGTATTAATATGGGCCTCCAGAACCATTCAAAAAGTAACTTACCACAGGTCATACCCCAACCATAGAAGGCAAAGTGCAGAGTTTTGTAGCAGATACGATTATACAACCACAAAGACCAGTGACGAAAATTGCCCACGTGCCCAGAGAACAGTACGACACAGTATTTCAGGGGGATCTCAATTTTAAAAAGCAATACAAGTCAAGTGTTACAAAATCTGTCACGACGTCCTCTACAGTCCACCGGCGAAACAGCGGTAAGTCTTCGAATTTAGAGCACTAAAATCAGAGGTGGACATAACAGATAGCCCGATGTGGCTTTGATACGAGAAAACACACTCACACACATTTTGTTTTTGTGTTGTGTTGTAAGTCAAATAAAAAGTTTTAAGCTTAACCCTGAGAATTGGCGGCATCAGTTGACCATAAAAATAAATCCAAAAAACACACCTTTTGTGGCAAATTACGTACTTTAGTTTGTTATTATTAGCTTAAAATAAATTCTGCCAATATTTAATTTATCTAGCATATAACAGAAACATACTAACAAATGTAACGTTTGCGCTGACCTGTGAACGAATCGTACTGTGGATCTGAGGTTCCGCGGTCCGCGATTTGTTGTGGTCAGAAATAGTCTGCGCTTCACACTTTGTGGCCTTGGATGTATTATAAGAGTAATGGACAGATCTAGTCGGCCTGACAAAAGTGATTCAAGATTTAGCGGTGGGTACTGCCGACTGTCTTTCTATTCGTTTAAACTTAGGGACAGCTATGCGTACACAGATAACTCTTGCGTAGATTTTTTTGCTGAATTCAACAACTAAAACAATACGTGTAGCACTTATTAAAGCACCTATAGTGAAGAAAGTCTTTCACCTACTCCGTGTGTCACGTGCACTATTATGAAAACAACAACAGCTTTATGATGACGAGAAACCCACGTGAAGAAAAAATGTATTTTAAGGACGGTTGGCATGGTTACAAAGACTCTTTATCAACCTGGAGATGACCCAAGAAGACCGAAACGTTGTTCTTAAAGTTTTAATACCCGTATCATCCGTCTTTAGAATACATTAACAAGTTTAAGTCTGTAAAAAATATTAATTTTCCAGTTTTAATGTACAAGTTCGTAACCGGGTTTTTTTGAGAATTCTTCAGTTTCTCTGTAGCAAAAGGGATCCAAATCTACTACTACTAGTGACGTCATACAGCTAAACATTTTGATTGGAGGGTAGTAATAAACAATATAATTTAGTTATCAGTTGTGAGTTAATAATACCAACTCTAGAAACAATACTTCCCGTTGTTGCTGGTTTCGAGGAACGAACGAAACCAGTCTGAGGGCAAAAATTAAAATCTACCGATGACCGACTAGGGCACAATAGTCCTAGCTAGTCAGTTCGACATTTATCTTGGTCACTGTAGCAATTACTTACAAATAAAGTTACAATTTCTAAAAAAGAAAAAAGTTCGCTTATTCGTAATTTATCACTCAAAACACACATCAGAGTGCCTTCGAGTTTGGGCTGCACATTTTCGAGTAGTTTCTGGGACAGGCAGTTAATCTTAGGATCCATGGTTTGCATCTGTGTGCTGCTAAGTGGTGCTCTTGCATTTAGGACCATGGGTACGTTATGAAAGTTACGCGAAATTCCACTTTTCTCTCAGTAAGCCAAGAGCTGGCTATGGGTAAGATTGGCCAGTTGACTTCCCTCTCTTGTCTATCACTACAAAATTAATGACGGCTTGTGCAGTTAACTCTCGTGTGACTTAGCAAGAAAATATGCAAAACAAGCAAATAAATTGCAGAAAGCAATACAAAAAACAAAGTTATAAATGTTCATTAATAATCCATGTTAGGCTTAAGACTATTTATACTGTCATTCATTTCAAACCGCTTATAAGTGGGTCGTATTAGTAACAAAGTGAATTATGGACGTAAAAGGAAGTAGAATGAAACAACACGTGCATGCAACATTATAAGGAAAAATGACACGAGGTTCGACATTTCGTATTTGTAGTGGCCTGCGTATGAATACAAAGTAAAGACGTGACAAAACTTTTTATTAAACCTGATTTCTAATATCAATTTCAAATACAAGTTCATGCTAAGCGTGATGATAGTAATTTATAATCTCCATTAAAAATACGGTCTGTAATTGAACGTATCACAATCAAATGAACACGGAGTATTTTGCCATTAGCTATTATAGGCTTTAATCAAGTTTACGTAGCCCCTCGACATGCTCGGTGAACTTAATATTACCGTGTTTACATCGGTTAGTAAATCACTGTTAGCCTCGATATAAAACCGTAAAAAATGGAATTTTTACAACCAACGAAAGAGGAAATTGAACACACTAAGTTAAAAAAGAAAATAGAGAATATTATATATTATATACTAAGCGACGTAACATTGCATGTTTGTTTGTTTTTGAATTTCGCACAAAGCTACTCGAGGGCTATCTGTGCTAGCCATCCATAATTTAGGATTGTAAGACCAGTGGGAAGGCAGCTAGTCATCACCACCAACCGCCAAATCTTGGGCTACTCTTTTACCAACGAATAGTGGGATTGACCGTAACATTACAACGCCCCCACGGCTGAAAGGGCGAGCATGTCTAGTGCGATCAGGACTCGAACTCGTGACCCTCGGATTACGTGTCGGGCCTAACTGAAAATAGAAGAAAATGAAAAAGCACTGTGACAAAGCGACTGACCAAGGAACTTCACTTACTAACTGAGGTGTAAATGGTCAACTAATAAGTAAAAGAAACAACAAAACACGAAGCTGCTAGGAATATTTTAAAAAAAAAATAACTGTAAGAAAAGGTGAAAATTACACGTCCAAAACGTTCAGAATTTAATTAGTTTTATATTGGTAGCAGAAACTTTTCTTTGTTCACTTATCACTGAGTATCAGTAAGGTTACAAATTCCCTACGTTCAGTGAACTCCTAGTTATTGAAATTCCATTGGGGTGCTCTTTGGATTTAATATGAAGTAGATGAGAATTTTTTTTTTCTATGTGAAAATGAACTAGATACGATTATCCAGAGCACTTACATTACGATGGACTGTAATCCATGTAGGCCTACTTATAACAGTGTGCTTTCCAGGGACATTTGAATTCCAATAGAATTCAACACGTAAAGGTCTACCTAAGAGAAAATGATTCAACAACGTAAGCCTAATTATGATAGTGCTAGGCCTAAATGAGAAAATGATTTGTAGAGGAAATTATGAATGCATGGTAGGCCTAATTATGATAGTGGTAGGCCTAATTATGATAGTGGTAGTGATTCTCAAAAAAAGGTTTATTTCGCGTATCTAGGTTATTATTTACATGTCAAAGTATCATGTCAGCTGTTAGTTCGAGAAACTTCCTTATTAGACGTAGTCTTTCTGATCATATACATCTCAACATAAAACTTTCGTCAAACGTATGCTCCTAAATATGTAAACAACAACAACAAACGTATTAAATCAGTATGCTCAAAATGATTAAAAATTCTGGTGCACCTTGGTTTGTTTTATTTTCAATTTCGCGCAAAGCTACACGAGGGCTATCTGCGTTAGCCATCCCTAATTTAGCAGTGTAAGACTAGAGAGAAGGCAGCTTGTCATCACTACCCACCGCCAACTCTTGGACTACTCTTTTACCAACGAATAGTGGGACTGACCATTACGTTATTACGCTACCCGTTTCTAATTTAGCAGTTTAACACTAAAGAGAAGGCAGCTAGTCATCACCACCCACCGCCAACTCTTGGAGTACTTTCTTACCAACGAATAGTGGGATTGACCGTCATATTATTCACCCTCACGGGTGTGACCGCGATTCGAACCGATTCGAGACTCTCGGATTACGACTCTAGTGCCTTATCCACCTGGCCTTGCCGGGCCTTGCTGTAGCATACAAATGGGCACATTTATAAAATGCATCATATTTTAGTTCGCAGATTTCTCGGGTTTAAAACGAAATGAATCCTTCACCAAGAGACGATATCACGGTTTTTACATGTTCAACTGTGAAAATGTAAAAAATAACGGAATAGAATGCAAACTTTTATCGTTCATATAGTAAATTTTAACCAAAAGTATATACGAAAATGTGGCCAACTCAGTAAGCTAGAGTGACGAGAAACAATCACTCAAAACGCATTTTCATTACAGTAAATAACTGTAATTTTTCTGAATCAGAATATATCTTACACACAGTAATGTTAAACATCTCATAACGTTAGTTTGTTTATTTAGAATGTTCTAGTAAATTTCCAGAATGGACTTCAGCACACAACCGTGTGCATCCATGGGTTACTCTGTTTAGTCGTTTTAGAGCAAAGCCACATTGGGCTACCTACTGAGTCTACTGCAGGGAATCGAACCACTAATTTTAGTCTTTTTATTCATATTTCTCTATCACTAATAGTATGAGTTAACCCTTACTTTTATAAAGAATTCACAACCCAAACGTGCGAAGCCGTTTCTTTCGTTGTTTTTTATTAGGGGACGCTTTGCGCCACACTCGGTCCATCCCCTCGTATCAAAAACTTCAGACCTGTGGGTTTATCTATTAATATTAAAGAATGCCCATTATTTCTCACTAAAATAAATTAATATATTTAGCCTTTATACGTTCAAAAACGCAAATTTATAAATAAGACAGATGTTCGAGAAACTAGCCTAAAACATATTCAAAACTACCATCGTTTTACACCTCTGGTTTAAATAGACTATAATCTCCTTAAATTTGTAATGAAACGAAATTTTAAGGTTTGAAAAACCTAAACAGATACAAAGAAATGAATTCCCAGTAAAATGGGCACCAGAGTCAACTAGAGTTCACTAGAGTTGACTAGAGTCAACATGAGATGGAACTGTAGTGATCACCGAACTTTTGTTTTGATTATTATATCAATTTAACTAAGCAATATAAAACAACAACAACTGAAAATGTTCTGTCTACACTAGCCTGGATTTGGTTCTGCTTTCCTTTAATAACCATAAGAATAAACATACACACATACAATATTCCATTAATAACAAGAACAAATACATAGAGGGTGAACCACAGCGAACTTCAATTAAGATTTCTTTTATTTTTAAACTCAAAGTCACATTATAGTCCATCTGAGGTTTGCCCACCTTATGGACCGAACAGGAATTATAGGGTTACGAGCTATGAATTTTACAACTGAGCCGCCAGGTGGAGGTTCAGTAAAGATACAAGAAATATTAATTCCATTATAGTTTATAGAAGTGTTCATACAGACAGTTCATGCTACGTGTGTCTTGATAAGGATGGTGGGACGTCAGCAGTTATGAACTTATGTAGTGACCACGCTGTTACAAGTTAACGATGGAGAAAGATTTCTTGTGTTATGTTTAGCTTCATTTACCTTCAAAGTTTTTATTTTTGTTATGACCCATAAAGCTTTATAGTGGTTAATTTTATCTGTTAACCTGTGTGGTTTATCTTCGATTAAATCTTTTAACTGTGACACTACGCAGGTGGAAAGAGAGCGTTGAATATCTAATCCACAGCCATTGACTGTCTGTCCACTTACTGCACTGGAGTTTGCAGAAGATTAAAACTTAAGATGGGCACACTGAAGAAAATCTGCTTCAGAGACCCGTATGAGTCTGCTTCAGAGACATGTATGAGTCTGCTTAAAGACCCCATGTGTCTGCTTAGAGATCCGCATGTGTCTGCTTCAGAGACATGTATGAGTCTGCTTACAGACCCTATGTGTCTGCTTCAGAGAACCGTATGAGTCTGCTTAGAGACCCTGTGTGTCTGCTCCAGAGACCCGTATGAGTCAAAATGTGTTATATAAAACGTAAACTTCACATTCGAAGCTATTAGCGTAAAGAAATGGAACGCAAAACTCGTAAAAGTAGCTACGATTGCCACAAATGTTATCAAATCGTTACAGAATCGTACAACTGTATTCGTTTTCAAAATAAAAATGATTTGTTTTAATTTCGCGCAAAGCATCTTTCAAGACAAGAAAATATAAATCTTTTATTTCACATTTTATATATCCAACATGTCCAATGTAATAATAATAATAACTGTTCTAGTTTGTTATTGGTTAATAGACTATCATACATCAAACATAAGAATACGTTTTTTTCAAAGCAAACACAGTTTCTTTCTGCGTTTATTTTAGTGTTTTTGGTAGCATGAATTATACAGTACAATTCATGTCTATCATAGCCTAACGTACTTTCACACATAGCCTAATGTACTTCCACTTCCACACATACTCAAAGTACCATAACTGTCACTGAAATGTTTGTTTGTTTTTTGAATTTCACGCAAAGCTACACGAGGGCTATCTTCGCTAGCCGTCCCTAATTTAGCAGTGTAAGACTAGAGGAAAAGCAGCTAGTCATCACCATCCACCGTCAACTCTTGGACTACTCTTTTACCAACGAATAGTGCGATTGATCTTCACTTTATAACACCTCCACGGCTGAAAGGGCAAGCATGTTTGGTGCGACCGGGATTCGAACTCGCGACCCTCGTATTACGAGTCGCACGCCTTAACCCACCTGGCCATGCTGGGTCGATTATTATCTGATAAAATACAGCTAAGAAGAGCAGCCATGGGAACTCCTACAATTACATATTCATTACTTGTCCGGCAAAAAAACAACAACAACAAAAACCCGCAGTTTTAGAGAAAGTGAATACAACATAAATAATGATATGTTGATGAAGCAACTCTTCCACGTGCGACCTAAATAATCAATAAGTCAATTAAGTACGGCCTTAACGCCTCAACACGCTTGGCCATGCCAGGCCATCGTTTCTAGATTTCAAACATTAAAAACAATTTAACATGAATGAATTAACTCCGAATGTTAGTATTTTTTACGAGGACATTAGATATTTTCGTGTGACAAAATCAGTGTGAAGAAGCTAGCTAGCTTCCTGTCAAGAGAAGTGTTCCTGCTCATCACCAGAATATCAATACGCTCATCGTGAACCGTCGATAAAATATTCAGTTCCAGACCGGACAGAAAACTCTGCATTGTTTGTAAATTTGTAAAAATTTTGTACATTGTTTGTAATAGCTGGTATTAAAAATTGCATTGTTGTTTTTATGTTAAAATATATTTGTGTTTATATTTAAATATAAATTTGTTTTTGAATTTCGCGCAAGCTACACTAGGGCGATATTATCTTAGCCGTCCCTAATTTAGCAGTGTAAGACTAGAGGGAAAGCAGCTAGTCACCACCACCCACCACAAACACTTCAGCTAGACTTTTACCAACGAATAGTAAAAGAGACCATCACTTGTTAACGACCCCACGTCAGAAAGAGCGAGCATGTTTGGCGTGACGGTTGACCCTCAAATAACGAGTCTAGTGGCATAATCACAATGCCATGATTTCATTAACCAATATATTAGTGTTAAGCAACCTTTAAGGAACAGTTTAATTATACATGATTTTATTAACTAATGAATAATTATTAAGCGTCCTTTCTAGCACGATTTAACAGCAAAAGGTTAACTAATTAAATATAGTCATGTTGAAACACATATAATAATTGTTTACGACATCATGATCATCTCTCGTGTTGGTCACAGTTTTTCGTAGAGCTATTACATCATAGCCGGCTGTCTGGTATCGAACTATAATTTTAACCCTCTCAGACGTTAAGGCGACCTCGTATCGCGTCCTCTGGTGACTATTTGCGCAAATATGGCGTCGTCATCTCTCATGGCACTCCCCTTCCCATCTGCATAATGTACATGTGTGGCGCCATCTAACGGCATGTCTCGCAACATCTACTTTAACTACTGACAGCGATTCGAACGTCCTAATCACCAGGCCCAAACAAATACAAACTAAAGTAGTTCATTCTTTTAACCTTAGAATATCCTCCCTCTATCTTATGTTGTGTATTTAATTTATCAATAGACAGAAGATAAGGTTAAAAATTTGCATTAGTAATCCCAATATTCTTATCCAGTGATATCCAAAGCTTTTGAGAGATATTTAAACTTTGGGGACGTGTTACACTGATGACGGTCTTAGTCTTAAATTTACCTTCACGTATTTGTCATTGATTAAATTATATTAGAAAAAGTTGGTGTTTACTCTTGTTTGTTGTAGTACAGTTATTTATAACTTGTTCTGTTATAATAAACATTTTATTATATATATATATATATCTCCCTGTCGTACCAAACATGCTCGCCCTTTCAGCCGTGAGAGCGTTATAATGTGACGCTCAATCCCACTATTCGTTGGTAAAATAGTAGCCCAAGAGTTGGCGGTGGGTGGTGATGACTAGCTGCCTTCCCTCTAGTCTTACACTACTAAATTAGGGACGTCTAGCACAGATAGCCCTCGAGTAGCTTTGTGCGAAATTCCAAAACAAACAAACAAATTATATATATCTAACGTCTCTCTCATTTATTTTTTCTAAATGAGAGAATACATCCAGACAGGAAATAGAAAGAACCAACTTTATCAAAACATCTCATAGAATCAAACATTTTATTACCTTACTCACTTTGTTAGGTTTCAGCTTATTGTTTTATAAGTCGATCTCCTCAAGCACAGCTGAAATGCATCAGGATTACCTTGGATTCAATAGCGCACTGTTATTGGATTCTATCGACAACCAGGAATAACTTATCTCGAACTTAAAGACTTCGTTAATCGCATTTGCATTAAATTGTTTTATCTGGTACTTTCTTTGACAAAGAATTACTTTTTCTGTCCCAGATAATTCAATATATAACTGTTGTCATGGTAACAAAAAAGAGCCATTTTAAAATGGCGTGTGTCCTCTTGATCCAGTTACTATAAAAAGCGAGGTCGAGTTTTCCCCAATTTTGTTCGTGTTTAACTGGCCTACTATTATCATCACAAGATTTGCTTCTCATGTATAAAGTTTGTCAAATGACGCGTTTATGTTGACTCTCACGTGGCCGTTTTGTTTTTTTTAAATGTTGTTACCAGTACTAAGTTGATATCAGTAGTAAGATACAGATTTTGTTATCAACTGTTTCTAACAAACTTTCATAACTACTCCCTTTCGCAGTTTAGAGTTTAACTGATCAACTTACTGATGTGTGTTAAGAAATTACACTAAAAATGAATTATTTTGGAAGTTACTGTAGTTTTATTTTGTAGTTCTATATCTTCAAGTTGTACGAGTTAATTACGTGAAAGATCAACAACATGAAACAATTGAAAACGAAAGACAACAAATCTAAATGGCGTATTAGATTTTATTTTAGTATTTTATATCATGGAAACAAAATAGTAGTGATTAAACAGCATATAATGCGTACAGTTAATAATTTATACTCGTGCCATCTAGTGAGCACTTGAAGTACTGTAGTAATATTATTATTGAGCAATACACTGCACGTGTGGTAATTTACTTTTAACAACTGTTGCAATGATTCAAAACAAATTAGACCATTGTCTTAAAATGTAAACACAATTTCATGGCTCTCTTTAATAACATCAACAGTAATATAACAATATGCACATATGTAGATACGTACGTGTGTCTGTAGAAGGGTTTGTCTATGTGTGGGTGTTTTGTTTTTAATTTCGCGCAAAGCTACTCGAGGGCTATCTGCGCCAGCCGTCCCTAATTTAGCAGTGTAAGACTAGAGGGACGGCAACTAGTCATCACCACCCACCGCAAACTCTTGGGCTACTCTTTTACCAACGAATAGTGGGATTGACCGTCACATTACGACACCGCCGCGACTGAAAGAGCGAGCATGTTTGGTGTGACCAGGATTCGAACACCTTAACCCACCTGGCCGTGCCGGGCCGTGTGAGTTTGTAGAAGTGTTTGTCAATTAACTTCAAGATAATTTATTAAATCACTACTCACTCAGAAATGTGTTCTTTGAATATTTGTCTCTCATTTTACTCACAATCATTTCTTTAGGAAAAAAGCAAGTGGCAGATCAGCTTTGTTCTAAACAACTTAAACAAACACACCCAACTCTTAAGGTTTACTGTTTACTGATCTTGCTTTTCCAGATGAGTTTCGTAGTTTTAATAAATTTCATTATTATTACTTTTACTTTGAAACAAACAATTTCTAACTACTTAGTTTATTCAGTTTTATTGTTGAATAATTCTTTCCACCGAGTTTTATTGTCGTTCTTATAATTAAAATAGTCATTCTAGAAATCCACTTAAAATAGATATTAGATATATGATAATTCAACTCTTTAATCTCACTACTGATAATAGTCAGTTCATCATTATCCAATAAGGACATTGGATTAACTTTAAAAAACTGAAAGCGTAGTTTAACTTGTTTTCAAACACAGGCCACGTCTCTTAGAACTATTGATATAATAAACTAACTAAATACATTTCTGAGTACCTTAAGACTAACCGTATACTTAATTGCAACCATAAAACTATTCCTGCACTCGTCTTTATTTTTATAAAGCAGTTCTTGTTTTCTCAACTAAAGACATGAGCTACATATAAATTAAAGCCTTCAAAGCTAAACGAGTTTTGAATATCGATTTTAAGACGTAAGTCAACGTAACTCAAGTAGTATCTTACTTAACTTTCGTTCCATTTTATCAGCAGGACTTTGTAAAAAAAAATCGCTGTTTCAGGGACTAAAGATAATGTTGTTGTTTAGGAACTTGAAAACAACAGAAACAATACCCTGGTGGCCAAAATCTTAAGTTCAATGAAATTTACAACAGCAGTTTTACTACACCCAATCTCACCAGCGATGACACGTTGAAAGAGACCTTGCTATTGCAGCTCGACAATTCTGCCGCGTTCAAACACTGTCAACTTTTCAGCCTTTGGCATGTTTTTACCCAATGTAACACAGGAGATGTTAATGGGAGATGTTGACAACGTTAATGATTGAACACAAATGACTAAATCTCGTTACATGTTTACCGATTAACGTTTGTTTCAGTATGCTCTTAAAATTTTGACCAGCTAGTATTTAGGCTAATTTCATAGTGTTCACATTTTCCCTATTAAATACTAAAATAGTTTTTTATTTTTATTTTTCCTTTTCTTGTTTTCATCTTTCGAAGCTCTACCCAAATAAGTGGTTGAGTCTAACAACGCAAAATGCATATTTTTTCTTTATGTTCATTGGCTTTAACATTTTGGCCAGCAGTGTATGTATCTTTAGATATACAAAAACGTTAAGAACATCTCTACTATTAGAACTCAGGGCCCGGCATGGCCAAGCGTGTTAAGGCGTGCGACTCATAATCATTCCAGTTTCTCAGTAACTGCCTTGGACAGATCACGAGAAACAAAAACAATTACCCCAAACAGACGTTTTTTATTAAGACAAATTCTTATGAGTCTTGTGTCAAATGTTTAAAGAATTAATACAAACAATTCGTATATTATAGAAGATATTTGTAAAATTCTCTGTTGTTGGTTGATTAACGATGAAAAACAACAACATAAAGATAAAAATTATCATATTTTATGTTTGTGAACAAGTTATAATTGAAGTGACTTATCACTACTTGACCAGACCCGTCATGGCCAGGTGGTTATGGTGCTCGATCTGTAATCTGAGGGTCGCGGGTTCGTATCCTCATCACACCAAATAAGTTCGCCCTTTCAGCCGTGGGAGCGTTATAACGTGACGGTCAATCCCACTATTCGTTGCTAAAAGAATAGCCCAAGAGTTGGCGGTGGGTGGTGATGACTAGCTGCCTTCCCTCTAGTCTTACACTACTGAATTAGGGACGGCTATCACAGATAGCACCCGTGTAGCTTTGTGCGAAATTCAAAACAAACAAACAATTAGTTCTCAGTGTTCCATGGTAAATACGTAAGATTTTGGCCAGCAGTGTATTGTTGCTTTGGAATTGAAAAGGAGGTTATGGGATAATATTGTTACATTGGAGTCTGAAAGAGAGGTTAAAATTTTGATTTGCGTGAGACAAGTTAAACCAATAGAACAATAAAATCACTTAACCTCAGTTGTTAAAATAAATAGTTGTCACTTTTGAAAGAATTCAATAAGTAACAATTTAAGAATGAATTAACTTTCACCTCAACCATTTTATTTCAATATTAATATAAGAACAAGACAGGTAGAACATATGTCTTAAAACTATGAAATAATTAGATCCTTAAGGGACTGGTAAAACAGCAGTGGCAACATGTAAGACACTCTAGATCATGCGAGGCCAAATGGTTAGTTTAATCGAACAGTTAATTCGAAAGTTCATGGCTCGCGTCCCGTTGCCCTAAGAAAAAGCCTTTCATACTTCGAGGACTGAGGGCGATATGGAAGAAACCGTCATATTCTTTTATTCGGCCAGTCAGAGGTAACGCTAGAGTTGGCGTTGGGTGCTGTTAGAAACTACCTCTCTTTTCGTCCTCAAGTTCAAAAGTAAGAAAGGCCATAGGCAAGGTATGAAAGGTCTAGTTGTTAGGGTGTTACACTCGCGATGCTCGCACGTGCAGCCGCCACAGGGTATTACAAAAAGTGACGGTTAATCTGACTACGCGTTGGCAAAGAGTCTTCACAGAGTTGGCGTTTGGTACTGTTATCCGGTTGCCTCCCGTTCGATAGCCAATTAAAATCTTTGGAATGCGGCAAATAGTCTTCATAATTTTGATTTAAAAACAAGCGAACAAAGTGATATGAGATAGCCGTTGCGTAGCGATGTGCAAAACCAACACTAAAACAAAGAAATTCCTGCTTGCCAACGTTTGTTATGTTCACTGGATTAAACATAAATCATTGTTTAGTGTGTTTTTGTAAATTAACATTTGGTGTAATCCGATCTGTACGTGACGTCACCAATGCCCTTCTCATGGTTTATTTGTTTGTTTTTGAATTTCGCACAAAGCTACTCGAGGGCTATCTGCGCTAGCCGTCACTAATTTAGCAGTGTAAGACTAGAGGGAAGGCAACTAGTCATCACCACCCACCGCCAACTCTTGGGCTACTCTTTTATCAACGAATATTGAGATTGAACGTCACATTATAACGACCCCACGGCTGAAAGGGGGAACATGTTTGGCGCGACCGGGATGCGAACCCGCGACCCTCAGATTACGAGTCGCACGCCTTAACACGCTTGGCCATGCCGAGCCCCCTTCTCATGGGAACCAGTTACTGGGTATTAATGTTAGAGTAATTTCAAATAAAACTGATGTTTCAGCTAACTGAAAACAGTAATAACTGGAAAGTTCAGGATAAATAAAAAAACAGCAGTACACTTTCAAGTGATTTGACAACAGCCAAAGTTGTGTATGAAATCATTATGCATTAAGTTCCAGAATTAAATCTGTAAAGAAAGTGTTTATACACATTAATACTTTGATAATCTATTGATAGGTAGCCTGTAACGTGCTAGAATATAAAATTATGTTTCAGAAATTAATTCTTTTTAATGTTAGTAGTAAATTTGGCTCATTTTATTTATTTGCTTATTTGTCAAACGTAATTTATCAGTTTATTTTTTTATTTTATTTTGTCCAGCTGTGAAACGTGTTATTTACTTTTGTATTTTTATATATAAGTATAGGCTTATTTTACCAATATTTCAATAGATGGCACTAGTTATTCTTGGTTGGATGGTTGTTTCAGAGCAAAGCCACAATGGCTATTTATTGTATCCACTGTGAGGAATTCAACTACGTACTTTAGCGTTTTAAATCCGAAAATTTGCTGCTAACCTACCGGGTGACCGTACTTTTTGCTATTTTAATTTGGGCAGAGTATGCCAAGTTTTTAGCTGCCCGAAGGACTGTGGTTCGCTTCCTGTTGCCTCAACATCGCGCTCCGCACCTTGTGACCTTAAATGCGTAATAAGAGTGAGAGTCGAATCTCACTATTCGATGAAAGCAAAAGATATTCAAAGTTAGAGAATGAGTGTTTCTTACTAGTTAGCTGTTTTCTTTCTGGTTCGAAATTCGGGATTTCTAGAAAAGATCGCTCTTTTCCAGCTTTGAGAATATCTGACACGAAACAAGAAAGCAACAAATAATTTAGTGTAAAACATAAGAAATAAATTTTACAATTTGGTACCCGTCTCATAAATAGCAGTGTATGCATAATTTGATGAAAGAAAATATTTGATTTTATACATATAAATTTGGAGTGTACACGTGATTTCTGGGCATAATATTCTATCTAGAATAAAACTGACTGTAAAACAACCTGGTTATACTTGCACGTGACTTCACCTCGTGTACGTGTTTCAAAATGTCTAAAGAGTCGTATTTCTAAGAACTATTATAATGAAATCACATTAACACATGATTTCACAAAAGTAATTGAGTTAAAGTTAATACATTGCAACGGTCAAGCTTAGGTTGTCTCAGTTGAAATATCAAACAAATGTTATTCGTTTTCTATTATGAAACGATGCAGAAAAAATTATAATTCCCCTAGTATCTCATTTCTTTTAATATCGACGTAAACAATATGTAACGTCAGTAACCGATTCTGGTGTATATTAACTGGACCGAGCGTGCTTTTTTAATAACTTTGTTCTAAAACCTATGTTTGTATGTTGTGTTAGCTGCAGACTTCGTTAACCGAATGATGGCTTTTGTTTGTTTATATAATAGGCTTAAAATATGCATGTAACGTAAGCCAGTTAGCGACTTCTTCTGAGTTATTTGCATTCTGTCCACGCCAGGGAATCAAACTTTATCTTTGTTCGTCGGTAAATTTATTGTGACGCCACCTAATAGACTGAACAGTTACTATGTTATTGTTTTTTTAAATAATTTAAATATCGAATAGTTAGTTCATATTTTAACAGCTAGAATAAAATATAATAAATTATTTTAGTGTTTATTTGTACGTCGAACACCAGTTATTAATCATGGCATATTACCATCCATAAACCGTTGTTTATGTCGTAAGCCTTAAGACTCTAGCTGTTTCACTGTTTCTTGTGTTTATATCTTATATATTTAAATATTATATTTTTTTTGCGAGTGAAGGCTAGAGAGCTGCTATAGCCATCCATGATTTCCAACTGTTGACCACAGAAAATTCGAATAACCACCGAGTGAAGGTAAATGAAAATGTATTATGAAATGCCCACAACACTACACCTGCCGACTGTAACTCCACCTACCGACCGTAACTCCACCTGCCATGTCTGCACGGGAAACAACAGACATAAGACATAGTTTATGTCAACAAGTTTCCATAGTACCAGTCAGTTTATCCATGTTAACTGATATTATTATCAATTTCATTCAGGGAAGGACTTGAACCGAAACTTATTGACTCTTATCTCAAGGTAGTTTTTCTGCATGACTGTCCTATTTAGAAAACAGATTTCCAACGTATTTGTTAAAAAACCGATATGTATTGACCTGGAAACAAGATAAGTAAAATACTTGTTATTTGTTTAAACTGCATTCTGATTTTAAAGTGAGCGTAATTACAATTTTGAATATATGTTTGTAAATAAGCACAAATCTACACAACCGGTGTCGAAACGCAGTTTCTGGCATTTTAAATCAGTAAACATATCACTGTACCACTAGGAGAATCTACTAACGTTTGTTTGTTTTGAATTTTGCGCAAAGCTATTCAAGGGCTATCTACGCTAGCCGTCCCTAACTTAGCAGTGTAAGACTGGAGGGAAGGCAGCTAGTCATTACCACCCACCGCCAATTCTTGGGCTACTCTTTTACCAACGAATAGTGGTATTGACCGTAACTTTATAACGTCCTCACGGCCGAAAGGACAAGCATATTTTGTGCAATGTGGATTCGAACCTGCGACCCTCAGATTATGAGTCGAACGCCTCGAAATGCTTGAAATGCTCTAACCAAATTACTCGTAATGTGTAATTTATTATCAGGAAACGATAAACTATTTAAACAAGAACTGATGTGTGGTATATAATATACAGAACATTTTCTTTCAAAACTTAAACTGCATTATAAACAAAACAAACAAGTATACTTACGTAGCTTACACAAGACAGGAAATATTTCTAAACAAACATCACAAACTTAACCAACTAATATTCAACATTAACGAATAAGCAGTTGTGTTTGTTTGTTTTACTAAAACCAGGAGAAACAGGGTTAATAAAATAGATGATAATTATTCTTATGAATATTATTCAGTTTTTTTTCAAGTAACTTTAAAGTATTGGAGGAAGAATGCTCTATATGCATTGTTCTAAAACATAACGGACCAACACTAAAACCAGTGATTCTTTAACAATGCTTAACGTAAAGTATATGGAGACTTTATATTTCCACAGAAGTGTACAGCTTACAGTCTCCATAAGCCCGGCATGGCCAGGTGATTAAGGCACTCGACTCGTAATCCGAGGGGTACGGGTTCGAATCTCCGTCACACCAAACATGCTCGCTCTTTCAGCCGTGACGGTCAATCCCACTATTCGTTGGTAAAATAGTAGCCCAAGAGTTGGCGGTTGGTGGTAATGACGAGCTGCCTTCACTCTAGCCTTACACTGCAAAATTAGGGACGACTAGCGCAGATAGTCCGCGTGTAGTTTTGCGCGAAATTCAAAACAAACTTAAGAGTGTCTATAGAATATAGAACCCCAAACTGTTGTCACAAATTTTATGTTCCAAACACTTTTTCCAGTTAAGTTAGAAACCATACAAATGTTGTTGTTGTTTTTCAGTTGTAGTTTCAAAACGAATACTTTTATAACTAAAGACTCTTTTATGTTTTGTATTAGGCTTTTATTGCTTCTGGTTATGGTGTCTGTAGTTTGTAACAATGGCTCTATAACGAATAATCTGACGTAGACTGCTGTGCGTTGGTAGGCACATGTGGGCCTTCAGGTGCAGTACGTTTGATAACAATTAAGATTGGTATAATTCTTTATAGTGGTGTTCAAAGAACAAATGTTCCTGGTATCTAAGATTAAATTGCTACAGACTTAAAACAAACGTGCTTGGAGGTCTGTGCTTTCTTATAGCAAAGTCGCATTAGGCTATCTGCTGTTTCCACCGAGGGGAATCGATCCCCTGATTTTAGCGTTGCATATCCGTAGACATCCCCAGTGTAGGGGGTGTTTTCATTTTCTTTCAAAATTACTCAATTAAAGTCAGCCTGTTCATCCGAAAAAATATATATGTAGAATAATATTTAGTGATATCTAGAACTGAAATCATGATGAGTTAAAGTGGATCGTTTTCTCTTATTCTGACTATATACTCACTCACACACACATGTATGTAGATATACAGGTTCAAAGTGAGAATTGTACTGCGTTTTTCCTTTAGATTTCAGAACCAGATTTCGGTTCGAGTAAGAACTTTGTTACGTTATTTCCTTTAGATTTAAGGACCAGATGTCGGTTCGAGTAAGATCTTTGTTACGTTTTTCTGTTTTAGATTTCAGAACCAGATTTCGGTTCGAGTAAGAACTTTGTTACGTTTTTCTGTTTTAGATTTAAGGACCAGATTTCGGTTCGAGTAAGGACTTTGTTACGTTTTTCTGTTTTAGATTTCAGAACCAGATTTCGGTTCGAGTAAGAACTTTGTTACGTTTTTTCTCCATATTTAAGGATCAGATTCTGGTTTTATAATTCTCATTTACAGTTTGTAAATTACTTGTCCTTAGACTGCATTAGTTCTAGTAAAAAAAAACTTTTATGGACTACATTAGTTCTAGTAAAAAACCTTTATGGACTACATTAGTTCTAGTAAAAAAAAACTTTTATGGACCACATTAGTTCCAGTAAAAGAAAACTTTATGGACTACATTAGTTCTAGTAAAAAACAAACTTTTATGGACCACATTAGTTCTAGTAAAAGAAAACTTTTATGGACTACATTAGTTCTAGTAAAAGAAAACTCTTATGGACTACATTAGTTCTAGTAAAATAAAACTTTTATGGACTACATTAGTTCTAGTAAAATAAAACTTTTATGGACTACATTAGTTCTAGTAAAAGAAAACTTTTATGGACCACATTAGTTCTAGTAAAAGAAAACTTTTATGGACCACATTAGTTCTAGTAAAAGAAAACTTTTATGGACTACATTAGTTCTAGTGAAAGAAAACTTTTGTAAACTACATTAGTTCTAGTAAAATAAAATTTTGTGGACTACATTAGTTCTAGTAAAATAAAACTTTATGGACTACATTAGTTCGAGTAAGAACTTTGTTAAAAAAAACTTTTATGGACCACATTAGTTCTAGTAAAAGAAAACTTTTATGGACCACATTAGTTCTAGTAAAAGAAAACTTTTATGGACTACATTAGTTCTAATGAAAGAAAACTTTTGTAAACTACATTAGTTCTAGTAAAATAAAATTTTGTGGACTACATTAGTTCTAGTAAAATAAAACTTTATGGACTACATTAGTTCTCGTAAAAAAAAACCTTTATGGACCACATTAGTTCTAGTAAAAGAAAACTTTGATGGACTACATTAGTTCTAGTAAAAGAAAACTTTTGTGAACTACATTAGTTCTAGTAAAAGAAAACTTTTATGGACTACATTAGTTCTAGTAAAAGAAAACTTTTGTGGACTACATTAGTTCTAGTAAAAGAAAACTTTTATGGACCACATTAGTTCTAGTAAAAGAAAACTTTTATGGACTACATTAGTTCTAGTGAAAGAAAACTTTTGTAAACTACATTAGTTCTAGTAAAATAAAATTTTGTGGACTACATTAGTTCTAGTAAAATAAAACTTTATGGACTACATTAGTTCTCGTAAAAAAAAACTTTTATGGACCACATTAGTTCTAGTAAAAGAAAACTTTGATGGACTACATTAGTTCTAGTAAAAGAAAACTTTTGTGAACTACATTAGTTCTAGTAAAAGAAAACTTTTATGGACTACATTAGTTCTAGTAAAAGAAAACTTTTGTGGACTACATTAGTTCTAGTAAAAGAAAACTTTGATGGACTACATTAGTTCTAGTAAAAGAAAACTTTTATGAACTACATTAGTTCTAGTAAAAGAAAACTTTTGTGAACTACATTAGTTCTAGTAAAAGAAAACTTTTATGGACTACATTAGTTCTAGTAAAATAAAAGTTTTATGGGAATAAAGTCAGGTTAATTTACGATTTTCCCTTTAGTCAAGTGTACTTGAGCATGCTCAAAGACAGTTTCGTGCTATTGTTCATTCTAATTGGATTAAGATCTCAGCAAGGGCCTTTGATGGAGAGAGCTTCCGATTAAAAGATAGCTTATACATTCATTAACTGAGGACTGAAGTAAGCACCGTTGAAACAGTTCCCAAGTTATATTTATTACTATAAAATGTATTAATCTTATAAGAGTCTTACTCTCAACGCGAACTGATAAAACATAAAGACTGTCTGTATTTATGACACCATAAAGACGATTAACTTTTTCATGATATTCCAAATCGGAAATGAAGCAGCCTGTACGGATATGGAGAGCAGTTGATACAGCCACTCAGATATATTTAAAAAACAGTTTGTTTGTTTGTTTGTTTCGAATTTCGTGCAAAGCTAACACGAGGATTATCTGCGCTAGCCGTCCCTAATTTTGCAGCGTAAGAACAGAAATAAAGCAGCTAGTCGTCATCACCCACCGCCAATTCTTGGACTACTTTTTTACCAACGATTAATGGGATTAAACGACACATTATAACTCTCCACGGCTAAAATGGGGAGCATGTTTGGTGTTACAGGGATTCGAACCCGAGATCCTCAGGTTTAGAGTCAAGCGCCCTAACTACCTGGCAATTGCCGGGCCACTTTAAAGACAGAAATTCTCACATGTCTTATGTCACAGATGCGAGTCATCTCCAAAGTTATGGTGTGAGTCTTATGTCACAGATGCGAGTCATCTCCGAAGTTATGGTGTGAGTCTTATGTCACAGATGCGAGTCATCTCCAAAGTTATGGTGTGATAAAAACAATTAACAACATAATCCCTACATATGAAACAATAGTAACAACTATGAAAGTAGTTCCTAGAGATGAAACAATACCAAGAACTAAGAAAGTAGTTTCTACAGATGAAATAACACCAACAACTATGAAAGTAGTTCCCAGAGATGAAATAACATCAACAACTATGAAAGTAGTTTCACAGATAAAATAACACCAACACCTAAGAAAGTAGTTCCAAGAGATGAAATAACACCAACAACTAAGAAAGTAGTTCCTAGAGATGAAATAACACCAACAACTATGAAAGTAGTTCCTAGAGATGAAATAACACCAACAACTATGAAAGTAGTTCCCAGAGATGAAATAACACCAACACCTAAGAAAGTAGTTCCAAGAGATGAAATAACACCAACAACTAAGAAAGTAGTTCCCAAGAGATGAAATAACACCAACAACTATGAAAGTAGTTCCCAGAGATGAAATAACATCAACAACTATGAAAGTAGTTTCACAGATGAAATAACACCAACACCTAAGAAAGTAGTTCCAAGAGATGAAATAACACCAACAACTAAGAAAGTAGTTCCAAGAGATGAAATAACACCAACAACTAAGAAAGTAGTTCCTAGAGATGAAATAACGCCAAAAACTATGAAAAGCTCCTACATATGAAACAATACTAATACCAAGGTGTTTTAGAGATGAAGTAATACCAACAACTACCAACGGAGGTCCTACTAATAATTTAATAATAAAACAAAAGCGATGTAGTGTCACAATGTTACAATAACTGGCGTGGCATGATATAGTGGTCACAAGTGTGGCTAATGAAAACAACGTTGGCCACAGTATTGAAACAAACAAACAAGAAAGATGTTAGTTTAATGAAAAAATTGCATTTCAACTAATGTTCAATGGGAAAACTGATAAGGGTTTTCATCAACACGTTTCGTGAAATTCAACTCGATGAGCATCTAAACTCTGCCTCGAAAATATGCCAGTAAGCCCAGATCTGTATCCAGACTTGAGAAAATCTAGCGTAGAAAATGTTGACTCACACACCCATGTGGATCCAAACGTGTAGGCCCGGCATGGCCAAGTGTGTTAAGGCGTTCGACTCATAATCCGAAAGTCGCGGGTTCAAATCGCGGTCGCACCAAACATGCTCGCCCTTTCAGTCATGGGGGCGTTATAATGTTACAATCAATCCCACTATTCGTTGGTAAAATAGTAGCCCAAGAGTTGGCGGTGGGTGGTGATGACTAGCTGCCTTCCCTCCTGTCTTACACTGCTAAATTAAGGACGGCTAGCGCAGATAGCCCTCGAGTATCTTTGTGCGATATTCAAAACAAACAAACACAAACCAAAATAATTTTGTAAACTAATTTTGAAATTGTTCTCTTTAAATTTGGAAGACTCTCATTTATCAGAATAGTAAGCTACATCTCTCTGATTGAACATTTTTGTTTACCTTCTATACTAGGAAGGATAATCATCTCGTCTTCAAATTCACATTGATCCAAAGACAAAAAAGATGTAATTTCCTTTCTGAAATCTTCTAAGTAAAATTGAAATGGATCACGGAAAACTTTAAATACCAATTTAAAATTTTTAAATTCGGAGAAACATGATTCAAAATTTGAGATATAGTTTTGATCCAGTTTACATAGAGGTCATCTTTAGCTTCAGAGAAATTATAGTCCTTATTATTTTCTAAAAAATATTCAACTTTGCAAAATGTGTCAAATCATTCTTTTGTAATTGTTCTGCAAAGAGGTTTTAACTTCAATCGAAGTTCATGAATAGATGTGATTGCTCGCGTATTATTTTGCGTCTTCCCTGAAGCTTTGTATTCCAATTATTCATGTGAGCCATCATGTGGCACAGAAAGTGCAAATCACACTGCCATGATAAAGTTTCAATTTCAGGGAAATTTTCAATCTTACCTTTTTCAACACGATACCCTTTTATTTGAGGAAATAATGAAGTAAATCGTTCCAAGACTTTCCTCTACTTAACCATCTTACATTTACAAAATCAGTAAGATCATCAAAAGTACAGTCACTGCTTTTCTTCAAAGACTCAACAAACTGTCGATGGATGAGAGAGCTTCCACTTCTAATATAATTCACAATTTTTACAACAATGTCCATCAAATATTTCAGTTCATCACTTTTAGACATCTGAACACATAAATTTTCCTGATGCAAAATACAATAGAAAGATGGCAGCGTGGACTTCACATTATTTTCAATTAAATGCTGCTTCAAAAGAGAAACAAATCTTAATTTCATCCCAGTCATGGCAGGAGCGACATCTGTTGTGACAGAAACCAGTTTTTCAAAGTCAAGATTAAATTTTTTTACATTTCAAGAAATTTTTCAAAGATTTTTTTCCACATGTTCGATCTCATAATCCACAAAGGCCGAGCATTTTTTCCTCACTTGAAGAACTGAAGTTACATATCGAACCCAAAATATCAACTGTGTAGTGTCGCTAACGACTGTTGACTCATCTAGTGCTAAATAAAAATACAAACAGTCTTTTAGTTGTTCAAACAACTCATTTTCTATGTCTTTCACTAACTCCAGCATTCTGTGGACAATTGTTCGACTTAACTGCAAATTATTTACTTTTTACAGAATATCATCTTTTATTTTTGAATCATAATTATCCAACAAGAATTTCAATAACCACAATCAATATTTATTGTACTAGTTCAGTATCAGAAAATGATTTGTTTTTCTGATCTAGAATTTAAGTTACTTTACAGATAGCTAACGTAACTAGTTCTATCGATGATAAAAAATATTTTAGCCTTCCCTTTTTTCATGAAGTTGTGCTTTTAGACGACTAAATTCATTCACAGGATTTTTGCTATCAACTGGAAATTTGACATCAAATTCGTTGTGAAGATTGTTAAAGTGTTGCTTAAGGTTGTATACATTATTATTCCTAAGAACGTTATTACACAAAAGACACATTGGTTTATTATTTATTTCAATCACTACAAATTTCAACTCTCAACTTTCATTAAATTCTCGTTTCATGTTTTTCCAGTCACGTGTCATTCTCTTTTCGACAGTAATGCGAGAATCAGTTAAATTGTCTTTATTTTCTAAGTGTTCACCATTATCTCAGTTCTTTCATTTTTCAATTATCCACTTATTCATATTATAGGATTAAAAACAAAATATATTTAAACACTTGAATGTTGCACAATAAACTGTTTGCAAGCGCATGAAAAACAACGCACACTCGATAACAAACATCTAAACCAGACTGACGTTACAAAATGGGCGGAGTCTGTGGCAATGATGAAGCGCGCGATATTAGTGATGACGTGAGGCAGTGCAATTGCTGATTACCAAATTTTCGATAAAAATAAATGATGGAAAAAGCTGATTCCTAAATTCGAGCTGGCCATGGAATTGCCCACCTCTGGTCTAGTTGTTTAGGTGCTCAACTCGTAATCTGAGAGTCAAGTGTTTAAATCTCTTTCACATCGAACGTGATTATCCTTTTAGCTGTGAGGATATTATAATATGATGGTTAATCCCACTAATCTGTAGCGTTGGGTGATGTTTACTATCAGTCTTCGCTCTCTCGTCTATCTCTGCATAACACTGCTAAATAAGGAACGGTTATCAGAGATTTTCCGAGTGTAACTTTGCACGAAATTCAACAAACCCAATTAATTAACAATTTTGTAATTCATCACACAATGTGTTATCTATCTATTTAATCATTCTTATATTTTACTGACTCTAAAGTACACTAGAAAACAACAGTCCGCCATTTTATTTCTAATCCTTCATACTGTATGACGTAACACGTCACTTCCTGTATCCATAGCTACACGCTCAACGAAGAAATCGATAAATCTGTGTCCAGGTTGTAAGATATTCACGAAGGTATCAAATTTATGCACTCGCTATAAATAACATTTTATTCTTTACAATGCCCTTTTGCGAATACTGCTTAAAATTAGGATACGAAATACTTAGAAACTAGTCTGTTTTTATACGAAACCTAATAAAGAGTAGAGAGTTTTAAAAATATTGGGCATTAGACATGTCAGAAACACGCCTCAACAAGTGCACTGAAGGCTCGTTCAGTTAAACTCGCTTTTTTTTTTTACGCGTTTCGTATCTAATGCGTCAGCAAAGCAGAGATAGACATGAAACCAAACTAGTAAAATTCTGTTTGAATATATAAACACCTTGTTGTGCAATGAGAACAACAGGTACAAGAGACGTGTGAATCTCAGAAATCAATGAAATATGAACACTGGAAGAACTCACTTCTATAGATTGATGAGATATATAAAAACAATAATATATACCTATAGGAAATATATATAATATATACCTATAGGAAATATATATAATATATACCTATAGGAAATATATATAATATATACCTATAGAAAATATATATAATATATACCTATAGGAAATATATATAATATATACCTATAGAAATATATATAAAATATATAGAAAATATATATATATATACCTATAGGAAATATATATAATATATACCTATAGAAAATATATATAATATATACCTATAGGAAATATATATAATATATACCTATAGAAAATATATATAATATATACCTATAGGAAATATATATAATATATACCTATAGAAAATATATATAATATATACCTATAGGAAATATATATAATATATACCTATAGAAAATATATATAATATATACCTATAGGAAATATATATAATATATACCTATAGAAAATATATATAATATATACCTATAGGAAATATATATAATATATACCTATAGGAAATAGAGTACTAAATTCGAGCCTACAGCCCTCTGAAAGTTTATATCAATTTATAATGTAACTTCCTATGTATGTCCAGACGACTCCTGGAGCAAACTTGTCAGATAAACTTGGAGTGCTTTGGAGAGTGTAATCTATACGTTGTAATCTCGATAAAAAGAGAGGTTAAATCCAATAGGAAAGTTGTATAGGCACGATGGACTAGAGATGGTGGATGGAGGGATCACAAATTCACTTATAGAGTCACTAGGGATGAGGGTGGAGGGACCACAAATTCACTTATAGAGTCACTAGGAATGAGGGTAGAGGGACCACAAATTCACTTATAGAGTCAGTAGGGATGGTGGATGGAGGGATCACAAATTCACTTATAGAGTCACTAGGGATGAGGGTGGAGGGACCACAAATTCACTTATAGAGTCACTAGAGATGGTGGATGGAGGGACCACAAATTCACTTATAGAGTCACTAGGGATGAGGGTGGAGGGACCACAAATTCACTTATAGAGTCACTAGGAATGAGGGTGGAGGGACCACAAATTCACTTATAGAGTCACTGGGGATGAGGGTGGAGGGACCACAAATTCATTTATAGAGTCACTAGGAATGAGGGTAGAGGGACCACAAATTCACTTATAGAGTCACTAGGGATGAGGGTGTAGGGACCACAAATTCACTTATAGAGTCACTAGGGATGAGGGTGGAGGGACCACAAATTCACTTAAAGAGTCACTGGGGATGAAGGTGGAGGAACCACAAATTCACTTATAGAGTCACTGGGGATGAAGGCGGAGGGACCACAAATTCACTTATAGAGTCACTGGGGATGAGGGTGGAGGGACCACAAATTCACTTATAGAGTCACTGGGGATGAGGGTGGAGGGACCACAAATTCACTTATAGAGTCAGAGTCACTGGGGATGAAGGTGGAGGGACCACAAATTCACTTATAGAGTCACTGGGGATGAAGGTGGAGGGACCACAAATTCACTTATAGAGTCACTGGGGATGAGGGTGGAGGGACCACAAATTCATTTATAGAGTCACTAGGAATGAGGGTAGAGGGACCACAAATTCACTTATAGAGTCACTAGGGAGACCACAAATTCACTTTTAGAGTCACTAGGGATGAGGGTGGAGGGACCACAAATTCACTTAAAGAGTCACTGGGGATGAAGGTGGAGGAACCACAAATTCACTTATAGAGTCACTGGGGATGAAGGCGGAGGGACCACAAATTCACTTATAGAGTCACTGGGGATGAGGGTGGAGGGACCACAAATTCACTTATAGAGTCAGAGTCACTGGGGATGAAGGTGGAGGGACCACAAATTCACTTATAGAGTCACTGGGGATGAAGGTGGAGGGATCACAAATTCACTTATAGAGTCACTGGGGATGAGGGTGGAGGTACCACAAATTCACTTATAGAGTCACTGGGCCTCAATATGACACAGTATTTGGGTTCCTGTACTCTCTCAAGATCTTGGAAGCGCCAAGGTTTTATGCTAGTGTTAATAAATAATGTTACTTATGTGCAGTTTACCTTATTTGTTTTAGAGTGAAACCCCGGATTTCAGCGTCAAAACTACCCAGACTTACCGCTTTCTCACCAACGGAACTACAGTTTACTTGCTCGGGAAGATTTCAAATATATTTTAGTAACAAGTATATTGAAAATCTTTCGTTCCAGTCGTATCAAAGAAGTATGAAAAATTGTTTGTTTTGAATTTTCCCACAATGCCATACGAGGTCTATCTGTGCTAGCCGTCCCTAATTTAGCAGTGTGAGACTAGAGGGAAGGTAGCTAGTCATCAACACCCTCCGCCAACTCTTGGGCTATCCTTTTACTAACGAATAGTAGGATTGATCGTCAAATTATAACGTCCTTACGGCTGAAAGGGCGAGCATGTTTGGTGTGACAGGGATTTTAACCCTCGACCCTCAGATTAGGAGTCGAGCACCTTAACCACCTGGCTAATATGAAGCATAATAATGCATTTCGATCGTATTTTTTTATAACATTGCGTTTTGTTGCCGAAACATCTGTGGTTGATATATTAATTTAAAGGTGGATAATATGTTAGAATTATAACCAATAGAAACGAATGTTATATTTATAGAGTATTTAAAGATCGTCGATGTAGACCAATAAACATCGATCTTAGATTTTTTTGTGTAAATACGTTATTTTTCAATTCTGTTTCAAAAATCCAGAAAATATCGATTAATTTCAAATAATTAATTATAATTAATCATAAATAACGATAACGAGTGTATTTTAACAGTTTCGTAACTGCATCTTAAGATATACTAAACCTTAGTAATTGTATTCTATACTACAGCAATTTACACCGTTATATAAACGCAATAAAAAAAACAACAAGTATTTCAAGTAATATTTCCTACCGTTTTCTACCAACTATAGCAGTTTATACTATCATAAAGATATAATAAGAGCAAAGCGATGTTCCTTACAGTTGAGGGCCCGGCATTGCCAAGCGTGTTAAGGCGTTCGACTCGTAATCCGAGGGTCGCGGGTTCAAATCCCGGTCGCACCAAACATGCTCGCCCTTTCAGCCGTGGGGAATTATAATGTGACGGGTCAATCCCACTATTCGTTAGTAAAAGAGTAGCCCAAGAGTTGGTGGTGGGTGGTGATGACTAGCTGCCTTCTCTTTAGTCTTACACTCCTAAATTAGGGACGGATAGCGCAGATAGAACTGAGACAAGCAGTTTTCCAATTGGTTCTCTGCTGTCAAACGAGAGTTTTGTGACCTACACAGGATGGTTGAACGTAAACTGAATCAAATATGAAACTTGGAGTGTCGTCTGATATCGAGTTACAAGCGTATCCTAATTTTTGTAGACTATAACACGTGTCTTTGAACAATTAATCAAAGAAATAAACACATCCGTGCTAGATGGACGGTCATTATCCCGCCTCTTTAGAAGTCTGACACTTGTTCTTACACATTCGTGTAACAGAATAATCATTGCAGCATGAAAAATTCACATGGTCAGGTAACTTCGAGAAACCACTTCTCATGTTGTTGGATATTGCATGGACAACTCATTGTAGTTTGTAGAAAAATATAACCGTATTGGATTCAAATAACGTGCTCATTTAAGATACATTAACTATAAGGTAACTTTTAAAACAACTTTGATACATTGTAGTTTTCTTCGTACGTTATAGATGAGATAATAAAATCCCTCTATTCGTCCAGATAAAAAAAAACCTCATGAGTTGGCAGCGAGTATTAATGATTTGTTATTTCCGATCTATCTTATCTGTTTAGTTACTAACGGTCATGCGCAGATAGTCTTTGTGTAGTTTTGCATGAAAATATTTAACACTCAGTCTGCGATTCTTTGAGACTTAAATTGTGGAATTGGATAGGGAAAAAACTAGAAAAAAAGTTTCTCCACTAAGGACTCGATATTTAACCTTTCCCCCCAAAAAGACCTTTATTCCCAAGAGCACTCACCCCTTACTGGTGTACGATCACAAAGATACAGAATTTTAGGTGGGTAGAATAAAATGAGTGTTCATAATGACACCTACTATGATTGGTTATATAAAATAAGTGATTATGAATATGAGATCCTGATTGGTCTAAAATAAAAATAAAGCCCTTGATTGGACTGTTTTCCCTCAAATAGCGTGCCTGTTATCTTATCATTGGACTACCGTTACTACTACTACTATTTAACCACTACTGTTGTTCATGTTACTCTGGTACAACTATTCTTTCTATTAATATTTCGGCTATTTCACATCAGACTAGCTACTCACTGACTTGGTGAGGAGTTGTCAACGATTCCGAGAAGAAACCATCGTAAATCATGATAATTGAACAATTTATAAAGCTGAGAAACCAGATCTTGCACTGCGCAACATGTGCGAACATTACCCTGTTCTGTGTGGTTTTCTTCCATTCCTCACAGCCAAGAAACTGGTGTGAATTTTATCACGCTTGTAATCACTTCAGATTATAGTTACTACATCAAGACTCCACTTACGTATAAAAAATGGTTGGGTTTGGTAATAAGTAAATAAAATGTTTAATCGATTCAGAGACCGAGTGTTGACAAACCCAAATCTCTCAACTGTTTTCACTTGCATACACTTCCACTTTGACTAAGTATTTCACGTATGTGTATAAGTCATTTCATCTAGCTACAAGGCATATCTATTATTCACTACTGGTATCTGGTAACATTCACTTAATTATAGACCAATATAAAATATTTGTTATTTTGTGAAACCGTAGTTTTGGTGTAAGAATTATGTCTGTGTGTGTACCATAAATGACATTTTGTAGGGCTTGGCATGGCCATATCATGGTTGAAAGGGCGAGTGTGTTTGGTGTGACGGGAATTAGAACTTGCGACCCTCAGATTTCGTTATAATGTTACACTCAATCCCACTAGTCGATGTTAAAAGAATAGCGTGGTGATGACTAGCTGCCTTCCCTCTAGTCTTAATTAGGGACGACTAACACACGTAGCTCTTGTGTAGCTTTGAGTAAAATACAAAATAAACAAATAAACACATTCTGTGAGACACAGAAGCTTTCCCATTCCGTGGTTCTCTTAAAGATAATATTACTATAATCTGATGGTTTCTTTGTTTATGACCAAGCACAAACTACACAATGCAACACGGGCATTGAAACCCAATTTCCAGCGGTGTAAGTCCGCAGACGTCCTTCTGTATGACTTGGGGATTAATTGTGTAATTACACGTTAAAACTAATCCCAGTATAACATTAAATTAAATTACTTTTAAAATACCAGTGTAAAAAAATTAAAAGAAAAAATACAATATTATCAACTGTATATTAAAATAAAGAAATAAACAATCAAAGTAATGTAATTTTAAAGGTAAGAAAGTTCCATTCTGATAACTTATTTATCCTTTGTGACACTTTAAAACAACTCACTTAAATATGTATAATGCTGGAAGGAAAACATGCGGATTTTTAAACAAAGCAACGAACTTCATATTAGGAAATAAATTACTTTTTATCTGCAACAAGTCTGTTATTTATTTAAAACGGTTTTCCCTTGTGGAAGTCAATCAACTAGCCACAAGGATTACAACTAAATATCGTGATTCATCTGAGTGAACCAGTTTATTCGTTTGTTGTTGTTTTTAGCGAACAGTTACATAACGTGCTGTCTGGTCGTTGTTTTTCGCGATAATTCGAATCTCAAATTTTACAGTTGTAAGTTCGTAAACTTACCAGTAACTCACAGGGTCTTTAAAAAATCAAACAAGTTATTCAGATTAACGTGATATATATTTTAAAGAATAAATTTAACATAAAAACCAATGTCTAATTTTTTAAGTGAAAAACCTGTTTTTTTTCTAAACCATATTCTTTATAATAGTATCCGAAATTTATATTACATTTATATTTAAGTTTCCAGTTCAATCAGGTTCTCCTGGTCTGATAAAGGGAAAAGTGAAACAGTAACTTCCTGCCACTCACTATAATATCAAGAAACGTGTAATGAAATATTTTACTTCCTGTTAATTCATAAAAACATCAAGTAGTGTCAGTACACTGTACAAAATATCAAACACCATCAGCCCTATAGTTCCATGTTTCATTTTGTACTATTTACTATCGAACATACTGTATCCTCTTGTTGAGTGTTCTTGGGGTCACACATTCTGTATCGTCATGCTGAGTATTCTTGGGGGCACACAAACATCATATTGAGTAATCATTGGGGCACACATATTGTATCATAATATTGAGTGTTCTTGGGGCACACATATATCATATTGAGTATTCTTGGGGGCACACATACATCATATTGAGTTTCTTGGGGCACACATACATCATATTGAGTTTCTTGGGGCACAAATACATCATATTGAGTTTCTTGGGGGCACACATACATCATATTGAGTTTCTTGGGGCACACATACATCATATTGAGTTTCTTGGGGCACACATACATCATATTGAGTTTCTTGGGGGCACACATACATCATATTGAGTTTCTTGGGGGCAAACATACATCATATTGAGTTTCTTGGGGGCACACATACATCATATTGAGTTTCTTGGGGGCACACATACATCATATTGAGTTTCTTGGGGCACACATACATCATATTGAGTTTCTTGGGGCACACATACATCATATTGAGTTTCTTGGGGCACACATACATCATATTGAGTTTCTTGGGGCACACATACATCATATTGAGTTTCTTGGGGCACACATACATCATATTGAGTTTCTTGGGGCACACATACATCATATTGAGTTTCTTGGGGCACACATACATCATATTGAGTTTTGCACACATACATCATATTGAGTTTCTTGGGGCACATACATCCGATTAAGTTTCTTGGAATAGACTCATGAATAAACTCATAAGGAATTTGTTGGGGCACACATACATCATGTGATTTAAAGAAATTTGTTGCATAAAGAGACAAATGTATTTAAAGAAAGATGTTAAAGCGTGCGACTCGTAATCTGAGGGTCGCGGGTTCGCATCCCCGTAGCGCCAAACGTTCTTGCCCTTTCAGCTGTGGTGACGGTCAATCCCACTATTCGTTGGTAAAAGAGTAGCCCAAGAGTTGGCGATGGGTGGTGATGACTAACTGCCTTCCCTTTAGTCTTACACTGCTAAATTAGGGACGGCTAGCACAGATAGCCCTCGAGTAGCTTTGTGTGAAATTAAAAAACAAACAAACAAATAAGAAAGATGTTAAAAAACCCCAGCGGCAATTTTGGATTATATATAATAAGATATTGAACCTCTTTGTTTGGTATCCTATATTTAACTCATCCGTGACAATGAAAAACAAAAATATACTTTTAAAAATCACAGTTCCGAAACAAACGTTTCGTTCGTATATATATATATATATTTCATATTTAGTATGTACTTGGACTATGGTCTCCTGACTGGCTCACCCGTGAGCTTGAGATATTGTAACACTTAAAATTTAGGTTCGATTCCAACGGAGCACAGAGCATATATCTTATTGTGTAGTTTTGGGCTAAAACGAAACTTAGATGACAGACTAGAATTTTTATAGTAAACAAAAAATACAGTTTTATCATCTAACTATTTTTTACCCACACGACTGAAGACCCAGCGTGGTCAGGTGGCCAGAGGACTCTCGACTCGTGATCTGTCACACCAAACATGCTCGCCCTTTCAGGCATGTGGACGTGATAATGTAACGGTCAGTCACTATTCGCTGGTAAAAGAGTAGCCTAGTAGTTAGCAATGGACGGTGACACATTTCCTCTAGTATTACCCTGTTAAATAAGGGATGGCTAGCGCAGATAGACTTCGTGTAGTTTTGCGCGAAAATCAAAACAAACAAACCCACAAGACTAAATTCATTTCATTTTTCATAAGTTATAATTGCTTTATACAACAGCGAGTTTCTAGCACTTTCTTTGGTCATTTAAGTAGGTTGAAGAAGGTGTAACACGGGGAGAATATGATACAAATAACCGACATTCAGTTTAAATAACTAAATTTGTTTGTGTTGAATATCATAACTTAGTAATGTACAAATAAATGTAATACAAGGAAGTAAGAACTTTAAGATGTCCATCTCGAAACTGTTTTTCTGTTCATTAAGAAAAGAGAGACTAGAAGAAGGCTAAACAGGCTTGATATTGAGACACTCTGAAGATAGAATGTTGAAATGTCCAGACAGGTTTACTCATACAAATACGTTTAGTTGAAACTTGTCAGTTGAATTTTAAAACAAAACAGCTTGTCGTGTACGCTACCAAGATCAATAGAAGACAGTGATCCTGAAATCACAGGATTGGAGAAAATGGAGATTTAAAATGGGGGAATGTAAACATTCTTCATTTACTCAATTGATGCAAGTTTATGTTTCACTAGAAAATGTAATGGAAATAAATCGATGCTTGTTTGTTTTGTTTCTGAAATGTTACTCGAGGGCTATCTGTGCTAGTCGTCCCTAATTTAGCAGTGTAAGTTTGTTGTTTTGTTTTAATTTCGCGCACAGCTACTCGAGGGCTATCTGTGCTAATCGTCCCTAATTTAGCAGTGTAAGTTTGTTGTTTTGTTTCACCACCCACCGCCAACACTTGAGCTACTCTTTTACCAACGAGGGATTCTGTCACATTATAGTGCTCCCTAATTTAGCAGTGTAAGACAAGAGTGAAGGCAGCTAGTCATCACCACCCACCGCCAACTCTTGAGCTACTCTTTTACCAACGAAAAGTGGGATTGACCGTCACATTATAACGCTAACACATCCGAAAGAGCGATCATGTTTGGTGCGACGAGGATTCGAAACCGCGACTCTCACTCTCATATTATGAGTCGAGTGCCTTAACCACCTGGCCACGCCAGGCCTAAATCGATATCTGGCTGATCACCATTATTGGGGAGACAAATACCGTTAAAATTCGTAAGTAATAGGTGGGATAACATGCTATACAGATGGAGTTTGGCCAATCCAATTTCTGTTCTTTCAATGGTACTTCTAATTAATTTTCTTCGTGTTGTTTTTCTCTTAGAAACCTAATTATTTTCAGAAGTCAGTTTTCTTTACCTTCCCACAACAGATTTATTTAAATATTTTAAAAACCGACTCTCATCAACCAGATATTCAATCCTCTAACTGTTAAACTAATTCAAAACAGGGGTTATGTGTGTATGTGTGTTGTTGTTTTTTTTCTTATAGAAGAGTCACAACAAACTCCTGATTTTATCATTGTAAATCCTAAGAATTACTCACCGAGGGACAATCTAAAGAGATAAAATGTCATAATAACCGTATCGTGAATAATAAAGCACGTTTATTCACCGCCCTTGGAAGTTCTCACATTTTCAGCACGTGGTTCATATTGCTATAATTTAAAATAATAATAGTAATAAGAAATTTAAAAATAAATATGCTCACTTTCCAAGGAGACTTCTGTGATTAAAGTCGTTAGAGTATCTATTCAAGTTTTCTGTAATAGTTTAGGCCTAAAATTCTTATACTGAAACCATTAAAGTTGAGGCCAAGCGTGTTAAAGCGTTCGACTCGTAATCTGAGGGTCGCGGGCTCGAATCCCGGTTGCACCAAACATGCTCGCCCTTTTAGCCGTGGGGGCGTTATAATGTGACGGTCAATCTCACTATTCGTTAGTAAAATAGTAGCCCAGAAGTTGGCGGTGGGTGGTGATGACTAGCTGCCTTCCCTCTATTCTTACACTAATAAATTAGGGACGACTAGCGCAGGTAGCCTTCGTGTAGCTTTTCACAAAATTTAAACCAAATCGTTACAGGTTAACCTAACCTATCTTTACACGAAACAAGACTCGAGCAGCCCTATAACTTCTAACATACCGACTGTAAGCCCCAAAACACGAGTTAAAGGGTCAAGTTGTTCCACTTACCTTTTATTATCTCATTCAGGAAAGAGAGTGAAAACGAATGATTGTGTTATTACAATAGTATACCTGATTTTAATAAAATATATTTTAACCTCAAGAAATGTTACAGTATTTTTCTGTAGTGGCAAGTAGCGTATTAAACACTGTTGTTAATGATATGTAATGGTTTTATAATCACGAGATCTCTGAACAAAACTAAACTGTCTAATCATATGTTACAAAAAGTAGACTTACCTTAAAAAGTCATATTACTAACACTTACGCTTAACATACAAACAATTTTAAAATTTTCATATCTTGCTTTGTTTAACAAGTTAAAAAGTAACAATGGTGAATCTGGCACTTATTGTAATTACACATTGGCTGAGTGATACATATGTCACTGTAAAAATAAGTTGGTCCTTAGAAACTTCGATATTAAACATTTATATTTCACGCAAAGCTGCACGAGGGCTACCTGTGCCACCCATCCCTTATTTAGCAGTGAAAGGCTAAAGGTAAGGTGAACACCACTCACACCAAGTCTTGTGTTACTCTTTTACTAACGAATAGTGAGATTATCCATAACTTTTAACATCCTCACGGCTGAAAGGACGAGCATTTTCCGCAACATGCCCATTGCAAGTAGCAGGTTCCATTTGAACACTGTCAGTTTGAAACGAGACAGTAAATATATATATGTTATCATTGTGATATTTCAACCACATCAACATAAAAATATATAGCATGTACCGTAGTTATTGATTTATGGTATTCGAATATTCATGTGGTTGTTTTTCTAATCACAAAGATAATTTTAGACAGGGTTAAAGTAAATTAATTTTTGAAAACTTGAGCGAATGGAAGTGGCCTTTTGAGTCCAAAACTCTTTTTAGCTCTCAAAATCAGTCAAGGGTGGTGCTTGACTGGTTTGTATTTGAAAAACTCGGAGACATTTTCCGAGCGGCGACTGACAATGGACTTTACGTAACGCGGATATTTTAAAGGATTTTCACATATCAATTATTTACAGCTTTAACTTTCTTTGGAATAAAGCTTTATTAGCACATAACTGCTCCCACACACGAGTGCATACCATGGGTATGCACACTTTATCACAAGCACACAAGTGTGTGCTACTTCGTAAATTGAAAACAAACTGGTTTTTGATGTAAAAAATATAGTCCATGCACAATGTAATAACTACTAACTAAAAATATTTTTGGAAAATGTTTGCTGATTGAGGGACATCCTCAGAAAAAAACAAAGCGTCTACATAACGTATTACGATTAAAAAAAACTGCTTTACAATGGACTACTTCTTAAAAATTAAATCTAACTGACTGAACAATTTGCTGTTCCGTAAGAAAATAAAAACTGGTCGAATGATGCACTAGTCCATGAAAAACAGTATCTGAGTAATGCGCTATTCCGTAAGAAATAAAACTAGCTGAACGATGTTGTGTGCGTGAGATGAGAATTGTATTACTCCACCAGAGGTAACCAACCATATTACCTTATCTTAACAATGTATTACTCCACCAGAGGTAACCAACCATATTACCTAATTTTAACGATGTATTACTCCACCAGAGGTAACCAACCATATTATCTTATCTTAACAATATATTACTCCACCAGAGGTAACCAACCATATTACCTAATTTTAACAATGTATTACTCCACCAGAGGTAACCAACCATATTACTTTATCTTAACAATGTATTACTCCACTGCAGGTAACCAACCATATTACCTTATCTTAACAATGTATTACTCCACCTGAGGTAACCAACCATATTACCTAATTTTAACAATGTATTACTCCACCAGAGGTAACCAACCATATTACCTAATTTTAACAATGTATTACTCCACCAAAGGTAACCAATCATATTACCTTATCTTAACAATATATTACTCCACCTGAGGTAACCAACCATATTACCTAAGTTTAACAATGTATTACTCCACCAGAGGTAACCAATCATATTACCTAATTTTAACAATGTATTACTCCACCAAAGGTAACCAATCATATTACCTTAACTTAACAATGTATTACTCCACCAGAGGTAACCAACCATATTACTTTATCTTAACAATGTATTACTCCACTGCAGGTAACCAACCATATTACCTTATCTTAACAATGTATTACTCCACCTGAGGTAACCAACCATATTACCTAATTTTAACAATGTATTACTCCACCAGAGGTAACCAACCATATTACCTAATTTTAACAATGTATTACTCCACCAAAGGTAACCAATCATATTACCTTAACTTAACAATGTATTACTCCACCAGAGGTAACCAACCATATTACTTTATCTTAATAATGTATTATTCCACCTGAGGTAACCGACCATATTACCTAATTTTAACGATGTATTACTCCACTGCAGGTAACCAACCATATTACCTTATCTTAAAAATGTATTACTCCACCAGAGATAACCAACCATATTACCTAATTTTAACGATGTATTACTCCACTGCAGGTAACCAACCACAATACCTTATCTTAACAATGGATTACTCCACCAGAGGCAACCGACCATATTACCTAATTTTAACGATGTATTACTCCACTGCAGGTAACCAGCCATATTACTTTAACTTAACAATGTATTACTCCACCAGAGGTAACCAACCGTATTACTTTATCTTAATAATGTATTATTCCACCTGAGGTAACCGACCATATTACCTTATCTTAACAATGTATTACGCCACCAGAGGTAACCAAGCATATTACCTCATCTTAACAATGTATTACTCCACCAGAGGTAACCAACCATATTACCTAATTTTAACGATGTATTACTCCACTGCAGGTAACCAGCCATATTACTTTAACTTAACAATGTATTACTCCACCTGAGGTAACCGACCATATTACCTAATCCTGACGTTGTATTACCTGGAAACCCAACATTGTCCAAAAATATTTATTTACAATTCCTCTCAACATGCTCTTTGTCTGGGAGGGGAGAAAGACACCATACAAACATCTTATCCTTGATGACGAGAAACCCTCTTGAAATAAAAATGTTTCTCAGAACGGTTGGTATGGGTATTAACACATTTACTAATAAAGCAAAGAACAACGTTAATCTAAAGGTTAACATGAAGGTGACCTAGGAAGGTCGAAGAATATGGCCAAGTATATCTTTGTTTCTATGTTGTGAACTACAAAGCTACACGTGTTTTGTGCACACCATTGTTATCGAATTCAAAATTTTAGCATTGTAAGCCTTAAATTTACTACTGTACCACTAGGGAAGAGGACATTGAGAACGTCTATAGGAAATGCATTTTAGCTGCTTCTATACTAAGTCAAATTTATTTTAGTCAAATGTGTTAATTTGAATGAATTCAATAAATAAATTAATTTAATTTTATGGCGGTCTTTCATATGCAACAGTTACAGGCGTGTAAGACTTTTAAAATGACGTGTTTTATAAACTTGTCTGCAGATATTTTCACGGAACGTGAAAGTTTAAAATTTTTAAGTAGTTCTGTCTTTTGACACACGGGGCGTTTTTATTGATCGAACCATTTCGTATCCAGTCAAACGCTTTTGTAGACATCTCTCCTGACACACACATAATAACTTTTAATTAGATAAGATACGCATTATAATTTCGTACAGTTTATCTAATGACAGACTGATGAAGTTAGGTTAAAAACCCAGGCATAACGTAAACAATCCGCTAATAAATCCTTTACTGTTTATTAAACGCAAGAAATTGAACTACTATACAGTAGTGTGTCATCTGTTCGTTATACAGTAGGCACTAAAATGACTCCATATAAGAGACGCTCAAAAGAGAGAAAAGAAATGAATATATGTTGTTCTGTAAAATGGTATATGTTTAGAGAGAGAACAAAGTTTAATATTAAATAGTTTGACAATCCAAGTTTAAGAAAACCAATGTCAGCTCATGTGATTAAATATTAGGACAACAGATGTAAAGAATTTAAAAAAATAAAGAGATGGTAATATGAAAGGCTACAGACTCGTGGTGTAAAAAGTTCGCGACATCACTATAAAAAAAAAAAACAACATCAAACCCGAAATGTTAAATTATTGTTTGTTTGTGTTTTGAATTTCGCGCAAAGCTACACGAGAGCTATCTGCGCTAACCGTCCCTAATTTAGCAGCATAAGACTAGAGGGAAGGCGGCTAGTCATTACTACCCACCCTTAATTATTTGGCTACTCTTTTATTAACGAATAGTGGTTATAGTTACATTATAAGGCTCCCACGGCTGAAAGGGCGAGCATGCTTGGTGCGACGGGGATTCGAAATCGCGACCCTCGGATTATGAGCCGAACATCTTAACCCATCTGGCCGTGACAGGCCTAGGTTAAATGAAAGTAAACGTATAGATATATATACATATATATATACACTGCTGGCCAAAATCTTAAGGCCAATAAACATGAAGAAAAAATATGCATTTTGCGTTGTTAGACTCAACAAACTTATTTGAGTAGAGCTTCGAAAGTTGAAAATAAGAAAATGGAAAATAAAAATAAAAACCATTTTTAGCATTTAATAGGGAAAATGTGAACACAATGAAATTAGCCTAAATACGAGCTGGTCAAACGTTTATGACCAGAGAAATATTGTGAGTTATCAAAAGTCTTGTGATAAAATCTGTGATATTTGTGTTGTCATAAGTAAAAAAACGTGTTTACTAATTAACGCTAGTCCTTCTGTCTACAAACTGAACCTTATGTTTACAATTACTTACTATACTCTTTAGGTTCTCATATAGATGATTCCATACGTCAACTAGAGCTTTTGTCTACAAACTGAACCTTATGTTTACAATAACTTACTGTACTCATTAGGTTCTCATATAGATGATTCCATACGTCAACTAGTCCTTCTGTCTACAAACTAAACCTTGTGTTTACAATTACTTACTGTACTCTTTAGGTTCTCATATAGATGATTCAATACGTCAACTAGTCTTTCTGTCTACAAACTAAACCTTGTGTTTACAATAACTCACTGTAATCATTAGGTTCTCATATAGATGATTCAATACGTCAACTAGTCCTTCTGTCTACAAACTAAACCTTGTGTTTACAATTACTTAATGTACTCTTTAGGTTCTCATATAGATGATTCCATACGTCAACTAGTCTTTCTGTCTACAAACTAAACCTTGTGTTTACAATAACTTACTGTACTCATTAGGTTCTCATATAGATGATTCAATACGTCAACTAGTCCTTCTGTCTACAAACTAAACCTTGTGTTTACAATTACTTAATGTACTCTTTAGGTTCTCATATAGATGATTCCATACGTCAACTAGTCTTTCTGTCTACAAACTAAACTTTATATTTACAATTACTTACTGTACTCTTTAGGTTCTCATATAGATGATTCCATACGTCAACTAGTCTTTCTGTCTACAAACTAAACCTTGTGTTTACAATAACTTACTGTACTCATTAGGTTCTCATATAGATGATTCCATACGTCAACTAGTCTTTCTGTCTACAAACTAAACCTTGTGTTTACAATAACTTACTGTACTCATTAGGTTCTCATATAGATGATTCAATACGTCAACTAGTCCTTCTGTCTACAAACTAAACCTTGTGTTTACAATTACTTACTGTACTCTTTAGGTTCTCATATAGATGATTCAATACGTCAACTAGTCTTTCTGTCTACAAACTAAACCTTGTGTTTACAATTACTTACTGTACTCTTTAGGTTCTCATATAGATGATTCCATACGTCAACTAGTCTTTCTGTCTACAAACTAAACCTTGTGTTTACAATAACTTACTGTACTCATTAGGTTCTCATATAGATGATTCCATACGTCAACTAGTCCTTCTGTCTACAAACTAAACCTTGTGTTTACAATAACTTACTGCACTCTTTAGGTTCTCATATAGATGATTCCATACGTCAACTAGTCCTTCTGTCTCCAAACTAAACCTTGTGTTTACAATTACTTACTGTACTCATTAGGTTCTCATATAGGTGATTCCATACGTCAGATAGTCCTTCTGTCTACAAACTAAACCTTGTGTTTACAATTACTTACTGTACTCTTTAGGTTCTCATATAGATGATTCAGTACGTCAACTAGTCTTTCTGTCTACAAACTAAACCTTGTGTTTACAATTACTTACTGTACTCATTAGGTTCTCATATAGATGATTCCATACGTCAACTAGTCTTTCTGTCTACAAACTAAACCTTGTGTTTACAATAACTTACTGTACTCATTAGGTTCTCATATAGATGATTCAATACGTCAACTAGTCTTTCTGTCTACAAACTAAACCTTGTGTTTACAATTACTTAATGTACTCTTTAGGTTCTCATATAGATGATTCCATACGTCAACTAGTCTTTCTGTCTACAAACTAAACTTTATATTTACAATTACTTACTGTACTCTTTAGGTTCTTATATAGATGATTCCATACGTCAACTAGTCTTTCTGTCTACAAACTAAACCTTGTGTTTACAATAACTTACTGTACTCTTTAGGTTCTCATATAGATGATTCCATACGTCAACTAGTCCTTCTGTCTACAAACTAAACCTTGTGTTTACAATAACTTACTGTACTCATTAGGTTCTCATATAGATGATTCAATACGTCAACTAGTCCTTCTGTCTACAAACTAAACCTTGTGTTTACAATTACTTACTGTACTCATTAGGTTCTCATATAGATGATTCAATACGTCAACTAGTCCTTCTGTCTACAAACTAAACCTTGTGTTTACAATTACTTACTGTACTCTTTAGGTTCTCATATAGATGATTCAATACGTCAACTAGTCCTTCTGTCTACAAACTAAACCTTGTGTTTACAATTACTTACTGTACTCTTTAGGTTCTCATATAGATGATTCAATACGTCAACTAGTCCTTCTGTCTACAAACTAAACCTTGTGTTTACAATTACTTACTGTACTCATTAGGTTCTCATATAGATGATTCAATACGTCAACTAGTCCTTCTGTCTACAAACTAAACCTTGTGTTTACAATTACTTACTGTACTCATTAGGTTCTCATATAGATGATTCCATACGTCAACTAGTCCTTCTGTCTACAAACTAAACCTTGTGTTTACAATTACTTACTGTACTCTTTAGGTTCTCATATAGATGATTCCATACGTCAACTAGTCCTTCTGTCTACAAACTAAACCTTGTGTTTACAATTACTTACTGTACTCTTTAGGTTCTCATATAGATGATTCAATACGTCAACTAGTCCTTCTGTCTACAAACTAAACCTTGTGTTTACAATTACTTACTGTACTCATTAGGTTCTCATATAGATGATTCCATACGTCAACTAGTCCTTCTGTCTACAAACTAAACCTTGTGTTTACAATTACTTACTGTACTCATTAGGTTCTCATATAGATGATTCCATACGTCAACTAGTCCTTCTGTCTACAAACTAAACCTTGTGTTTACAATTACTTACTGTACTCTTTAGGTTCTCATATAGATGATTCAATACGTCAACTAGTCCTTCTGTCTACAAACTAAACCTTGTGTTTACAATTACTTACTGTACTCTTTAGGTTCTCATATAGATGATTCATACGTCAACTAGTCCTTCTGTCTACAAACTAAACCTTGTGTTTACAATTACTTACTGTACTCTTTAGGTTCTCATATAGATGATTCAATACGTCAACTAGTCCTTCTGTCTACAAACTAAACCTTGTGTTTACAATTACTTACTGTACTCTTTAGGTTCTCATATAGATGATTCCATACGTCAACTAGTCCTTCTGTCTACAAACTAAACCTTGTGTTTACAATTACTTACTGTACTCATTAGGTTCTCATATAGATGATTCCATACGTCAACTAGTCCTTCTGTCTACAAACTAAACCTTGTGTTTACAATTACTTACTGTACTCATTAGGTTCTCATATAGATGATTCAATACGTCAACTAGTCCTTCTGTCTACAAACTAAACCTTGTGTTTACAATTACTTACTGTACTCTTTAGGTTCTCATATAGATGATTCAATACGTCAACTAGTCCTTCTGTCTACAAACTAAACCTTGTGTTTACAATTACTTACTGTACTCTTTAGGTTCTCATATAGATGATTCAATACGTCAACTAGTCCTTCTGTCTACAAACTAAACCTTGTGTTTACAATTACTTACTGTACTCTTTAGGTTCTCATATAGATGATTCCATACGTCAACTAGTCCTTCTGTCTACAAACTAAACCTTGTGTTTACAATTACTTACTGTACTCATTAGGTTCTCATATAGATGATTCCATACGTCAACTAGTCCTTCTGTCTACAAACTAAACCTTGTGTTTACAATTACTTACTGTACTCATTAGGTTCTCATATAGATGATTCCATACGTCAACTAGTCCTTCTGTCTACAAACTAAACCTTGTGTTTACAATTACTTACTGTACTCATTAGGTTCTCATATAGATGATTCCATACGTCAACTAGTCCTTCTGTCTACAAACTAAACCTTGTGTTTACAATTACTTACTGTACTCATTAGGTTCTCATATAGATGATTCCATACGTCAACTAGTCCTTCTGTCTACAAACTAAACCTTGTGTTTACAATTACTTACTGTACTCATTAGGTTCTCATATAGATGATTCCATACGTCAACTAGTCCTTCTGTCTACAAACTAAACCTTGTGTTTACAATTACTTACTGTACTCATTAGGTTCTCATATAGATGATTCCATACGTCAACTAGTCCTTCTGTCTACAAACTAAACCTTGTGTTTACAATTACTTACTGTACTCTTTAGGTTCTCATATAGATGATTCCATACGTCAACTAGTCCTTCTGTCTACAAACTAAACCTTGTGTTTACAATTACTTACTGTACTCATTAGGTTCTCATATAGATGATTCCATACGTCAACTAGTCCTTCTGTCTACAAACTAAACCTTGTGTTTACAATTACTTACTGTACTCATTAGGTTCTCATATAGATGATTCCATACGTCAACTAGTCCTTCTGTCTACAAACTAAACCTTGTGTTTACAATAACTTACTGTACTCATTAGGTTCTCATATAGATGATTCCATACGTCAACTAGTCCTTCTGTCTACAAACTAAACCTTGTGTTTACAATTACTTACTGTACTCATTAGGTTCTCATATAGATGATTCCATACGTCAACTAGTCCTTCTGTCTACAAACTAAACCTTGTGTTTACAATTACTTACTGTACTCATTAGGTTCTCATATAGATGATTCCATACGTCAACTAGTCCTTCTGTCTACAAACTAAACCTTGTGTTTACAATTACTTACTGTACTCATTAGGTTCTCATATAGGTGATTCCATACGTCAACTAGTCCTTCTGTCTACAAACTAAACCTTGTGTTTACAATTACTTACTGTACTCATTAGGTTCTCATATAGATGATTCCATACGTCAACTAGTCTTTCTGTCTACAAACTAAACCTTGTGTTTACAATTACTTACTGTACTCATTAGGTTCTCATATAGATGATTCCATACGTCAACTAGTCCTTCTGTCTACAAACTAAACCTTGTGTTTACAATTACTTACTGTACTCATTAGGTTCTCATATAGATGATTCCATACGTCAACTAGTCCTTCTGTCTACAAACTAAACCTTGTGTTTACAATTACTTACTGTACTCATTAGGTTCTCATATAGATGATTCCATACGTCAACTAGTCCTTCTGTCTACAAACTAAACCTTGTGTTTACAATTACTTACTGTACTCTTTAGGTTCTCATATAGATGATTCCATACGTCAACTAGTCCTTCTGTCTACAAACTAAACCTTGTGTTTACAATTACTTACTGTACTCTTTAGGTTCTCATATAGATGATTCCATACGTCAACTAGTCCTTCTGTCTACAAACTAAACCTTGTGTTTACAATTACTTACTGTACTCTTTAGGTTCTCATATAGATGATTCCATACGTCAACTAGTCCTTCTGTCTACAAACTAAACCTTGTGTTTACAATTACTTACTGTACTCATTAGGTTCTCATATAGATGATTCAATACGTCAACTAGTCCTTCTGTCTACAAACTAAACCTTGTGTTTACAATTACTTACTGTACTCTTTAGGTTCTCATATAGATGATTCCATACGTCAACTAGTCTTTCTGTCTACAAACTAAACCTTGTGTTTACAATTACTTACTGTACTCTTTAGGTTCTCATATAGATGATTCCATACGTCAACTAGTCTTTCTGTCTACAAACTAAACCTTGTGTTTACAATTACTTACTGTACTCTTTAGGTTCTCATATAGATGATTCCATACGTCAACTAGTCTTTCTGTCTACAAACTAAACCTTGTGTTTACAATTACTTACTGTACTCATTAGGTTCTCATATAGATGATTCCATACGTCAACTAGTCCTTCTGTCTACAAACTAAACCTTGTGTTTACAATTACTTACTGTACTCATTAGGTTCTCATATAGATGATTCAATACGTCAACTAGTCCTTCTGTCTACAAACTAAACCTTGTGTTTACAATTACTTACTGTACTCTTTAGGTTCTCATATAGATGATTCAATACGTCAACTAGTCCTTCTGTCTACAAACTAAACCTTGTGTTTACAATTACTTACTGTACTCATTAGGTTCTCATATAGATGATTCAATACGTCAACTAGTCCTTCTGTCTACAAACTAAACCTTGTGTTTACAATTACTTACTGTACTCATTAGGTTCTCATATAGATGATTCAATACGTCAACTAGTCCTTCTGTCTACAAACTAAACCTTGTGTTTACAATTACTTACTGTACTCATTAGGTTCTCATATAGATGATTCAATACGTCAACTAGTCCTTCTGTCTACAAACTAAACCTTGTGTTTACAATTACTTACTGTACTCTTTAGGTTCTCATATAGATGATTCCATACGTCAACTAGTCCTTCTGTCTACAAACTAAACCTTGTGTTTACAATTACTTACTGTACTCTTTAGGTTCTCATATAGATGATTCCATACGTCAACTAGTCCTTCTGTCTACAAACTAAACCTTGTGTTTACAATTACTTACTGTACTCTTTAGGTTCTCATATAGATGATTCCATACGTCAACTAGTCCTTCTGTCTACAAACTAAACCTTGTGTTTACAATTACTTACTGTACTCATTAGGTTCTCATATAGATGATTCCATACGTCAACTAGTCCTTCTGTCTACAAACTAAACCTTGTGTTTACAATTACTTACTGTACTCTTTAGGTTCTCATATAGATGATTCAATACGTCAACTAGTCCTTCTGTCTACAAACTAAACCTTGTGTTTACAATTACTTACTGTACTCTTTAGGTTCTCATATAGATGATTCAATACGTCAACTAGTCCTTCTGTCTACAAACTAAACCTTGTGTTTACAATTACTTACTGTACTCTTTAGGTTCTCATATAGATGATTCAATACGTCAACTAGTCCTTCTGTCTACAAACTAAACCTTGTGTTTACAATTACTTACTGTACTCTTTAGGTTCTCATATAGATGATTCCATACGTCAACTAGTCCTTCTGTCTACAAACTAAACCTTGTGTTTACAATTACTTACTGTACTCATTAGGTTCTCATATAGATGATTCCATACGTCAACTAGTCCTTCTGTCTACAAACTAAACCTTGTGTTTACAATTACTTACTGTACTCATTAGGTTCTCATATAGATGATTCCATACGTCAACTAGTCCTTCTGTCTACAAACTAAACCTTGTGTTTACAATTACTTACTGTACTCTTTAGGTTCTCATATAGATGATTCAATACGTCAACTAGTCCTTCTGTCTACAAACTAAACCTTGTGTTTACAATTACTTACTGTACTCTTTAGGTTCTCATATAGATGATTCCATACGTCAACTAGTCCTTCTGTCTACAAACTAAACCTTGTGTTTACAATTACTTACTGTACTCTTTAGGTTCTCATATAGATGATTCCATACGTCAACTAGTCCTTCTGTCTACAAACTAAACCTTGTGTTTACAATTACTTACTGTACTCATTAGGTTCTCATATAGATGATTCCATACGTCAACTAGTCCTTCTGTCTACAAACTAAACCTTGTGTTTACAATTACTTACTGTACTCATTAGGTTCTCATATAGATGATTCCATACGTCAACTAGTCCTTCTGTCTACAAACTAAACCTTGTGTTTACAATTACTTACTGTACTCTTTAGGTTCTCATATAGATGATTCCATACGTCAACTAGTCCTTCTGTCTACAAACTAAACCTTGTGTTTACAATTACTTACTGTACTCATTAGGTTCTCATATAGATGATTCCATACGTCAACTAGTCCTTCTGTCTACAAACTAAACCTTGTGTTTACAATTACTTACTGTACTCATTAGGTTCTCATATAGATGATTCCATACGTCAACTAGTCCTTCTGTCTACAAACTAAACCTTGTGTTTACAATTACTTACTGTACTCATTAGGTTCTCATATAGATGATTCCATACGTCAACTAGTCCTTCTGTCTACAAACTAAACCTTGTGTTTACAATTACTTACTGTACTCATTAGGTTCTCATATAGATGATTCCATACGTCAACTAGTCCTTCTGTCTACAAACTAAACCTTGTGTTTACAATTACTTACTGTACTCATTAGGTTCTCATATAGATGATTCCATACGTCAACTAGTCCTTCTGTCTACAAACTAAACCTTGTGTTTACAATTACTTACTGTACTCATTAGGTTCTCATATAGATGATTCCATACGTCAACTAGTCCTTCTGTCTACAAACTAAACCTTGTGTTTACAATTACTTACTGTACTCATTAGGTTCTCATATAGATGATTCCATACGTCAACTAGTCCTTCTGTCTACAAACTAAACCTTGTGTTTACAATTACTTACTGTACTCATTAGGTTCTCATATAGATGATTCCATACGTCAACTAGTCCTTCTGTCTACAAACTAAACCTTGTGTTTACAATTACTTACTGTACTCATTAGGTTCTCATATAGATGATTCCATACGTCAACTAGTCCTTCTGTCTACAAACTAAACCTTGTGTTTACAATTACTTACTGTACTCATTAGGTTCTCATATAGATGATTCCATACGTCAACTAGTCCTTCTGTCTACAAACTAAACCTTGTGTTTACAATTACTTACTGTACTCATTAGGTTCTCATATAGATGATTCCATACGTCAACTAGTCCTTCTGTCTACAAACTAAACCTTGTGTTTACAATTACTTACTGTACTCATTAGGTTCTCATATAGATGATTCCATACGTCAACTAGTCCTTCTGTCTACAAACTAAACCTTGTGTTTACAATTACTTACTGTACTCATTAGGTTCTCATATAGATGATTCCATACGTCAACTAGTCCTTCTGTCTACAAACTAAACCTTGTGTTTACAATTACTTACTGTACTCATTAGGTTCTCATATAGATGATTCCATACGTCAACTAGTCCTTCTGTCTACAAACTAAACCTTGTGTTTACAATTACTTACTGTACTCATTAGGTTCTCATATAGATGATTCCATACGTCAACTAGTCCTTCTGTCTACAAACTAAACCTTGTGTTTACAATTACTTACTGTACTCTTTAGGTTCTCATATAGATGATTCCATACGTCAACTAGTCCTTCTGTCTACAAACTAAACCTTGTGTTTACAATTACTTACTGTACTCTTTAGGTTCTCATATAGATGATTCCATACGTCAACTAGTCCTTCTGTCTACAAACTAAACCTTGTGTTTACAATTACTTACTGTACTCATTAGGTTCTCATATAGATGATTCCATACGTCAACTAGTCCTTCTGTCTACAAACTAAACCTTGTGTTTACAATTACTTACTGTACTCATTAGGTTCTCATATAGATGATTCCATACGTCAACTAGTCCTTCTGTCTACAAACTAAACCTTGTGTTTACAATTACTTACTGTACTCATTAGGTTCTCATATAGATGATTCAATACGTCAACTAGTCCTTCTGTCTACAAACTAAACCTTGTGTTTACAATTACTTACTGTACTCTTTAGGTTCTCATATAGATGATTCCATACGTCAACTAGTCCTTCTGTCTACAAACTAAACCTTGTGTTTACAATTACTTACTGTACTCATTAGGTTCTCATATAGATGATTCCATACGTCAACTAGTCCTTCTGTCTACAAACTAAACCTTGTGTTTACAATTACTTACTGTACTCATTAGGTTCTCATATAGATGATTCCATACGTCAACTAGTCCTTCTGTCTACAAACTAAACCTTGTGTTTACAATTACTTACTGTACTCATTAGGTTCTCATATAGATGATTCCATACGTCAACTAGTCCTTCTGTCTACAAACTAAACCTTGTGTTTACAATTACTTACTGTACTCATTAGGTTCTCATATAGATGATTCCATACGTCAACTAGTCCTTCTGTCTACAAACTAAACCTTGTGTTTACAATTACTTACTGTACTCATTAGGTTCTCATATAGATGATTCCATACGTCAACTAGTCCTTCTGTCTACAAACTAAACCTTGTGTTTACAATTACTTACTGTACTCTTTAGGTTCTCATATAGATGATTCCATACGTCAACTAGTCCTTCTGTCTACAAACTAAACCTTGTGTTTACAATTACTTACTGTACTCTTTAGGTTCTCATATAGATGATTCCATACGTCAACTAGTCCTTCTGTCTACAAACTAAACCTTGTGTTTACAATTACTTACTGTACTCATTAGGTTCTCATATAGATGATTCCATACGTCAACTAGTCCTTCTGTCTACAAACTAAACCTTGTGTTTACAATTACTTACTGTACTCATTAGGTTCTCATATAGATGATTCCATACGTCAACTAGTCCTTCTGTCTACAAACTAAACCTTGTGTTTACAATTACTTACTGTACTCATTAGGTTCTCATATAGATGATTCCATACGTCAACTAGTCCTTCTGTCTACAAACTAAACCTTGTGTTTACAATTACTTACTGTACTCATTAGGTTCTCATATAGATGATTCCATACGTCAACTAGTCCTTCTGTCTACAAACTAAACCTTGTGTTTACAATTACTTACTGTACTCATTAGGTTCTCATATAGATGATTCCATACGTCAACTAGTCCTTCTGTCTACAAACTAAACCTTGTGTTTACAATTACTTACTGTACTCATTAGGTTCTCATATAGATGATTCCATACGTCAACTAGTCCTTCTGTCTACAAACTAAACCTTGTGTTTACAATTACTTACTGTACTCATTAGGTTCTCATATAGATGATTCCATACGTCAACTAGTCCTTCTGTCTACAAACTAAACCTTGTGTTTACAATTACTTACTGTACTCATTAGGTTCTCATATAGATGATTCCATACGTCAACTAGTCCTTCTGTCTACAAACTAAACCTTGTGTTTACAATTACTTACTGTACTCATTAGGTTCTCATATAGATGATTCCATACGTCAACTAGTCCTTCTGTCTACAAACTAAACCTTGTGTTTACAATTACTTACTGTACTCATTAGGTTCTCATATAGATGATTCCATACGTCAACTAGTCCTTCTGTCTACAAACTAAACCTTGTGTTTACAATTACTTACTGTACTCATTAGGTTCTCATATAGATGATTCCATACGTCAACTAGTCCTTCTGTCTACAAACTAAACCTTGTGTTTACAATAACTTACTGTACTCATTAGGTTCTCATATAGATGATTCCATACGTCAACTAGTCTTCTGTCTACAAACTAAACCTTGTGTTTACAATTACTTACTGTACTCATTAGGTTCTCATATAGATGATTCCATACGTCAACTAGTCTTTCTGTCTACAAACTAAACCTTGTGTTTACAATAACTTACTGTACTCATTAGGTTCTCATATAGATGATTCCATACGTCAACTAGTCCTTCTGTCTACAAACTAAACCTTGTGTTTACAATTACTTACTGTACTCATTAGGTTCTCATATAGATGATTCCATACGTCAACTAGTCTTTCTGTCTACAAACTAAACCTTGTGTTTACAATTACATATTGTACTCTTTAGGTTCTTATATAGATGATTCCATACGTCAACTAGTCCTTCTGTCTACAAACTAAACCTTGTGTTTACAATTACTTACTGTACTCTTTAGGTTCTCATATAGATGATTCCATACGTCAACTAGTCTTTCTGTCTACAAACTAAACCTTGTGTTTACAATTACTTACTGTACTCTTTAGGTTCTCATATAGATGATTCCATACGTCAACTAGTCCTTCTGTCTACAAACTAAACCTTGTGTTTACAATTACTTACTGTACTCTTTAGGTTCTCATATAGATGATTCCATACGTCAACTAGTCCTTCTGTCTACAAACTAAACCTTGTGTTTACAATTACTTACTGTACTCTTTAGGTTCTCATATAGATGATTCCATACGTCAACTAGTCCTTCTGTCTACAAACTAAACCTTGTGTTTACAATTACTTACTGTACTCTTTAGGTTCTCATATAGATGATTCAATACGTCAACTAGTCCTTCTGTCTACAAACTAAACCTTGTGTTTACAATTACTTACTGTACTCATTAGGTTCTCATATAGATGATTCCATACGTCAACTAGTCCTTCTGTCTACAAACTAAACCTTGTGTTTACAATTACTTACTGTACTCTTTAGGTTCTCATATAGATGATTCCATACGTCAACTAGTCCTTCTGTCTACAAACTAAACCTTGTGTTTACAATTACTTACTGTACTCTTTAGGTTCTCATATAGATGATTCCATACGTCAACTAGTCCTTCTGTCTACAAACTAAACCTTGTGTTTACAATAACTTACTGTACTCATTAGGTTCTCATATAGATGATTCCATACGTCAACTAGTCCTTCTGTCTACAAACTAAACCTTGTGTTTACAATAACTTACTGTACTCATTAGGTTCTCATATAGATGATTCCATACGTCAACTAGTCCTTCTGTCTACAAACTGAACCTTATGTTTACAATAACTTACTGTACTCATTAGGTTCTCATATAGATGATTCCATACGTCAACTAGTCCTTCTGTCTACAAACTGAACCTTATGTTTACAATAACTTACTGTACTCATTAGGTTCTCATATAGATGATTCCATACGTCAACTAGTCCTTCTGTCTACAAACTAAACCTTGTGTTTACAATTACTTACTGTACTCATTAGGTTCTCATATAGATGATTCCATACGTCAACTAGTCCTTCTGTCTACAAACTAAACCTTGTGTTTACAATAACTTACTGTACTCATTAGGTTCTCATATAGATGATTCCATACGTCAACTAGTCCTTCTGTCTACAAACTAAACCTTGTGTTTACAATTACTTACTGTACTCATTAGGTTCTCATATAGATGATTCCATACGTCAACTAGTCCTTCTGTCTACAAACTAAACCTTGTGTTTACAATTACTTACTGTACTCATTAGGTTCTCATATAGATGATTCCATACGTCAACTAGTCCTTCTGTCTACAAACTAAACCTTGTGTTTACAATTACTTACTGTACTCATTAGGTTCTCATATAGGTGATTCCATACGTCAGATAGTCCTTCTCTCTACAAACTAAACCTTGTGTTTACAATAACTTACTGTACTCATTAGGTTCTCATATAGATGATTCCATACGTCAACTAGTCCTTTCTGTCTACAAACTAAACCTTGTGTTTACAATTACTTACTGTACTCATTAGGTTCTCATATAGATGATTCCATACGTCAACTAGTCCTTCTGTCTACAAACTAAACCTTGTGTTTACAATTACTTACTGTACTCATTAGGTTCTCATATAGATGATTCCATACGTCAACTAGTCCTTCTGTCTACAAACTAAACCTTGTGTTTACAATTACTTACTGTACTCATTAGGTTCTCATATAGATGATTCCATACGTCAACTAGTCCTTCTGTCTACAAACTAAACCTTGTGTTTACAATTACATATTGTACTCTTTAGGTTCTCATATAGATGATTCCATACGTCAACTAGTCCTTCTGTCTACAAACTAAACCTTGTGTTTACAATTACTTACTGTACTCTTTAGGTTCTCATATAGATGATTCCATACGTCAACTAGTCCTTCTGTCTACAAACTAAACCTTGTGTTTACAATTACTTACTGTACTCTTTAGGTTCTCATATAGATGATTCCATACGTCAACTAGTCCTTCTGTCTACAAACTAAACCTTGTGTTTACAATTACTTACTGTACTCTTTAGGTTCTCATATAGATGATTCCATACGTCAACTAGTCCTTCTGTCTACAAACTAAACCTTGTGTTTACAATTACATATTGTACTCTTTAGGTTCTCATATAGATGATTCCATACGTCAACTAGTCCTTCTGTCTACAAACTAAACCTTGTGTTTACAATTACTTACTGTACTCTTTAGGTTCTCATATAGATGATTCAATACGTCAAGAAGTCCTTCTGTCTACAAACTAAACCTTGTGTTTACAATAACTTACTGTACTCATTAGGTTCTCATATAGATGATTCCATACGTCAACTAGTCCTTCTGTCTACAAACTAAACCTTGTGTTTACAATTACATACTGTACTCTTTAGGTTCTCATATAGATGATTCCATACGTCAACTGGTCCTTCTGTCTCCAAACTAAACCTTGTGTTTACAATTACATATTGTACTCTTTAGGTTCTCATATAGATGATTCCATACGTCAACTAGTCCTTCTGTCTACAAACTAAACCTTATGTTTACAATTACTTATTGTACTCATTAGTTTCTCATATAGATGATTCCATACGTCAGTCCCTCTGTCTTATAGCTAATTTGATGTTCACATTTAACCATTAATGTCTTTACATCGGTTTGTACCTTCCTTTAAGTTCACCCTTGTCTCGTGATTAATTCCAACTGTCTTGTTTCCCTACTTAGATTTGTGTTACATCGGCCTTTTTTCTGGTTTATTCTCTTTCACACTAGTAACAATATTCACACCATTCGACTTCACACATGTGTTTACTTCTCTTTTTCACACGTTGTTTGTGAGAACAGCACTTCCAGTCTGAATGCCAAGATGGCGGATATGCTTTCATGACAAAGAAACATAGTTGTTAACTTGATATTTTTATTAAATACGAGTTACTAAAGGATATTAATAAAGTTTCTTTTTTCTTTTTAGTAAAACCAAAGTGTTTTCGTCCTTTTAGCTTCAACTCCATGTCTTAAGTTTGTTATATTAAATTTCGTCTGCGAAAATGTTGACTTTCTTCACTTCGGTCCATTTTGTTCGTGTTTCAGCACTTTTATAGTTGTCGTTCTTGTGAACTGTCTCCAACAAAATGTCAAATCTCTTTACCTCGATTTTCTTCTAAAGTGAAATGGGAGAAAGAAACAGAAACAAAAATGAAGATTTTTTATTTTCAGAAAACTTCTTGACGTTATAGACGTTACAAAATAACGTCTGCACAACGTTATTGTAGTCCTAGCACCTGTCAGCAACATCCTTGGAACGATGATTAGTTCCTCGAGCGCAGTAAAGGAAGAAATGAATTAACCATGCGGTAAATCCACCCTTCAAAATTTTTTCCATCAACGCTACTTACTGGCGAGCCCGCAAAAGATTCTTGTATCTCGGTTATGTACAGGGAGTTGCAGTCTTTCCCATTTGTCGATAATAAAAAAACATTAGACCTGTTCCACACTTCACTTTCGTATCTTATGCAGATTACACGATCAAAAGGAATATAATAAAATGATCTGACAGAAGCACGTGAGCACTCAGTACTTTTAGTCTTAATCAGCTTATCTGGAAAATTGAATGATATATAAAAAAAATATAGGCAGCTTTTACTTATCCTGTTAAGCCCAAATTGTTCATCTGTAAATGTCTCACTAGCAGAGTACCGTTATACGTTGGAACTTCATACGATAAGTTTATAGTTTGCCACTACTAGAACAAATTGATTTAATGTTGTTAAACGGTCATTTTCATTATATAGTACCCTATAAGAGAGACAATAAAACTAGTCAATTCAAGGTTATTTGAACGAGAAGGGCTTATGTTAATATATAACAAAAAAGTTACAATTCAAGAAATAGGCACAAACAGCTTTAAAATGTAAAATATTAAAGCATATTTACTTAGCAAACGTTTGTGAAGCCTAATGATAATAAAAGAACGCGAGGAATTGCTACTTAAAAACCAAACGACTGTATTGGCATTTGAAACTCTATCACTGAAGAAGATGAAACCATTGAAAGGTGAAATCTGTGTTATAAAAATATTTAATAGTTATAATTATTTCTGAAAAAACATTAGTAACATAATGATAGTAAGGCTTAAGAGTCACAATAGAAACTCGGTATTTTGTTTATATTCCTTCTTTAGTCCGTATTTGTCGATCTGTTACAATTTATTTACAACTACTTGTCTGGGTCTCTTATTCAAATATTATACATTGTTTACTTCTGATTGTCTGGGTCTATTCTCTATCAACTACAGTCTATTTACAACTACTTGTCTGGGTCTACTGTCTATCTATTACAGTCTATTTACAACTACCAAACAACAAAAAAGACAGCTATTTATTCCAACTTCTAAATACCTACCTCGGAAAGATCATGTGAAACAAAAGACAACTAATCATTCCAGTTTCTCAGTAACTGCCTTGGACAGATCACGAGAAACAAAACAATTACCCCAAACAGACGTTTTTTATTAAGACAAATTCTTATGAGTCTTGTGTCAAATGTTTAAAGAATTAATACAAACAATTCGTATATTATAGAAGATATTTGTAAAATTCTCTGTTGTTGGTTGATTAACAATGAAAAACAACAACATAAAGATAAAAATTATCATATTTTATGTTTGTGAACAAGTTATAATTGAAGTGACTTATCACCACTTGACCAGACCCGTCATGACCACTTGACCAAACCCGTCATGGTCAGGTGGTTATGGCGCTCGATCTGTAATCTGAGGGTCGCGGGTTCGTATCCTCGTCACACCAAATAAGTTCGCTCTTTTAGCCGTGGGGGTGTTATAATGTCACGGTCAATCCCATTATTCGTTAGTAAAAGAGTATCCCAAGAGTTGACGGTGGATGGTGATGACAAGCTGACTTCCCTCTAGTCTTACACTGCTAAATTAGGGACGGCTAGCGCAGATAGCCCTCGTGTAGCTTTGAGCAAAATTCACAAAAAACAAATAATGCTACTTGACTCATATCTGACTGGAATCCCATTAGCTTCCGCTTTTATTTCTTCAGATAACAGTACTTTCTGCTAAATAGATCGTCAAACGAGGAATCACTCGATAAAGTCGTTGTGAGGACTGGAGAATATCCACACCCATGATAAGTAATGATATATCTACTAATAATTAATATCGTTGCACTAATAAATCGTACAGAATAAATAAAAGTAGACGTATCCCATAATAAGAAAGTCGATGACTCCAGTTATTGGATTATTTTCCCCACTCATTAATAAATATTGTTTGTTTGTATTTGAATTTCGCGCAAAGCTACACGAGGGCTATCTGCGCTAGCCGTCCCTAATTTAGCAGTGTAAGACCAGAGGGAAGGCAGCTAGTCATCACCACCCACCGCCAACTCTTAGGCTACCTTTTTACCAACGAATAATGGGATTGATCGTAACATTATAACGCCTCCACAGCTAAAAGAACGAGTATGTTTGATGCGACGAGGATTCGAATCCGCGACCCTCAGATTACGAGTCGAACGCCTTAACGCACCCGGCCATGCCGGGGCCTTTAATAAGTAACTGGAGAAAGAGGGAAAAGTAAGAATAGGAACCAGAATTCTATTTCAAGATGTATTTATTTCAGAGATGTAGAGAAAATGATTTTTTTTTCACCAATTTCAAATCAGCCTGGTTAACAGCAACAGAGTTGTGGATATCTGCTAATTTATTTAAGGAGAATGCTCTTCAGTGCGATAACCATCGAATATACAAATAATTTTAGGATATTTTACCGTTTAATTATAAAAACAATTTTATGTAAAATACAATTACACTTTATTTATCTGTTTATTATTGAGCACTAAATTTCACAATGGGCTCTCTCTGTTGTGCCCACCAAGTTGATTTTTAGTAATATAAGTTCCGCTCGAGGGAATTTCTTTTACAATATTATTTCTTTTAAAAATGGTATATACTGCTTGAGTAGAATGTCATACGTTTATTTTAAGTACAAAACCGCACAACGGGCTCGCTGTTTTGGGTCTGCAGTGTGTATGAAAATCGATTTTTAGTGTTACAAGCCCTGGTACTTACGTTACCAAATACTCCCAACGGGAAGCATTTCTGTATAGGTTATGAAACACGAATTCTTGTGAGTTGATTATTTGCACGTATCAAATAAATTGACCCAAGTCTCCACAAGTTAAGGAATCTCTGATTTATCTTTCAAAATTGTGTGAAAATCACCACCATTACAATAGAGTTAAATTATAAAAGAAGTAAAGTATATGCATCACTTAACATTTTATAAATGTTGATAAACGTACATTTCGACCTAAATTCATCATTTTTTAATTGAATATTGATTATATTATTAGAAAAATCTAATTACATTTGCATTTACGTACGGAGTGACTTTATGTGTAATTATAAGATGGATTTTATTGGAGACTACAAGTATATGTTATGGCATAAAAAGGATCTACGGTTTGCATCCCGTCATTGGCAAAAATAAGATAAAAATACGATACATCGTCTACGCTTTGAGATAAAAAAGTGTTCTAAAAGTAATGAACGAATCCTTCAGTTTAACCTGACAGTTTTACTCCACACTTTGATCTGACAAGAGAAACAAGGTCATCCCTTTAGTCTGACACTTTAATAGTAAAGACAACTGGTGCTTTAATCTGACAGTTTTACTCTACATTTTGATCTGACAAGAGAAACAAGGCCATCCCTTTAGTCTGACACTTTAATAGTAGAGACAAGTGGTGCTTTAATCTGACAGTTTTACTCCATACTTTGATCTGACAAGAGAAACAAGGTCATCCCTTTAGTCTGAGACTTTAATAGTAGAGACAACTGGTGCTTTAGTCTGACAGTTTTACTCCACACTTTGATCTGACAAGAGAAACAAGGTTATCCCTTTAGTCTGACACTTTAATAGTAGAGACAACTGGTGCTTTAGTCTGACAGTTTTACTCCACACTTTGATCTGACAAGAGAAACAAGGTCATCCCTTTAGTCTGACACTTTAATAGTAGACACGACTGGTGCTTTAATCTGACAGTTTTACTCCATACTTTGATCTGACAAGAGAAACAAGGTCATCCCTTTAGTCTGACACTTTAATAGTAAACACGACTGGTGCTTTAATCTGACAGTTTTACTCCATACTTTGATCTGACAAGAGAAACAAGGTCATCCCTTTAGTCTGACACTTTAATAGTAGAGACAACTGGTGCTTTAGTCTGACAGTTTTACTCCACACTTTGATCTGACAAGAGAAACAAGGTCATCCCTTTAGTCTGACACTTTAATAGTAGAGACAACTGGTGCTTTAATCTGACAGTTTTACTCCATACTTTGATCTGACAAGAGAAACAAGGTCATCCCTTTAGTCTGACACTTTAATAGTAGAGACAACTGGTGCTTTAGTCTGACAGTTTTACTCCACACTTTGATCTGACAAGAGAAACAAGGTCATCTCTTTAGTCTGACACTTTAATAGTAGAGACAACTGGTGCTTTAATCTGACAGTTTTACTCTACACTTTGATCTGACAAGAGAAACAAGGTCATCCCTTTAGTATGACACTTTAATAGTAGAGACAACTGGTGCTTTAATCTGACAGTTTTACTCCATACTTTGATCTGACAAGAGAAACAAGGTCATCCCTTTAGTCTGCACTTTAATAGTAGAGACAACTGGTGCTTTAATCTGACACTTTAACAGTAAGCACGAATGGAACTTTAGCCTGACACTTTAATAGAAGGGACTAGTGGTGCTTTATTCTGACACTTTAATAGAAGGGACGACTGGTGTTTTAGTCTGACACTTTAAAACTAGGAACGACTGGAATTTTAATGTGACACTTTAATAGTAGGTAAGAATGGTGCTTTAGTCTGACATTCTAAAAGTGTTTACAACTGGAACTTTAGTCTGACACTTCAATAGTAAAGAACGAATGGTGCTTTAGTCTGACATTCTGAAGGTAGGAAAGACTGGAACTTTAGTTTGATATATTAAAGTAGAAACGCATGGCGCTTTAATATGACACTTTAAAGTAGGGACGATTCGAGCTTTAGTTTGAAACTTTGAAAGTAGGGACGACTGGAGATTTAGTCTGATACTTCGAAAGTAGGGACGGTAGTATAGCTGTACAAAAACTCTATTAAAGTGTTTTATAACTATTAAAGGAATTAATTTTCTTGTTCAGAATTTACTCACAAAGGTACACAAAATTTAACACCGCCAACTCTTAGGCTACTATGAATAGTAAAATATGGAAGTCATTCCTATAGGGACCATCAAATCTCCATACTAATCTAACTGTATCGGCCCAGCATGGCCAAGCGTGTTAAGGCATGCGACTTGTAATCTGAGGGTCGCGGGTTCGCATCCCGGTCACGCCAAACATGCTCGCCCTTTCAGCTGTGGGGGCGTTATAATGTGACGGTCAATCCCACTATTCGTTGGTAAAAGAGTAGCCCAGGAGTTGGCGGTGGGTAATGATGACTAGCTATCTTCCCTCTAGTCTTACACTACTAAATTAGGGACGGCTAGCGCAGACAACCCTCGTTTAGCTTTGGGCGAAATTCAAAACAAACCAAACCAGTCGTGATAATACGTCTCGTCATCAGCGACGTGAAACAGGAAATCGTGAAATACATATTTGCATTATTTTCACCTAAAACCCAGGAAAATAAGCTGTAAGAAAAATTTTGTGTCTTATTGTAACATTACATTAAATAAGGGTTAACATATCACGTTGTCTCCAGCTTACAACATGTGACTTCCGTTTTATTTATTCATACAGACATGCGTTCGCCAGTTCTGTCACTAAAAGTTTTAAATAAATTTGAAGCTTATTTTTGTCTTTAGCTCGAACTGAAGACAATGTTTGATTAACGATGAGGTTCTTATATTGATATTTCTTCTTCTAATCAACAAATAGGAAACCTGCTTCTCATTCGACACGAGAAACATAACGGTACGACATAGAAGGTCATTAGAGATATTACACTAATGAACGAGCCAACTTTGAACGCAATTACAAATTGTTGGGCCGTGAAAAATGTCAAATTTAGTATATATATATATATATGTATGAGGCCTACAGTACGAAATCAAAATTTGTATCAATAATATTTCAATATCAGTTGGATTGAAAATGTGTAGGTAAATAGCATTCGATTTGATGAACGAGTTTTTTTGAGCACGTTGAATTAAAGTCTGGTATTCAACACAAAGCAATAATTTCAATGTACACTGCGCTAAAATACAACGTGTAGTTGTTGTACGTCACGGTTTTCTTATTTCCGAAGATTTTATGTTAATAAAGTGAGATTAAACAAAATCTGTGTCATTAAGATATTCCATTCCGGTCAATCAAGTTACTCCTAAAAAAAAACCTAAAAAAGAGATTGGAATATGACAGCAAAATGATCTAATCTGATGAAAACTTACTTGGAATAAGATATCAAAAACAAAACGTTCATAACTTATATTAATTCTATTGAAAATGAGTTTAAATTTAACATTATATAAAATCAATCACAAATAAAAAGGTTTGTCTTTGAATTTCGCGCGAAGCTACACGAAAGCTATCTGCGTTAGCCGTCCCTAATTTAGCAGTGTAAAACTAGAGGGTAGGCAGCTAATCATCACCACCCACCGTCAACTCTTGGGCTACTCTTTTACCAACGAATAGTGGGATTGATCGTAACATTGTAACACCCCCACGGCTGAAAGGGCGAGCATGTTTGGTGCGACCTGGATTCGAACTCGCGGCCCTTGGATTACGAGTCGAATGCCTTAACACGCTTGGCCATGCCGGGCTCGAATAAGGAGGATGTGGAAGTTTTTCCCAGTCTAGCTTTTCAATCTTTGCAGATGTGATCCTTGCTATTTGGGGCCGTGTATTACCCTGGTGTAACACAACACCTTTATGGTTGATCAGAGCAGGCCTCTTTTATTTCAGTGCAACATTAGAGCGTTCTAACTGTTGATAATAGAAGTCTGATGTAGTCGTTACATTGAGTGGCAGCAACTCAAAGTGGATCACACCAACAATATCCCACCAAACAATTAACAAGACTTTTCTAGGATGGAGATCCATTTTGAGCTGTGCTTTAGTCAGTTTACCTGCATTGAGCCATTGTCTCAAGCGTTTAACATTTTAATAAAATATCCATTTTTATTCTCCAGTCGCTAATCTGTCCAAAAAAGGTGAGTTACGTTCACGAGAGTGCAGAGAAATGCAAATAACCACTCATGCTCTAAAATTGGCTTTTGTCAAATCATGAGGAACCCATTTTCCAAGTTTTGACAACTTTCCAAGTTGTTGCAAATGACAGTGAATTGTTGAATGGGTTGCACAAAGCTTCTGTGTTAGTTCTTCAACTGTTATAGCACAATCTTCATCAAGTCCAACCAGCAGCAAGTCATCACTAAACTCAACAGGACAACCTGAATGTGACGCATCACTTTAGCTGTAGTCACCTGATCTGAACTTCTGAAACCACCTTCGACATTTTCTTTCATAGAGAGACTCCGCACCATAAACACCTTGAATGTTCCGTGTAGTTTCTGCTACACTATTGCCTTTTTTAAACTCATAAATCATTATATGTCTAATGTGCTCCTCAGACACATCCATCTTCATAAGGGTTTATTTGATTAATGATCTGAATAAGTGGTGTTGGGTTAGTTTGTTTTATTTATCTGAACATTTTTATACACGTCCTACTACATATTTTAGTCATTAAAACCTTCTACAAAGACAGAAATGATGATTCACTTTCTGTATTAAATTTTCGGGCATTACTTATGGGATGATCCGATATTAAAAACCCTTTTAAAAACAGCAAATAAAATCGTTTTAAGTTTTACGCAGTTTTTGTGAATCAATATATTCACAAGTACCAACTTCAATTAGAATGACGTATCTGGTGTTCGTATAACTTCAACATTTAACACAATCCGCCACGTTAAGCAATAGGCCACACCCGTCTAAACATCTCAAATACTGCTTACATACAGAACAAACTTAATTAAGTTATATAAAGCATTTAAGGAGATAAAACAGTACAACTTTTTAGACTGGTTGTTTCTCTGGTATTTTTGGTAAGCACAAAAATACAGAATGACTTATCTATGCTCTTCTCTCCACGGATACCAAAACCGGATTTCAAACGTCGTAAGCCCGTAGACTTATCGCTGTGCCGCCTAGAAGGAATATTGTTTTCAGGCCAAGTGAGTAACACTCTATTACTGTAGAAAGCTGCATATAACATCTCAAGAGAAATGATTTTTAAATAGCTAAGTTGATTTTTGACATTCTCTTAGTTTACGAGAAGCTTTTCAAGATAAAGACACATTTCTATAAATGTTTACTTGAAAACACTTTATATTTTCTGGATATGACGCTAGTCCTTCTACAAACATAATTTGTTTTTAAAAGCAAGTTTGCATAAAAGCCACTTATACGTGAGAAGTAAAATAACTATCTCCAAAACGTCAAAAACACAGAAAATGTTCTTGATAAACAAAAGATGAACACTCTACAGTTTCTCAATAACCCAAAGATAACACTAGAATTGATGAAGAACACAAAAATAACACTAGAACTACTCAAGAACACGAAGATAACACAAGAACTTCTCAAGAACACAAAGATAACACTAGAACCACTCAAGAACACAAACATAACACTAGAATTGATGAAGAACACAAAAATAACACTAGAACTACTCAAGAACACGAAGATAACACAAGAACTTCTCAAGAACACAAAGATAACACTAGAACCACTCAAGAACACAAACATAACACTAGAACTACTCAAGAACACAAAGATAACACTAGAACTACTCAAGAACACAACGATAACACAAGAACTGCTCAAGAACACAAAGATAACACTAGAATTGATGAAGAAAACAAAGATAACACTAGAACTACTCAAGAACACAACGATAACACTAGAACTGCTTAAGAAAACAAACATAACACTACAACTGCTAAAGAACACAACGATAACACTAGAACTGCTCAAGAAAACAAAGATAACACTAGAACTGCTCAAGAAAACAAAGATAACACTAGAACTACTCAAGAACACAAAGATAACACTAGAACTACTCAAGAACACAAAGATAACACTAGAACTACTCAAGAACACAACGATAACACGAGAACTGCTCAAGAAAACAAAGATAACACTAGAACTGCTCAAGAAAACAAAGATAACACTAGAACTACTCAAGAACACGAAGATAACACTAGAACTACTCAAGAACACAAAGATAACACTAGAACTACTCAAGAACACAAAGATAACACTAGAACTGCTCAAGAAAACAAAGATAACACTAGAACTGCTCAAGAACACGAAGATAACACTAGAACTACTCAAGAACACAAAGTTAACACTAGAACTGCTCAAGAACACGAAGATAACACTAGAACTACTCAAGAACACAAACATAACACTAGAACTACTCAAGAACACAAAGATAACACAAGAACTGCTCAAGAACACAAAGATAACACTAGAACTGCTCAAGAACACGAAGATAACACTAGAACTGCTCAAGAACACAAAGATAACACTAGAACTGCTCAAGAAAACAAAGATAACACTAGAACTACTCAAGAACACGAAGATAACACTAGAACTACTCAAAAACACGAAGATAACACTAGAACTGCTCAAGAACACAAAGATAACACTAGAACTGCTCAAGAAAACAAAGATAACACTAGAACTACTCAAGAACACGAAGATAACACTAGAACTGCTCAAGAAAACAAAGATAACACTAGAACTACTCAAGAACACGAAGATAACACTAGAACTACTCAAAACACGAAGATAACACTAGAACTACTCAAGAACACGAAGATAACACTAGAACTACTCAAGAACACGAAGATAACACAGAACTACTCAAGAACACGAAGATAACACTAGAACTACTCAAGAACACAAAGATAATACTAGAACTACTCAAGAACACAAAGATAACACTAGAACTACTCAAGAACACAAGGGCAATATTACACTAAAACGAGTAACTTTCCGACAGGAAAACTAACATCTTGGTAAGCCTCCGAGAGAAACCTGTTTATAACATATAATAATGTAAAAATAATTTGTAATAAGATATTCATTGAAAAGTAAAATAATCACGTGCGCTACAATAATTCAACCGTAGTTTTAACATCAGAATCTAATCTTTGTAGCTCAAAATCCACCTTTACTACAAGTGTAATGTTCTCCATCTCAGTCTGTTATGGACTTCAAAGATCTGGAGTTAAGACTGATCCCAATCATACATGTTAGGCTTAAGTATTGTAATAATCGCGTGCCACGTGGACGACTAAACCCATGTTTTTGTTACATTAAAAGACGAATGAAAACTTATTTCACTAACGCTTTTCACAAAGTTAAAATTATAGAAACAAACGCGTAGTATTTATATGGTTATAATGATCAGTGAATAGCAAAATACAAAATAACCAAAAGTAAGTTCGACAGAGTGTTAAGCAAAATACAAAATAACCAAAAGTAAGTTCGTCAGAGTGTTAAGCAAAATACAAAATAACCAAAAGTAAGTTCGACAGAGTGTTAAGCAAAATACAAAATAACCAAAAGTAAGTTCGACAGAGTGTTAAGCAAAATACAAAATAACCAAAAGTAAGTTCGACAGAGTGTTAAGCAAAATACAAAATAACCAAAAGTAAGTTCGACAGAGTGTTAAGCAAAATACAAAATAACCAAAAGTAAGTTCGACAGAGTGTTAAGCAAAATACAAAATAACCAAAAGTAAGTTCGACAGAGTGTTAAGCAAAATACAAAATAACCAAAAGTAAGTTCGACAGAGTGTTAAGCAAAATACAAAATAACCAAAAGTAAGTTCGACAGAGTGTTAAGCAAAATACAAAATAACCAAAAGTAAGTTCGACAGAGTGTTAAGCAAAATACAAAATAACCAAAAGTAAGTTCGACAGAGTGTTAATTTAGAAACTGTTCCACACATTTTAATTGTAATATTACACATTAGTCTTCTTGTAAACAAAGAACCTGACTTACCCTATTTCTAACACAGTATGAAAGTTGAAGATATCTATCATATGACAGTAAATAATTATATTGGTAGTGTCCAATCGTAAAAATATTTCGTAACACAAACCACTGTGCTTTTTAGAAAATCTGCTGTAAGAAAGAAATATTTTAAAGTCTTAACCTATTCCTTCAAAGTACGTCCATGTGCAATGATTAGTTAAGAATTATTGTCATCCTTACAAACTTAAAAATTATTTTTTTATAAAAATTATAAACAAATTCTATATAGATTCAAATAGTACCTCTCCCCCCCTCATCTCCCTCTGAAATCGTAGTTAGAAGATGGTATTTATTAGACTGGGCATGCGTTAAAGTGAAAAAACATTTTTTGTTATTGTTGTTGTTTCAGAGATGTAGCAATTATCAACACTAAAGGCCACGAATGTAATATGAACGATATAACAGCGTTCTGTAACATCTACGTGTATGTTAAATGAATACATATTTACAGGAACCCTCCAACAGGAATAAGCTGTCATCCAAATCCATACACACCAGACCAAGTAAAAAATTCAATCTAACTTCTCTCCACAGAGAAGTAATTCTTTGTTCGACAAACCAAAAATATCTCATTATGTGAACGGAAGAAAACGCTTCCTGTATAAGGCCTAGAAATCCTTCAAATACCATAAGGACGACATATATTTATTTTATTAAAGGATCAGCGTGAGGCTTACGTATTATCAATAATAAGCAAGAAGAAAAAGCCAGACAAAAATCAGCAGATATAAAAAGTCATATGTCTGCCATTTTACGCAGCATAGTATCGCTATGATCTGACACATTTTATGAGTAATATATTTTTGATGTAATATGTATTCATGTTTGAGACACAGGAACATTCAATTTGCCACACATGTTTTTTTCAAAATAAAAATCTCTGAAGGCCTCACGACCTATAGAAATATATAGACTCTGTCAAATGTAATGATTGTTAATATGATAACATAGTTACATACTCGTAGAGTGTGTTAAAAGTAAATAATACGTACTCGTATCATTTTACAAGTTCACACCATGTCGTAAATATAACTTTCCATTTTCTTTATTATGTCGGCCGAAATTATTTTATACGATGTCGCAACCCACTGAACATCCATTCCTGAGATAAAAAAATCTGAAATCTAACTATCTGATTAAAAATTGCGGGCTAAAAATATTTTATCTTTAGTTTTAGATTTGATGAAACTCCAAACTTTTATTTCCATGTATTACGTCAGAATGAATAACACCCTGAACAGTCCTCAGACGGTGTATTTATCTAGACTTCGTCTACACTTCAAACTGATCATTAGAACACAACTAGTACTGTTTTGTATCAGCTATAAATGACGTAACTATTCTGTATGTATATACGTAATGAAACTGGCACCAAAACGTAATAAATACCGTTTTTTTTCCCTTTATCTGTTACATATGATGTAGCTATTGAGCATCATTCCTACACTGATACAGAGCATCTTTGGATAATTTATTCATTGCATGTTTCTCCACATACTAAAACAAATATCCAAAACGATACAAACATTCGTCCATCGTTTGTACGTACAAAAAAGGCACCTAACTAATCAGTGTTAACTATACACAGGAAGTTCAAAATCCAAAATTTCTGTGCAAATATGACATCGTCAAAAAGAAAGCTGAAGAAATACGTTATTCGTTTCAGTAGAAACGTAATTCTCTACAGTGACCGTTTCGCATGTTATAAATAGCAAAAGAAACTTACCTTTATTACGTATCTCTGTAAAATCGATCGTTTTACATGTTCTGAATATCAGAAGAAACAGGCAAGTGAACTGTAGCCAACAGTGATCATACATATAATAAAACAGTAACTAATAAAAGCGCTCTTTATAGTGAAGCTCCCTTCATATTGTCCAAGGAGTGTTTCACTTCTCCTTCCATCAGAGTTTTGATTCCAAAACTGATAAACCAGAAACTAACTCGAAATTCTTTAACAATCTTGCATCACCTACTTTCAAATACTGAATAAACAATTGGACTTACCTTCCAACGACCGTTACTGTTTAGAGACTGTTGTTTTCTGGTAATTTACATTTAAAAAGCCACGTCGTTTGTGTCCTTGTTTATATAGAGGATGAAATAGATTTATAAAAAATATGTCACATATTAAAACTCTAGTATTTTGTTTAGTTCCCATATGTTTGTTTCACTGCGACTGTTCGTGGTTTTACATCGAAGTTTGTTTGTTTGTTTTAATTTTCGTGCAAAGCTACAAGAGGGCTATCTGCGCTAGCCGTCCCTAATTCAGCGGTGTAAGACTAGTGGGAAGGCAGCTAGTCATCACCACCCACCGCCAACTCTTGGGCTACTATTTTACCACAACGAATAGTGAGATTGAACGTCACATTATAATGCCTCCACGGCTGAAAGGGCGAGCATGTTTAGTTTGACCGGAATGCGAACCCGCGATTCTCGGATTACGAGTCGAACATCTTAACCCACGTGACCATGCTAAGAAAGAAAACTGATCCGCAAGGATAGAGTGTAATTACAGCTATCGATCAAATCAAACACGTCCTACGTTATATAAAAGAGTTCTTAATGCGGTACTGTTCACAGAACTTCGTTCTTGTGAGGTTTGATTAACATTTAGTACTTCATACCATCTGTTATCATATCTCGCTTCGTATCTGGATTATTCTACACGTGGGGTCTACGAGCGGGGAAACGATGACATGCAAGGTTGATGTTTTTTTTTGAAAAGTCATTACGAACCTCATAATAGATTTACAGTAACTCAACGTCAACATTGTTTCTTTTGTTCTGTTTGAATACGTGGAGTTAACTTATAAATGTAGCAATGAAACATACCTGAAATCTTCTAGAAATGGTCGTGAATACCATGAGATCAGATTAGCGGATGAGGAGGGAACTGACCAGCGAAACGTAAAAAAAAAAAAAACAATAGAGCACGATAACATTGTTCTCTTCAAAAATTTGAATTAGAATTACATATAAGAAGTCTTCAGTTTCAATATACTTTGAAAGTGTCGTCACAGTAAGGCCCAAAGATGCAGTGTCGTGGTTAATACATATGTACGATGCATTACAAGGTCATTTCTCTAGCGGTTCCCAATTTTAATATGCCTTTCTCCAATAAAGAATAAGTACACGAAAGATGGTATAACATTCTGCATGTTACCACCATATAGATGTCACCATGCAGTGAACATCCTGCATGTTACCACCATATAGATGTCACCATGCAGTGAACATCCTGCATGTTACCACCATATAGATGTCATCATGCAGTGAACATCCTGCATGTTACCACCATATAGATGTCACCATGCAGTGAACATCCTGCATGTTACCACCATATAGATGTCACCATGCAGTGAACATCCTGCATGTTACCGCCATATAAATGTCATCATGCAGTGAACATCCTGCATGTTACCACCATATAGATGTCACCATGCAGTGAGCATCCTGCATGTTACCACCATATAGATGTCACCATGCAGTGAACATCCTGCATGTTACCACCATATAGATGTCACCATGCAGTGAGTGCTCTTTATTATTATTCAGTTTGTTTCTCTTTCGTTTTAAAAGTTGCGCTGTACTTCAACAATCCAAATACATCGAAGTTTCTCTAAATCACTTCTTTTCGAAATCATCTTCTCTTCTGTTGACCTTTCCAGTTTTTTGGTAACTCAGCAGAAAGACTCATAATTCTAATAATCTTAGTTCTGTTAAAGAGATGGGCACAGTACAAATATCTCATTCAATTGACAAACAACATGGCAATCGACTCATAATCTGAGGGTCGTGGATTCGAATCCCCGTCACACCAAACACGCTCGCCCTTTCAGCCGTGTGGTCATTATAATGTGACGGTCAATCCAACTATTCGTTTATAAAAGAGTATCCCAAGGTTTGGCGGTGGGTAGTGATGACTATTGCCTTCCCTCTAGTCTTACACTGCTAAATTAGGGACGGCTAGCACTGATAGCCCAAGTGTAGTTTTGCGCGAAAGTTGAAACAAACAGACAAACAACAATAATTTGTACAAAATAAATCACTGCTACACAGGAAATGTTTTGTTATGCACAAAGCTCAAACTGCTATCAGTGCTATGCCCACCACGGGTATCGAAACACAGTTTCTAGCAGTATAAGTTCGCAGATATAGCACTGTGTCACTGTATGGGTGGGATTTGTACAGAGAGTAACTTCGTAAGCTCATTTTTTTTTTCAAATAATGAAAGAAAAGAAGAAAGGACAAGCAATCCTGGATACAGAAATATACACTGATAGTTAAAAGTATCGAGAATTTTGTTGGCGTTAATCTGTAGCAGAGGTTTCCAGAGTGAGAACTCTGGTGCATTGTCATAAAACTAATTTTTTGATTCGTTCTTTGAATATCATTTTAAAATGAAAGTAACAAACTCAGCATGTGTAGATCCAAAGGGGGTGAGCTCAGTCGGGGATGAAGTATTTAGGGAAGGTGAAAAGCTTTTGGAACCTTCAGTCTAGGTGACGCTACTGACATTAAATAAGACATTATTTATGATTTGTTTGTTTGTATTTGAATTTCACGCAAAGCTATACGAGGGCTATCTGCGCTATCCGTCCCTAATTTAGCAGTATAAGACTAGAGGGAAGGCTGCTAGTCATCACCACCCATCGCCAACTCGTGGACTACTCTTACCAACGAATAGTGGGATTGACCATCACATTATAACACCCCCACGGCTGAAAGGGCGAGCATGTTTGGTGCGACGGGGATTCGAACCCACGACCCTCGGATTACGAGTCGCACGCCTTAACACGCTTGGCCATGCCGGGCCTATTATTTATGAAGTCCTTAACTTCAAAAGCGATATCGATTCGAAATGTTTTGCTTTGCTGATTCGAGCTGAAAGCTGCTTTATTCCCAGGCCTGAGAAAGTCCTATACTTTCGCTAATACATATATACGCAAATTCTGAATTATCGTTTTAACGTTCTACTGGATACCTCTGTCACAACGTTAAAGAAAAGCATTGACTTATAATTAAATATTGTGTACTTGAGAAAGATCGAAAGGTCGTGTCTGTTTTAAAAACTTATCTTACTGACTGTAAAAATTATAATTATTGTAATTAATCAGTAACTCGAAACGAAACTACCGACTCCCAGTGTTCAAACTAAGCGAATAAAGCAACCAAAAACACGTGTTACTGACAGGACTCGCTCGGTGCACGTGGAAAGCTGCAATACACGACTAAAGCACGATAAATTAATACGGCTTCAGAACGGGCCAATAAGCCAGTTTGAATGAAAGACCAACAACTTCGAAGCGTATTCAACTTGAGCGGCGCTTATGCGGAACATGGATTAAATACCAGGTCACGGTTTAGGCTTAGCTCGCCCTTAAATTTGAATTGTTGATTGGAGGGTAGACAACCTACTAACAGCACTCGCATCGTAAGTGGCTACTCTTAACCAGTTCCTAAAATTGACTGTCTCTTTTATAACACGATCACAGAGTGTTCGCATCATGTTGAAACATGTTTAAATGTCTCTAATACCGCGAGAATCGAAACCAGAGTTTTAGCACTGTGGCGCAATAATATGACGCACAATCGCACTATTTGCTTGTTAAAAAGTAACCTTAGGCGGATAACATTAACTAGTTGCCTGTCCTTCAGTTTATCACAACTACACTAAGGACGGTCAGCACAGCTTTGTGCAAAATTCAAAACAATCCAGCTATCACCTGATGTACATAACAAGTTATCAGCATGATTAAGACATGGTCTACCATAAGTAGATGGTCAGGCAGCCGCCGCATGAGTCAGCTAGTTGTAACTGACACTTCTTAAAACGTGTTCACAAATTACAGTGACTTAAAACCAACCGAAAATAAATCACTATTATGAATTCCGCCCCTTGACATCATGTTTTAAAACAATATGCGAGCTTAACGATAACGTAAAAGAGCCAGGATGTTTGTTTGTTTGTTTGTTTGTTTAATTTTCGCGCGAAGCTACGCAAGGGCTATCTGCGTTAGCCGTCCCTAATTTAGCAGTGTAAGACTGGAGGGAAGGCAGTTGGTCATCACCACCCACCGCCAACTCTTGGGCTACTCTTTTATCAACGAGTAGTGGAATTTACCGTCACATTAGAACTTCCCCCAGGACTAAAAAGGGCGAGCATATTTAGCGTGACGGGGATTCAAACCCGCGATCCCTGACCATCTTGCTACTATTTGCCAAGAGCAAGAAGATGGTGCAAAAGAAGAAATTATCAAAATGTCCAGCTTTTGAAGCAGATGAATTCCTACTCCAGTCGCGGCTTCGCATCCCAGTCGCGCTAAACATGCTCGCCCTTTCAGCCGTGAGGGCGTTATAATGTGACGGTCAATACCACTATTCGTTGGAACAAGAGTAGCCCAAGAGTTGGCGGTGGGTGGTGATGACTAGCTGCCTTCCTTCTAGTCTTACACTGCAAAATTAGGGACGGCTCAGGTTTCTCCTCCTGTTTGGGGGTTGTGCAGTAGGCTAACAATCTGTTCACTTAAAAAAACAGCCTGTTAATGAATCCGCAAGCGATTGCGGTCCTATGTTCCTTCATGGAATCGAGTGGCATAATAATAATGGATTGTGAACATTACTAAATGTCAAGCATAAGTACATTGTTGTAGAGCTGTCAGATAATTCAAGAAGAGGTCGCAGACCCAATAGTCATTCGCATGAACTAGTTGTTATATCTGTCCGGAATGTAAATATTTCTACTAGTATAATTGATATTTATCATACATCCACCCCCCTTCGTTTAATAACCGTAGGAGGACGTTGTACTAATCTCATTCAATTATTTTAGTACGAAGGATATTAGCTTAATGGAACTTATTGTCTGAAAAGTATTCACTACGCATGCGCGATTATAAAGATTTTTGCTAAATACAGGCAGTACAGTAGCTAAACTTTGCTACTAAACACTTCTTGAAGTAGTAGATAGTTTGGTTTGAACTTCGTGCAAAGCTACACGAGGGCTATCTGCGCTAGCCGTTCCTAATTTAGCAGTGTAAGACTAGAGAGAAGGCAGCTCGTCATCACCACCCACCGCCAACTCTCGGGCACGCTTTTTACCAACGAATAGTGGGATTGACCGTTACATTATAGCGCCCTCACGGCTGAAAGGACGAGCATGTTTGTTGTGACGGGGATTCAAACCCACGAGCCTTGGATTGCTAGTCGAGTGCCTTAACCATGTGGTCATGCTGGGCCTTCTTAAAGTGTTTTAGGCCTTTTATAGTAAGGCGCGTGTTTCTGATTAATTAGGCATAGTAACGTATAGTTGTGAGACGGGATTAACCTTAAGTGTTCTGCAGATTTTAATATACATGAAACACTGTTTTAAGGGAGTTTCCGTACAGTTTTGACTGCATTAAGAAAGCGTATTTAGATACATGTATAAAAATGAAATGTATGTTTTTACTTTATTCATGTCTCTCCGGTAGGTTAACGTGCGTGAGTCATGACGTTTCAAATTTTCCAAATTTTTATTAAATAGCGGTTTTACTACTTACGTAGTGAGAGAATTAAATGAATACTCGAGTGTTATTTGTTTCAGCGTAAGGCCACACAATAGGCAATTTGCACTCTGTTCATTTAGGTGAATCGAACTCTGGACTTTAGCTCTGTAACTCTGTATGTAAACATATCTCTAATCTACTGGGGGGGGGGGATAGCAGGTTATTAGTCGTCGAAATGATTACCTATTGTACAATAACAAAAAGTAATAAATGTATAAAATGTACCACTTCCGTAAAAAGAAAATTTCACCTATTTACGTAAGGCAACATTTATTCCTTTATATGATTAAAGTTAGTTTGAAACATGGTGTACTTCTACTGTACAAATAAGTATTTGGTTTTGAAACACAATTATTTTGCATAATGATGATCTGTTCCGATTTGGTAGTAAATTCGCAACGTGTGGCTCGAGACTTTCAGTAGTAGCCTTGTTTATACAGGATAAATCGAACATGTTATTGTGTTCTACCAACATCACTGTGTCGTCGTCCACGTGGGTTACACGGCTCAGTGAAACAGACAACGTGGAACTCCTAGAGAGATGGTAGCGGTTAGTATTCGCCATACGTTACCCGAAGTAATCTATTTCCCTATACTTATTGTTCCGAGAATAAGACACTATACCATAAACGTCACTTTAAGCAAGTTAGCCTCTGTGGATGTGTTTCTCCGTTATTTTTCAAGAAGCAAACAAAAAAACGTTTATTAACTCGAAACCTAAAGCGAGATGTTAACATGTCATGTGCACAAGTATTAGGAACGACAGCTTTGACAGATTCTGTTTAGATCATATTTGAACGATAAACGTTATTCTTGTTATATTAACAGCTTCTCCCCACAGAAGTAGCAGAGCTTGATGGCTGTCGGATGGTCTCTAGTGTCTCCACAAGAGTTGTTCCCCGTAGATCAACAGTAAATCCCACAACATAAAACGCTAAAATTCGGGTTTCGATGATCATTATGAGGTTTTATCGCTTAATAAAGAAGAGTATCAGTTTTAAACCAATAAGATGACTTATTTTTAGCAACCCCGCATTATTTACTGCAGTAAGACACGACGCGATAAACTTGTCAGATTTTGAACGTGTAGTTCTCAGCGGTCAACAAATAAGGATAAAGGTGTAATGTAAGTTATGTGAAGAGTTCGTACGCTTTTTCCAGACCAAAGGTTATGGACCTTCAGTACTCTAGAGCTTTTTGACTGGAACTGTGTTGCAATCTAATTTGTTAGAAAGAACATTTCATAGAAACGATGATTTTTGTTTTAATAAGGGTTATTCACTGATACGAAGTCACAGACTAACTGCAGTAGAGATGACTAGAAATCTCAGAGTGCCAGCTCTTTTAGCAGGAACAAAGAAAAACGTCTAAACGACTCTGAATCTCACAGAGTGCACCACCCAAGTGCTACTCAAGTTTGAGCACTCTAGCCAAATTGCTTTTAGAACGTATAAAGTGTAGACACACGTTTTCAATGCTGATTCATTGTGCTCTCCTAGAAGCAACGAACACGTGTCTTTCCTAAAAGTATAACATCGATCCCCTGAAAGTATTTCGTTCTTCACTCAAAATCCCTGGATTATTCCTGTCGCTCTATAAACAATGATACATTCTATCACACAACTTTCGTTCTGATACTGGTCTTTTTAGATGGAAACAAATTTATGAGATTTGGTGTGTATTCTTATCCACAATAATAATGAGTAATACAATCAAAATGTAAACACAAATTTACAAAATTAGTTTTGTACTCAAACAAGAGTAACTGAATGTTTCGAATTTTAAGCTAAAACTTTTCTTTACTGCAGTTTTTTTCCATGTAAATTCCTTGCTGATTTCCATGATAAGATGACTGATAGGCTATTGTGGGAAAGAAAACATTTAGGGTTAGCTTCATTACTTTCTTGATAATAGGAGACGTCCAATCAAATGTCTTCCGGTGAATTTATCCAATGTTTTTATACGTGAGTCACTGTTTGCCTAACTTGTAGATAAATATACGTGATGGTTAAAGGCCAAAGTTCAATTCTTTCCATTGTTCGTTCTTGCTTCTGATGATAAGATGTCTACAATCCTTAGGGTAACGTTCAAACCCTTGTTTGTGTTTTTACTTGGCTATATACTAGTGATGAATGAACGTTGTCCGTCCTTAATGTAAGGTTGAAAATACGGATTATTAGTACTCCGTTCAAGTTTACGACACTCTTGTGATTAATATGTCTTTCTTTTTAAATATAAATACTAAATGTAAGACCTATTAGACTTAATCTGTTGTTATTATTCATTTATGATTGTTGCAGCTTTAAATATAATAATATTTATAATATAAATATAATATAAATATAAATTATACAAACGTAATTCGTATGTCCAATAAAAACGTCTGTTATTTTAACTTTGCATAATCTCGTGATTATGTGAGTAACTCTCGAACCAGACACTGTGAGTACAAAGTAAATTCAACTACATTAACTATTCTAAGACTTGGTTTTGCTTCATAAACGTATTCATTCAAGTAATTTTTAGCAGAAGCAAATGGTTGATTGAACGTGAAGAATTCTTTGAACTGGTCCACTTTCTCTATAGCATTTATTAACATTCATGTACAAGTTATGACGATTGCGTAGTGATATTCATCAGGCTTCTTAACTACGTAGTACATTTGCACTGCATACGCATTTTTAGTTTCCCTATCCACGATATTTGTGGATAACAGAGGGTAACATGGGTAGAAATAAATAGAGGGTGTTTTGTGGTATTTTCATCCTAACTCAACAGTTGGCTAATGTGACACATCTCGACACATTTTTGGAAGAAAGATGTTCGGTAATGTATTTTACTGAATGCTATACGTTGTTTAGACATATATATACCAACAACAAAAGCAAAGAAACTTCCCTCTTCAACCATTTAACTAATATTGTTATACCTCATCCCATTAACTCTTGTTACGTCCCCCGTTTAACTAATATTGTTACACCTCATCCCATTAACTCTTGTTACGTCCCCCGTTTAACTAAGATTGGTATTCCTCATCCTATTCCCTCTTGTTACGCCCCCTTTAACTAAGATTGGTATTCCTCATCCTATTAACTCTTGTTACGTCCCTCTTTAACTAAGATTGGTATTCCTTATCCTATTCCCTCTTGTTACGTCCCCCCTTTAACTAAGATTGGTATTCCTCATCCTATTCCCTCTTGTTATGTCCCACTTTAACTAAGATTGGCATTCCTCATCCTATTCACTCTTGTTATGTCCCACTTTAACTAAGACTGGTATTCCTCACCCTATTCACTCTTGATACGTCCCCCTTTAACTAAGATTGGTATTCTCATCCTATTAACTCTTGTTATGTCCCACTTTAACTAAGACTGGTATTCCTCACCCTATTCACTCTTGATACGTCCCCCTTTAACTAAGATTGGTATTCCTCATCCTATTAACTCTTGTTATGTCCCACTTTAACTGAGACTGGTATTCCTCACCCTATTCACTCTTGATACGTCCCCCTTTAACTAAGATTGGTATTCCTCATCCTATTAACTCTTGTTATGTCCCACTTTAACTAAGACTGGTATTCCTCACCCTATTCACTCTTGATACGTCCCCCTTTAACTAAGATTGGTATTCCTCATCCTATTTACTCTCGTTACGTCCCCTGTTTATCTGAGTTTGATATTCCTCATCCAAGTTACTTTGATTGCGTACTCCGATTATTTAACAGTAATATTACTCTATGTTTAGTGACTGCTTCCAGTTAAATCTATTGTGACTTTTATTTATATGAGTACTAGTTCTGTAAAAGTGTCTTCTATCATAATTATGTATCGAAAATACTGAATACTGAATGTGGCTTTTTTTTCTGTGATTGAAAATAGTGTACGAGTGACTTCTCTAGCTCTCAACAGGGATCTCTGTGAATCTTAATTCGCTGTTGTTAACAGCCCTTGTATTCTCTGATTCTCAATTATTAAACTCTAATAAAATGTATTTTATCTGGAAAGTGAACGTATATAGATAACTGCGTATAACAGTAACAAGAAGACGTTATTAATGTATGGAATTTATAAAGACAAAAATGTGAGTTTTATCACTGTAAGTTTAAGCCAATGACATAAATACACACAACAAAAATTTCAGTAATTCAAACATTTTTCTACAATATTATTTTATACCAAAATGTTATTAATTGGCTATATATCATTTGAAAATATATTATGATTAATTGCCTATTTCTTTGGTTAATACATTAGTCGATTAATTGTTGTTGTTTTGGTTAATAAATTAGTCAATTAATTGACTACTGCTTTGGTTAACACATTAGTCGATTAATTAATTGGTTATTACTTTGATTAACATATTAGTTGATAAATTGGTTATTGCTTTAATAATTCAATATTTTAAGCTTAAAATAACAATAAAATTAGTTTCCTTTCGCTCGTTAAAACAGGACAACTCTGATCAACAATACAGTACAACTCTAATCAACAAATCAGGACAACTCTGGTCAACAGAACAGGACAACCCTGGTCAACAAATCAGGACAACTCTGGTCAACAGAACAGGACAACCCTGGTCAACAAATCAGGACAACTCTGGTCAACAAAACAGGACAACTCTGATCAACAAATCAGGACAACCCTGATCAACAAATCAGGATAACTCTGGTCAACAAAACAGGACAACTCTGATCGACAAAACAGGACAACTCTGCAAAAAAGTAGACTCAGTCAAGAATTACACTCTCAGTGTATAGGAAAACTGAAATATTTATCTGTTCACATTATCATGAAAAGACAACATGCCATGTTTCGTCCTTAGAAGTATATTATTGTCAATTCATAAAAAAATACGAATAATTTATTAGGATCCATTAAGTAAGCCATTTTCATTCAACTTGGTTATTCCTTTAAGATATTATTTGTAAATATTTGTTATCTACACAACAGGTAAACAGATCCGTCAGATGTCTCTGTTTTTAAAATGTCTATAGCATTCCGAAATGTTTTTGTTTGGTGTTTGCTTTGGAAATACTTAAAGTAAAAAGGTAAAAACTACGTAACTAGGTTAATTTCAAATAAATTTAATCTTTCATATGCATCAGCCATGTCACGACAAGGAATGAGTTTCTTTAATGTACTGAAATGAAACGTATTCAGCAACAAACTCTGTGAATATTTAAAGAATAGTTGAGATTTAAAGTATCGAACCATATGGGTTTTAATATCAGAATTCGATTACTATCAGATTTTGGTGGTTTTACTGGTATACAAAACAATATAGATTTCAGTAAAACAGTTATTTTCTGTGAAATTCTCAGACTTTTTGCTGTTATTTACTATTAAATGTTTATAGCGCAGGACTGTTTAAAAATTTATGAGTGGGTTTGAACTATAACTCGTGCATGTATCTCTTGAATAGTGTCCTCTTGACTAGCAAATTGATTTAAATACAAAGAGTTTAGTTTGAACGTTGCCTTCGTTAGATAAAAACACATAATGTTTACTCTGAATGTTACCTTTGTTGTTATTTCGTGCCTAGTGTTAGTCCAAGGATTTTTTCGTTTGAAATAATTTATAGCATTAATCAACATTTTGAGTCATTGTTTACTTTGTATTCACTTCACGTAATCCATGTTGTTATAACAACATATCCGTATCTGCGTATTGTTTTTTGTTTTGTTTTTTTAATTTTGCGCAAAGCAACACGAGGGGGTATCTGCGCTAGCCGTCCCTGATTTAACAGTGTAAGACTAGAGGAAAGGCTGCTAGTCATCACCACCCACCGCCAACTCTTGGGCTACTCTTTTTACCAACGAATAGTGGAATTCACCGTCACATTATAACGCCCCCACGGCTAAAAGAGCGAGTATGTTTGGTGCGACCGGGATTCGAACCCGCGACCCTTGGATTACGAGGCCAACGTCTTAATCCACCTAGCCATGCCGGGCCGCCCGTATCTGGACATCTTTATTTTTCAGCCATATATGTATATTATGTGTGTGTTTGTGTATATACAAACACAAACGCATAAATATAAACTCCTCTGTTTATAAAATGCTGCATCAGTCGTGTGAGGGGATCACTAGGCAATAGGGAAGGGAGGGGCAGAGACGATGATATCATAATGACATGAACCAAAAACTATGACATCATAGTTCCATGATGTGGAATCAGAGAGTGCATTTCTAGAGTGCCATGACACATAGTCGGGTAATGCCGCTATGAAACAGTTGTTCAGTTGGCGCGTTGATAGAGCCACGAAATGACACGAGATGGCGTGACTACCTAAGGGAGAGGTAATATCATACTTCAATGCCTGAGGAACTGAAACTATAGACAAATAGTGTCGTCAAGATTTACAGATGGATGCTGTTATTAAAGTTCTATATATGCAATGTATTACTAAGAGGCAAATCAGTTTTTAATATGCCATCAATGTATAGATGTAAGTAAAAGTAAAACCAATGTTTAAATGGGACAGTTATAACACCATATTATTCACACAAATTATCCATTTATTTAAACTATTATCCGTATAGAAATCACTTCAGTAATTCGTTAGTTTTCGCTTCTATATCTATTTATACGTTTTACATTTCCTTACATTTTTAATTTCTGTAATTAACATCTAACAGTCCTGAAAAGGACGCTTATTTTCGTGTTTAGTTTTATAAGTCAATAGCCAGTATCTTTTATCATAATAAACAACAACTGGAATATTGTGTTATATTGTTATTCCAGTTATTTAACAGATTTTGCATCCTCTTAACATCTTAATTAATAGGACCTGATATAATTAACTGTGTTACTCTTTAATTAAGCATAGATTGAACAATAAATGTGTTCACTCTCATCAATTCAGATTTCACATGTAACCAAGCAAATTAGTCATGATTCAACATGTTACAAAAATTATGAGATTAGCTAAGATTGCTGATTTCAAATGCTCCACATTTGTTCATTGTATAAATTAATAGGAATTTATTTAATCTAATTATTATATTTTCTTTATCACTTAAGTAAGAAATAAAAATCCGTGTAAATACATTTGGCCCATTTAAATTTGGTAAAACATAGAGAACCTTATCAGATATCATATCAATATCGTGATAATCAAATCATTAGTAACCAAAACAGAGTGGGATGTTATTAACACACACAACACGAATTACACGGTTTCGTTCTTTTTAAGAAGGGCTCGGCATGGCCAAGCGTGTTAAGGCGTGCGACTCGTAATCTGAGGGTCGCGGGTTCGCACCCCCGTCGCGCCAAACATGCTCGCCCTTTCAGCCGTGGGGGCGTTATAATGTGACGGTCAATCCCACTATTCGTTGGTAAAAGAGTAGCCCAAGAGTTAGCGGTGGGTGGTGATGATTAGCTACCTTCCCTCTAGTCTTACACTGCTAAATTATGGACAGCTAGCACAGATAGCCCTCGAGTAGCTTTGTGCGAAATTCAAAAACAAACAAACAAATCTTCTTAAGAAACAAACTCTTGTTTAGTTTTGTTCTGTATACTTACTTTAATGGTAAAGATCCACTGTTGTTACATTAATGGTAAGGATCCACTGTTGTTACATTAATGGTAAGGATCCACTGTTGTTACATTAATGGTAAGGATTTACTGTTGTTACATTAATGGTAAGGATCCACTGTTGTTACATTAATGGTAAGGATCCACTGTTGTTGCATTAATGGTAAGGATCCACTGTTGTTACATTAATGGTAAGGATCCACTGTTGTTGCATTAATGGTAAGGATCCACTGTTGTTACATTAATGGTAAGGATCCACTGTTGTTACATTAATGGTAAGGATCCACTGTTGTTGCATTAATGGTAAGGATCCACTGTTGTTACATTAATGGTAAGGATCCACTCTTGTTGCATTAATGGTAAGGATCCACTGTTGTTACATTAATGGTAAGGATCCACTCTTGTTGCATTAATGGTAAGGATCCACTGTTGTTACATTAATGGTAAGGATCCACTGTTGTTGCATTAATGGTAAGGATCCACTGTTGTTACATTAATGGTAAGGATCCACTGTTGTTACATTAATGGTAAGGATCCACTGTTGTTGCATTAATGGTAAGGATCCACTGTTGTTACATTAATGGTAAGGATCCACTCTTGTTGTTGAACTTTATTTCATTCTGTTGAAGGAAAAGTGAAACCTCATTTTGTTGGATATCTTTATTCTTGTCCAATATTCTGGAACTGCCAAATTCGCATGTTCAAAATATGGTCGTTGTGTAATAGTAGAGGAATCTAAATAACATTTTTTCTGGTTATCTGATTCTTCCTCACTGATAGATTTGCTCTCTTTCCAACAGACGAAAATATGAAATAGTAAATAGTTAATAAAAAACAGCAAGACTATTTATTACCATATTAACTATGGCTGAAGCCAAACTTTACCGTGCCAAAGAAACCCATATATTATACGTATAAGTAAAGAGTTAGATGTAACAATAATCTTAGGTTTAAAGATAGGTTCACAATTCTTTCTTCCTATATAGTAGAATTGCAACAATCACATTATTCGAGGTGAAATCGTGAGTCCACATTTTACGCGTTGATGTAGTCTTTAAACCTAAATAAATAATCGGATTATTTTAAAAAGAATGAAATTTATCTTTCGTTTTGAAAAAATATTCTAAGTAACGTTTTCTGAATAACACTGTCTGAACTTTTGACTGACGTTTGACACAGTATTCAGTAGAAATAAAACACAAATCAATTAGGGTTACACTTTATAGCGTTTTGAACTTAATGTTTTCGCATTTCTAATTGCAATATTGCTCTGAATTATTTGTGGTTTTTACCCATTGCACAAAGAAAATTCGCCTTATTAATTTGCTCGGATATAAATACAGTACACTGAAAAGACCCATTAACAAACATGTGCCTTTACCACTTTCACAGTTTGAATAATTCCAGCAACAACTCCTCGAGGTAACGAATAATACAAATTCTGATTTTTGCTTGAAGCAGGACGTTCTATACTTACTTCAGGCTTAGATTATGAGTAATATTTTCCAGGCAGAGAACTCAACCTTGTTGATAATAGTGAAATACAAGTGGTATGGTTGAATGGGAGATTAACATATATCAACCATTACTAGTAATAATGGCAGAGGTAAACTTACGTTGTTACTATTGATTCATGCTTCTAATAAACAGCTGTGATATATTTTCTCTTTAAAAAAAATGAAAATTTATGAAACCGACTTTCACTATAAACGAATTTAGCTTTATTTTCCTTTCTTCTTAAATGGTGTTTCGGTGTCACGAGAGGACCTCGAAAAGGGCTCGAAACAGAATACTTTAGCATTGTAAGACTAGAGGGAAGGCAGCTAGTCATCACCACCCACCGCCAACTCTTTGATTACTCTTTTACCAACGAATAGTGGGATTGACCGTCACATTATAACGCCCCCACGGCTGGGAGGGCGAGCATGTTCGGCGCGACGGGGATGCGAACCTGCGACCCTCAGATTACGAGTCGCACCCCTTTACCCACCTGGCCATGCCGGTGCTCTTTTTAATGACGTCCCGTTTCTCTTCCCGTACACATTACAAACACGATCACTTTCTGATAATACTAGATTCCAAACAAAGAAGCCTCGACTACACGAACGATATGTTCTGTTTCACTTGTTTATTTTATTCTATTGAAGAAATAGAATCTTATGACATTTTATAGATGAATATGAAGATATTTTAATTCTCAAAATAGTAATCATAGGAAGATTTTTAAATGATTACGTCAGAGGATTCCTAAGTTCTATTTGCTCTGCTTTTCTCGCTGATGTCATGAGGTGTTTAGTTGTTATTGTTTTAATTCATTCCATTGAACCTGTATATATTTAAATAATTTGAGACGCAGGTAAAACTTCCGTTTACGTTCCACTAAAACTTTGATGCACCAAAAATTAATAATTGCCCTGTATCAGTCACGCTCACATTTTAGGCTCTTTAATAGGTAATCGCTAAGCCTGAGGGCTTATAATGCTAAAAAGTGGGGAAGGCATCCTCGCTGTGACCCAATTGTGTAACTTTGTGCCTGGAGTAATGTAACAACGAACACTTTCTTTCTATATGCCTTTTTCTGTACAAAAACATATCTTTGTAGTTAGAAAATGACAAGTTATTATGGGACTACTATCATAATCTTTTGGTTTAATGTTACAAGTGGAACAAAATAACTGTAACGAAACACCTCTGTGCTAACTTCGAAATATAGAGAATCTTTGTGTAAAGGCGTTTCTACCGCAGAGCAATTTTGTTACGTACAAAAACCAGTTTTACAGGAGCATGCTGTATACTTTCAGCTCACAACAGATCAAATTTAAAAAATTATGTTGTTTTTTTTATTTCACAAAGAAACATATCATGTTGCTAGTGAATTATACAAAATAATGGTGTGATATTAGTTCAATTTTGGTGAGACGCGTTTATCATGTTTCTTTTGAGTTCTATTTCATTCTCTTCCAAAACAAAACGACTCAAACACTTTCCTGTTTTTTGTCTCTAATCTCTAATTCAACTATTTACTTATATGTTTCGTCCTTGTGATGTTTAAATTTAAATTCACTCATAAACAAGTTTTTGTAAGAATCAAAATTGCAATAGACTTATTCTTAATTATTTTGTTGTTTAGTATTTCATTTATTTGTCAAATTGTCATTTAGATTTGGATTGGAATCGAGCCCAGAACTATTGGTTAGAGTATATAACTGTGTGTTTTTAAGTTACACGATCTCGATTATACAGAGGAAAAAAAAATGCGCTCAGCACGCTTGACCGCTGGTGGATTGTAAGTGTGACTGTCGAGTCCCACAATTCCTTGGGGCAATATTAGTCCAAGAGTTAACCGTAGGATATTGACTAATTGCCTTCCCTTTCGTCTATCGCTTCAAAATTACGGACAATCAGCGAGTGTGTACATGTTGCTTTTGGGGATAAACAACAAGCAGTTTTACGATTCTCTACTAACAGATGAAAATGGGTTGGTTGTTGGAAATGGTTTGTTATGAGTTTCGGAAAAAGCTAAATAAGGGTTATCTTTGTTAACGGTGATAGAATACAGGGAATGCAGCTATTCAACACCACCCGCCCCCAACTCTTGGGCTACTCTTTTAAAAACGGATGTTCAGTTTTAATGATTAGGACTTGCGATCCTAGGATTGCGAGTAGAGCGCCCTATTGGATTTTATTGGATTTCACAAATATGCAATATTATCACTGCTAATGTATTTTTGTGAACTATTCAGCCTACAACGGTAGATGCCCAGTTATTTCAGTTTCAGAGATTTCTTTTCATTTAAGTGTATTCAGTGCTGTTGTTTTTTATATTCGGACATCCCGTTTACTTTGCACGAATAAATATAGCTTTCTGTGTTAGAATGACCGAAGATAAAAATATCACCGTAATTTATAAAAATAATTTAAGTTAATATTTTAAAAAGTACTTATTGTACCGCAATTATCAAACTCGTTTTACTATGACTTTTCATTGGCTCAGCAGTATCTCTGATAGCTTATACTGCTAAACACTTGGTCATAAACTCATGTTAGACAGAGCACAAGTAGCTCAAACGAAGTATTATTCCTTATAAATTTTTTGTGTAGATTACTTTTTTTTTAATTTCGCACAAAGCTACACGAGGGCTATCTGCGCTAGCCGTCCCTAATTTTACAGTGTAAGACTAGAAGGAAGGCAGCTAGTCATCACTACACACTGCCAACTCTTGGGCTACTCTTTTACCAACGAATAGTAGGAGTGAACGTCACATTATAATGCCATCACGGCTTAGAAAGAGCGAGCATATTTGGCGCTACGGGGTTTCGAACCGACAACCCTCGGATTACGGGTAGAGCGCCTTAACCCACTTGGCCATGCCAAGCATTTTGTCGTAGAATAAACTGTTTTATCTTGTCCTTAACACACATTCGACAATTATGATCTAGACAGTAGATATTCGTTTATTTTTACTGAGCCTTTTTGTTTTTATTAACATATGATGAGTCGCTTCTATTCACCTCCTGATTTTAAACATGTTTTATCCTTTAAGTGCGGAATATGCGTTGCAAAAAATTACGATAAATAAAGACAGCTAAAATGTACTGGATGTTGTTGTTTAGAATTAAGCACAAAGCTACACAATGGGCTATCTGTGCTCTGCCCACCATGAGTATCGAAACCCGATTTTAGCGTTGTGTCCCCAGACATACCGCTGAGCCACTGGGGGGTGCAAAGCTACTGGATCACATAATATTGTACTACAATAAAATGCTTTTAAAATAGAACTGAATCTTCATTGAACAAAATAATCTCATAGTTGCAAGAAAACAAAGCAGGTCGTATTAGAAACGTAAGCAAACAAAAGGAATACTTAAATAGTGAGAAGATTTTTGCGTATGTTACGTAAGAAACGTAAGCAAACAAAAGGAATACTTACATAGCGAGGAGATTTTTGCGAATGTTACGTACAACTAGCTTCTTGAAATTGAGATCATGTAAGTTCCATTGTCTATAACCCATCGATAACGAGGCAGTGTAAAATATCGGAACAATACTTTTACACAGCAGAGACATGTAGTCGGTCACTAACAAACCAGTCATCCTGACACTCAAACTGAATTAGAGCATAGGTAAACAGGGGTAACATATAAAACATGACTAAAGCTGCCAGAAGTAGAAATAAGTAACACTACAGAGACACGCATCACCATTTTGGGTTTAGTAACTAACTTAGGCCTTATTTATTATTATTATTAGTTGTGGTAACTTGTGTGAACTGTATTACAGTCAACTTATTTTGTACAGCAGCTGAGCAGAATTGGAGTTATATTTCAAACCAAGTTGAATTCCTGCTATAAAATGGGAGACAGTCATCAACTCGCTACTTTAAATAGATAGACGGATAAGAGATAACTGTATTACACCTCCACATCCTACGTGTGGAACGGCCTAAGCAAATCGGGTCAATTTGGTTTTAGGCTTTCCTTATCACTAAATCAGGAATACTGTACTGTCTGAATTACTCAGTCAATACACAAGTATTCTTAAAGCACTGACCGACATAACACGCTGGTATTAAATACTGCGTGCAGACAAAATGCGGTGTTTAATCTTAACGAAACGTTAATGTGTATTTGTTCCCTTTTTTTTTTTTTTACTTTCATTCTATCTCATTTGTTATGATGAAATACGATGAACGTATGTTTCCATGATAGACGTATGTCATTCGTTTCAAAGATAATTTGAAAAGACTAATTAGTAACGCGACATGAAATAAGAAACATTATTAAGTAGCTTTCTCTGTGACTGTCCATGTTGAAGTTCGTACTAATTTAGTCTATTGTTCGTAACGTATTTAATTAATGCAAATACTGGGTACAAACGAAAGCTTCAATTCATATGTTCTTGTGAAGGCTTTTACTGAAGGCTTAGACGTTTCAGCGTATGAAATATTTTAATAAAAAAAATATTAATATATTTCACTGCAGGCGTATGAACCCTGGGATTAGCAATACTCTGACGTCATCGGATTTCGAAATACGTTTCTCTAAACAATTTATGCATAAAATCACTTATGAATTAACGGTCTGTTGATTACATTGTCCGTCATAACATATGAGTCACCAGTTTCATGGTTTATTGGTTACTAATATTGTATGAGTCGTTAATTCCTTGATTACGAGATCCCTAATAATACATGTCACCAGTTTCATGGTTATATGGTTCCTAGTAATATACAAGTCACCGGCTTGCTGGTTACGGGATCTATAATAATATATGTGTCACCAGCCTCATGGTTATATGGTTCCTAGTAATATACAAGTCACCGGCTTGCTGGTTACGGGATTTATAATAATATATGTGTCACCAGCCTCATGGTTATATGGTTACTATTGATATATACTTCGCTGGTTTGTTGGTTACAGGGTTAATAATTACACTTGAGTCACTGGTTTGTTGGTTACGGAATCTATAGTAATATACGTGTCATTAGTTTCTTAGTTATATACTTTCTAGTAGCATATGAGTCCACACTATGTTGGTTATAGGTTCCTTAATAATACATACGTCGTAACACAAACTGTTAATAACAATACTGTTGTAGTTAACACAGTCTCTGTTGTGGCTAGGACTTCATCTTTACTGTTTCATTATTTTATTTATTTTCCTTATCTCTTCTCACAGAAATTATGAAGTAACGTACGGAGCAACAGACAGTGAAAGGTATGTAAACAAGTTTGTGAAATGAAAGTTCATAAAACAATCAATATCCAATAAACTCTACCATCCAAACACAAGAACATCACATGTATGAAGATCTTCCATTTAAAAATAAATAAAACACGTGTACGAACATGACAACACTTTGAAAAACAACATATGTCAGAGGAATGACTGTCCTCAGTCAACAATTAAAACAATACATGTCAGAAGACTGACTGTTCTCCATAAACAATTAAAACAATACATGTCAGAAGACTGACTGTTCTCCATAAACAAGTAAATCAATACATGTCAGATGACTGACTGTCCTCCATAAACAAGTAAAATAATACATGTCAAAAAACTGACTTTCATCCATAAAAAGGAAAACAATATATGTTAGAAGACTCTGTCCTTCATAAACAAGTAAAACAATACACGTTAGAAGACACTGTCCTTTATAAACAAGTAAAACAATACACGTTAGAAGACACTGTCCTTCATAAACAAGTAAAACAATACACGTTAGAAGACACTGTCCTTCATAAACAAGTAGAACAATACACGTTAGAAGACACTGTCCTTCATAAACAAGTAGAAAAATACACGTTAAAAGACTCTGTCCTTCATAAACAAGTAAAACAATACACGTTAAAAGACTCTGTCCTTCATAAACAAGTAAAACAATACACGTTAGAAGGCTCTGTTCTTCATAAACAAGTAAAACAATACACGTTAGAAGACTCTGTCCTTCATAAACAAGTAGAACAATACACGTTATAAGACACTGTCCTTCATAAACAAGTAAAACAATACACGTTAGAAGACTCTGTTCTTCATAAACAAGTAAAACAATACACGTTAGAAGACTCTGTCCTTCATAACCAAGTAGAACAATACACGTTATAAGACACTGTCCTTCATAAACAAGTAAAACAATACACGTTAGAAGACTCTGTCCTTCATAAACAAGTAAAACAATACACGTTAGAAGACTCTGTCCTTCATAAACAAGTAAAACAATACACGTTAGAAGACTCTGTTCTTCATAAACAAGTAAAACAATACACGTTAGAAGACACTGTCCTTCATAAACAAGTAAAACAATACACGTTAGAAGACACTGTCCTTCATAAACAAGTAAAACAATACACGTTAGAAGACACTGTCCTTCATAAACAAGTAGAACAATACACGTTAGAAGACACTGTCCTTCATAAACAAGTAAAACAATACACGTTAGAAGACACTGTCCTTCATAAACAAGTAGAACAATACACGTTAGAAGACACTGTCCTTCATAAACAAGTAGAACAATACACGTTAAAAGACTCTGTCCTTCATAAACAAGTAAAACAATACACGTTAAAAGACTCTGTCCTTCATAAACAAGTAAAACAATACACGTTAGAAGGCTCTGTTCTTCATAAACAAGTAAAACAATACACGTTAGAAGACTCTGTCCTTCATAAACAAGTAGAACAATACACGTTATAAGACACTGTCCTTCATAAACAAGTAAAACAATACACGTTAGAAGACTCTGTTCTTCATAAACAAGTAAAACAATACACGTTAGAAGGCACTGTCCTTCATAAACAAGTAAAACAATACACGTTAGAAGACTCTGTCCTTCATAAACAAGTAAAACAATACACGTTAGAAGACTCTGTCCTTCATAAACAAGTAAAACAATACACGTTAGAAGACTCTGTTCTTCATAAACAAGTAAAACAATACACGTTAGAAGACACTGTCCTTCATAAACAAGTAAAACAATACACGTTAGAAGACACTGTCCTTCATAAACAAGTAAAACAATACACGTTAGAAGACACTGTCCTTAAACAATAAACAAGTAAAACAATACACGTTAGAAGACACTGTCCTTCATAAACAAGTAGAACAATACACGTTAGAAGACACTGTCCTTCATAAACAAGTAAAACAATACACGTTAGAAGACACTGTCCTTTATAAACAAATAAAACAATACACGTTAGAAGACACTGTCCTTCATAAACAAGTAAAACAATACACGTTAGAAGACTCTGTCCTTCATAAACAAGTAAAACAATACACGTTAGAAGACTCTGTTCTTCATAAACAAGTAAAACAATACACGTTAGAAGACTCTGTCCTTCATAAACAAGTAGAACAATACACGTTAGAAGACTCTGTCCTTCATAAACAAGTAGAACAATACACGTTATAAGGCACTGTCCTTCATAAACAAGTAAAACAATACACGTAAGAAGACTCTGTCCTTCATAAACAAGTAAAACAATACACGTTAGAAGACTCTGTCCTTCATAAACAAGTAAAACAATACACGTTAGAAGACTCTGTTCTTCATAAACAAGTAAAACAATACACGTTAGAAGACTCTGTCCTTCATAAACAAGAAGAACAATACACGTTATAAGACACTGTCCTTCATAAACAAGTAGAACAATACGCGTTAGAAGACTCTGTTCTTCTTAAACAAGTAAAACAATACACGTTAGAAGACTCTGTCCTTCATAAACAAGTAGAACAATACACGTTATAAGACACTGTCCTTCATAAACAAGTAGAACAATACACGTTATAAGACACTGTCCTTCATAAACAAGTAAAACAATACACGTTAGAAGACTCTGTCCTTCATAAACAAGTAAAACAATACACGTTAGAAGACTCTGTCCTTCATAAACAAGTAAAACAATACACGTTAGAAGACTCTGTCCTTCATAAACAAGTAAAACAATACACGTTAGAAGACTCTGTTCTTCATAAACAAGCAAAACAATACACGTTAAAAGACTCTGTCCTTCATAAACAAGTAAAACAATACACGTTAAAAGACTCTGTCCTTCATAAACAAGTAAAACAATACACGTTAGAAGGCTCTGTTCTTCATAAACAAGTAAAACAATACAAGTTAGAAGACTCTGTCCTTCATAAACAAGTAGAACAATACACGTTATAAGACACTGTCCTTCATAAACAAGTAAAACAATACACGTTAGAAGACTCTGTTCTTCATAAACAAGTAAAACAATACACGTTAGAAGACTCTGTCCTTCATAAACAAGTAGAACAATACACGTTATAAGACACTGTCCTTCTTAAACAAGTAAAACAATACACGTTAAAAGACTCTGTCCTTCATAAACAAGTAAAACAATACACGTTAGAAGGCTCTGTTCTTCATAAACAAGTAAAACAATACACGTTAGAAGACTCTGTCCTTCATAAACAAGTAGAACAATACACGTTATAAGACACTGTCCTTCATAAACAAGTAAAACAATACACTTTAGAAGACTCTGTTCTTCATAAACAAGTAAAACAATACACGTTAGAAGACTCTGTCCTTCATAAACAAGTAGAACAATACACGTTATAAGACACTGTCCTTCATAAACAAGTAAAACAATACACGTTAGAAGACTCTGTCCTTCATAAACAAGTAAAACAATACACGTTAGAAGACTCTGTCCTTCATAAACAAGTAAAACAATACACGTTAGAAGACTCTGTTCTTCATAAACAAGTAAAACAATACACGTTAGAAGACACTGTCCTTCATAAACAAGTAAAACAATACACGTTAGAAGACACTGTCCTTCATAAACAAGTAAAACAATACACGTTAGAAGACACTGTCCTCCATAAACAAGTAGAACAATACACGTTAGAAGACACTGTCCTTCATAAACAAGTAAAACAATACACGTTAGAAGACACTGTCCTTCATAAACAAGTAGAACAATACACGTTAGAAGACACTGTCCTTCATAAACAAGTAAAACAATACACGTTAGAAGACACTGTCCTTTATAAACAAATAAAACAATACACGTTAGAAGACACTGTCCTTCATAAACAAGTAAAACAATACACGTTAGAAGACTCTGTCCTTCATAAACAAGTAAAACAATACACGTTAGAAGACTCTGTTCTTCATAAACAAGTAAAACAATACACGTTAGAAGACTCTGTCCTTCATAAACAAGTAGAACAATACACGTTAGAAGACTCTGTCCTTCATAAACAAGTAGAACAATACACGTTATAAGACACTGTCCTTCATAAACAAGTAAAACAATACACGTTAGAAGACTCTGTCCTTCATAAACAAGTAAAACAATACACGTTAGAAGACTCTGTCCTTCATAAACAAGTAAAACAATACACGTTAGAAGACTCTGTTCTTCATAAACAAGTAAAACAATACACGTTAGAAGACTCTGTCCTTCATAAACAAGTAGAACAATACACGTTATAAGACACTGTCCTTCATAAACAAGTAGAACAATACGCTTTAGAAGACTCTGTTCTTCATAAACAAGTAAAACAATACACGTTAGAAGACTCTGTCCTTCATAAACAAGTAGAACAATACACGTTATAAGACACTGTCCTTCATAAACAAGTAGAACAATACACGTTATAAGACACTGTCCTTCATAAACAAGTAAAACAATACACGTTAGAAGACTCTGTCCTTCATAAACAAGTAAAACAATACACGTTAGAAGACTCTGTCCTTCATAAACAAGTAAAACAATACACGTTAGAAGACTCTGTCCTTCATAAACAAGTAAAACAATACACGTTAGAAGACTCTGTTCTTCATAAACAAGTAAAACAATACACGTTAGAAGACTCTGTCCTTCATAAACAAGTAAAACAATACACGTTAGAAGACTCTGTTCTTCATAAACAAGTAAAACAATACACGTTAGAAGACTCTGTCCTTCATAAACAAGTAGAACAATACACGTTAGAAGACTCTGTCCTTCATAAACAAGTAGAACAATACACGTTATAAGGCACTGTCCTTCATAAACAAGTAAAACAATACACGTAAGAAGACTCTGTCCTTCATAAACAAGTAGAACAATACACGTTATAAGACACTGTCCTTCATAAACAAGTAGAACAATACGCGTTAGAAGACTCTGTTCTTCATAAACAAGTAAAACAATACACGTTAGAAGACTCTGTCCTTCATAAACAAGTAGAACAATACACGTTATAAGACACTGTCCTTCATAAACAAGTAGAACAATACACGTTATAAGACACTGTCCTTCATAAACAAGTAAAACAATACGCGTTAGAAGACTCTGTCCTTCATAAACAAGTAAAACAATACACGTTAGAAGACTCTGTCCTTCATAAACAAGTAAAACAATACACGTTAGAAGACTCTGTCCTTCATAAACAAGTAAAACAATACACGTTAGAAGACTCTGTTCTTCATAAACAAGTAAAACAATACACGTTAGAAGACTCTGTCCTTCATAAACAAGTAAAACAATACACGTTAGAAGACTCTGTTCTTCATAAACAAGTAAAACAATACACGTTAGAAGACTCTGTCCTTCATAAACAAGTAGAACAATACACGTTAGAAGACTCTGTCCTTCATAAACAAGTAGAACAATACACGTTATAAGGCACTGTCCTTCATAAACAAGTAAAACAATACACGTAAGAAGACTCTGTCCTTCATAAACAAGTAAAACAATACACGTTAGAAGACTCTGTCCTTCATAAACAAGTAAAACAATACACGTTAGAAGACTCTGTTCTTCATAAACAAGTAAAACAATACACGTTAGAAGACTCTGTCCTTCATAAACAAGAAGAACAATACACGTTATAAGACACTGTCCTTCATAAACAAGTAGAACAATACGCGTTAGAAGACTCTGTTCTTCATAAACAAGTAGAACAATACACGTTATAAGACACTGTCCTTCATAAACAAGTAAAACAATACACGTTAGAAGACTCTGTCCTTCATAAACAAGTAAAACAATACACGTTAGAAGACTCTGTCCTTCATAAACAAGTAAAACAATACACGTTAGAAGACTCTGTTCTTCATAAAGAAGCAAAACAATACACGTTAAAAGACTCTGTCCTTCATAAACAAGTAAAACAATACACGTTAAAAGACTCTGTCCTTCATAAACAAGTAAAACAATACACGTTAGAAGGCTCTGTTCTTCATAAACAAGTAAAACAATACACGTTAGAAGACTCTGTCCTTCATAAACAAGTAGAACAATACACGTTATAAGACACTGTCCTTCATAAACAAGTAAAACAATACACGTTAGAAGACTCTGTTCTTCATAAACAAGTAAAACAATACACGTTAGAAGACTCTGTCCTTCATAAACAAGTAGAACAATACACGTTATAAGACACTGTCCTTCTTAAACAAGTAAAACAATACACGTTAAAAGACTCTGTCCTTCATAAACAAGTAAAACAATACACGTTAGAAGGCTCTGTTCTTCATAAACAAGTAAAACAATACACGTTAGAAGACTCTGTCCTTCATAAACAAGTAGAACAATACACGTTATAAGACACTGTCCTTCATAAACAAGTAAAACAATACACGTTAGAAGACTCTGTTCTTCATAAACAAGTAAAACAATACACGTTAGAAGACTCTGTCCTTCATAAACAAGTAGAACAATACACGTTATAAGACACTGTCCTTCATAAACAAGTAAAACAATACACGTTAGAAGACTCTGTCCTTCATAAACAAGTAAAACAATACACGTTAGAAGACTCTGTCCTTCATAAACAAGTAAAACAATACACGTTAGAAGACTCTGTTCTTCATAAACAAGTAAAACAATACACGTTAGAAGACACTGTCCTTCATAAACAAGTAAAACAATACACGTTAGAAGACACTGTCCTTCATAAACAAGTAAAACAATACACGTTAGAAGACACTGTCCTTCATAAACAAGTAGAACAATACACGTTAGAAGACACTGTCCTTCATAAACAAGTAAAACAATACACGTTAGAAGACACTGTCCTTCATAAACAAGTAGAACAATACACGTTAGAAGTCACTGTCCTTCATAAACAAGTAAAACAATACACGTTAGAAGACACTGTCCTTTATAAACAAATAAAACAATACACGTTAGAAGACACTGTCCTTCATAAACAAGTAAAACAATACACGTTAGAAGACTCTGTCCTTCATAAACAAGTAAAACAATACACGTTAGAAGACTCTGTTCTTCATAAACAAGTAAAACAATACACGTTAGAAGACTCTGTCCTTCATAAACAAGTAGAACAATACACGTTAGAAGACTCTGTCCTTCATAAACAAGTAGAACAATACACGTTATAAGGCACTGTCCTTCATAAACAAGTAAAACAATACACGTTAGAAGACTCTGTCCTTCATAAACAAGTAAAACAATACACGTTAGAAGACTCTGTCCTTCATAAACAAGTAAAACAATACACGTTAGAAGACTCTGTTCTTCATAAACAAGTAAAACAATACACGTTAGAAGACTCTGTCCTTCATAAACAAGTAGAACAATACACGTTATAAGACACTGTCCTTCATAAACAAGTAGAACAATACGCGTTAGAAGACTCTGTTCTTCATAAACAAGTAAAACAATACACGTTAGAAGACTCTGTCCTTCATAAACAAGTAGAACAATACACGTTATAAGACACTGTCCTTCATAAACAAGTAGAACAATACACGTTATAAGACACTGTCCTTCATAAACAAGTAAAACAATACGCGTTAGAAGACTCTGTCCTTCATAAACAAGTAAAACAATACACGTTAGAAGACTCTGTCCTTCATAAACAAGTAAAACAATACACGTTAGAAGACTTTGTCCTTCATAAACAAGTAAAACAATACACGTTAGAAGACTCTGTTCTTCATAAACAAGTAAAACAATACACGTTAGAAGACTCTGTCCTTCATAACCAAGTAGAACAATACACGTTAGAAGACTCTGTCCTTCATAAACAAGTAGAACAATACACGTTAGAAGACACTGTCCTTCATAAACAAGTAAAACAATACACGTTAGAAGACTCTGTCCTTCATAAACAAGTAAAACAATACACGTTAGAAGACTCTGTCCTTCATAAACAAGTAAAACAATACACGTTAGAAGACTCTGTTCTTCATAAACAAGTAAAACAATACACGTTAAAAGACTCTGTTCTTCATAAACAAGTAAAACAATACACGTTAGAAGACTCTGTCCTTCATAAACAAGTAGAACAATACACGTTAGAAGACTCTGTCCTTCATAAACAAGTAGAACAATACACGTTATAAGACACTGTCCTTCATAAACAAGTAGAACAATACGCGTTAGAAGACTCTGTTCTTCATAAACAAGTAAAACAATACACGTTAGAAGACTTTGTCCTTCATAAACAAGTAGAACAATACACGTTATAAGACACTGTCCTTCATAAACAAGTAGAACAATACACGTTATAAGACACTGTCCTTCATAAACAAGTAAAACAATACACGTTAGAAGACTCTGTCCTTCATAAACAAGTAAAACAATACACGTTAGAAGACTCTGTCCTTCATAAACAAGTAAAACAATACACGTTAGAAGACTCTGTCCTTCATAAACAAGTAAAGCAATACACGTTAGAAGACACTGTCCTTCATAAACAAGTAAAACAATACACGTTAGAAGACTCTGTCCTTCATAAACAAGTAGAACAATACACGTTAGAAGACACTGTCCTTCATAAACAAGTAAAATATATGTGAGAATTGGACTTTTGTTTTTAAGTAGAATAGCACAAATAATAAAACGATTTTTATTCAGTTTATCCTGAAATACCAAACGTAACGAATTCCGCCTTGAAATTGAAGATAGAAGCCACAGATTTCAGACAAAACTTGAGATTGATAATGTTCCTTTTCATAAAATAAATATTTGAAAGTGTTTTACAAAATACCCGCTATTCGTCTCTCTTCTTTAAAACTTTTGGAAAGATCAAAAGTCGAAATGAAACCAAGAATTCTTGATATGCCTGCACGTAGTGTTCACGTGAATACGTGTAGAGGCGCTGTAAACGAAAGCTTCGCTACAACCAACTCTATCAAATCTGCGCGCGCTACCTCACAGGCTTATTGCAAAGCTCGGGACCGACTACACTCAGCAGATATAATCAGCCGCTGCGAAGCTGTGGTCTTGTGACTCGCGTGCGTGTGCGCGCTCACGCGCTCTTCAGGATTTCGTTACACCGAAATAGCCTGAACTACAACAGTTTGAAGCAACACAAGAAACTTGTCTGAACATGCCTTCTACGTAAGTATAGTTTTATAGAAATTTTCTGCGCGTTATATCATTCGTTCGACGTTTAAAATTTCCAAAGACGATGTCAAAATAACTAACTCAAAATATATATAGTTGAAAGTTATTTTCTAAGCTCTTAACTGCTGCTTAGAAAAACAATTAACACAGCTTACGTCCTACTTAACTGAATATTTTCTATTTTTGGCTTAAGTATTAAACAATCAGCGATCTCTCAATAAATGGTTCAGTTTAACCGGTTTTTAAGGTACGTTTGTACTTGTCCTTTCTATTTTTCACATTGGTTCGTTTTGCATCACGACATTAATAATAGGCACCGATAATTAAGTCATAAGCTGTTTTGTATACACATTGCTACCAAATAAGACAAGACATTACGTAGGCTAAAGTCCAATATCAAACAGTTGATATACGTCACAGTTTGTCGACAGTAAATCATATCTTTATATACTTGTGAATTGTAAGTCAAAATACCTTCTATGAATAGATCTATTTAGGCCTAAAGTAGTGAATAACTAAAGTTTGTTCACAACAGGATTATTTTATCTGGGTCCCTGTTTATTCATTTTCTTTGAAAATTATTTGCTGAGCAACTGTCCTGCTTTCGTAGCAGTTTCTTAAGAAGATTAATTTAAATTTGTTTGACACTGACATCGCTATATTGACATGACTTATGACTTTGATTCCCTTATATTTTTACCATTTTAATATCGAATAAAAACCTGTAATTAAGTCAAACTTAGTAAACGAGCTGAGGAAGGAATCTAAACAAATTAAATCCAAATGAGCAGAGCTATCCAGGTTACTAAATAAATAAACTGAGCTCAGTTTTACGATATTGACGTCAGATGAAAAACCTGAAAAGGTTACCAGATCTTGTTCGTATAAAATAAAAAGTTTATTAGATTAGACGTCGTATAGAAACCGTAAGAGTTATCCAACACAGTTTACAGAAGCAGGTTTTCACAGTATTCGTTGCTAACAGCGTAGTTACACAATGGGTTGTTCAGTGCGAGTACCGAACCCTAACTCTTAACGTTATAATGTATGTAAATAAAGGAATTTTGAAAAAGGAAACAAGACTTGCCTAATTAATTAACATATAATGATGATATTGTTTATATACATTTAACTGCTTACTAATAACTTGTATCTTAGTTCATTAAACGCGTCTGAAAAATAATGAAGTTAGCATTTCTTTGATTCATTATTTAAATCTTCAAAGCATTATCCAGTTCATTTCTTAGTAGTAATGCGTTTCTTTAGCTAATGGCCATACGAGCATTTTACTGTTTTCTTATGATGTGCGCGAAACTTACGATTATCAAAGCGGTCATAACGCGAAATGTTTAGTCCGAACATTAATAGTAAGAAACAAACTTTCTAGCATTCTATTAAACGTGAACTAGGTGTGGACTAGTGGTTAGCTTGCCACGAAAGTCCAAGGTTCGAGCATTTAGCACACTCCGTACTTTCAGCTGTAGGCGAGTTTTCAAAACTAGCATTTAATTTTGATAATGGGAAAAATGTAGCCGCGTAGACGGCGGGTGCTGCTAATTCGCTGCCCTTCACCTCGTCTACGGTTCTTCATGAGGAACATCTAAATTTTTAAATCTCCATTTTGGTCGTTGAGTTCGTGTGTCATTCATGATAAAAATACAACTATACAGTAGTTTGTTTTATTAGCTGTTTTTAAATACGATTTCTTAATTACCTCATGTTTATTTCACGTAATAAACCGTAATTTAATATCTTGAATCGTGAAAATGGGCGACGTTTCTTTGAAGATTCATTACATTTAGTCTTTAACTAAGCCTACACACAAAAAAACGAATTTAATCCTGACGTATCGTATAATTACTCATAATCTCGGGGTTGCGGGTTCGAATACCCGTTACACCAAACAACCTTGCCCTTTTAGCCGTGGGAGCATTATAATGTGACGGTCAATTTCACTATTCGTTGGTAAAAGAGTAGCCCAAGACTTGACGGTGGGAGGTTGTGACTAACTGCCTTCCTTTTAGTGTTACATTGCTAAATTAGGGATGGCTAGCGCAGATAGCCCTCGTGTAGCTTTGCGCGAATATAAAAACCAAACCCAAACCGTTCAAAAACGTTTAAGATCAAAGAGTTACTTTATTATAACAAACATTAAATACAACCATCGATAATTATTGTTGTTGGTTAGTAAGCAAGAAGATACACAAAAGGATATATGTTCTTTGTTCATGACGGGTATCGAAGCCCGATTTCTAGCGATATAAGTCCAGTATAACTACATTAGTTACATATCAAGTAATACCTTATAGAATTATTGGTCGCAATTGAAATTACTCAAACTGTTGGCGGAAAGTATTGTTCAACTCTAACTGCCCTTAATCTTTCGTACAAAATTAGAGACGTTCACCCTAAAAGCCTCTGTGAAGCTTTGCACGAATGTTTATAGCAAACAAACGAACGAGACTAGATTTAATCAGCCCTTTATTATGAAACATGTTTGGCCAACAGAAGTCTCGAATATTAAATGCACTGGCATGACAACGGAACATCGTTTTTTAAATATTCGAATTGACGCGTGTGTGACTTCATGAGAACCAATGAAGCCACTGATGTCATGGCTGATGTCAGATTTAGCAAGAGGCTTATATGCTTCTCACAATTCTAGTACTTACTTCTCTCTAATTCCTGGCTGAATTAAAATGTAACTAAAACACGATCGAATGGTAAAAGAGCACATATCTTGTTTGTTTACTTATTTAACATCAATTTCGCATACACACGTGTTTCGGAAGAAATTTCAGATAACTGTATGCAGACGTGTTTAGATAGTTTGGTTGTATGTTTCAAAGCAAAGGCACGCTGTGTTATCTGCTAAGTCTAACTCGAGGAATCGAACCTCAGATGTTACATTTTTAAGTCCGTAAACTCGTTATTAATTTCAGTAGTACGTTGAAAACATGTTGATACTAGAAATAAATGACCTCATAACACCAAGACGTTTCTCTTTAACTGGACACTCAACGTTTCGCCTTATACCGTCTTCAGAAGCTTTTCACTAAAATACAAACCTTGAAGAAGTTGTTCGGCGAAACGTTGATTATCATGTTAAAAAGAAACAACACTTTGGTGTTACAAACTCGTTTTAATTTTAGTATTGTAAGTGTATAAACGTACCGCTCTATCACCGAGAAACACTACGCATGCGTAATAAGAGGGTTTTCTTATTACGCAGAGATTTAATATTAATTTTTTTTTATAATTAAAACGCATTATTTATTTGTAAGAAAAACATATAATTCACAGTAAAAGCCAGTAGTGTTAAACTCAGTGGACATATATCACAAGTTATTAGTAACCCATCTTCTCTGAAAAAAATATAGTTATTGTGCTGTTAAGAGTGTTCTAAATGATAATTTATTGATAATGGTAGCCATACGTGTGTACAAAAATAAATGTATTTAGCATATGGTTTGGTTGCTGTTAAGCGCGCATCTACACAGTGGGCTGTCCGCGCTCTGTCCACAATGGCATGTAAAAGGTACAGTTGAGCTACTGGGACGCGTCTTTAATAATAACCGCGCGCAATAATACGTGCGTTTAGCGCTAGACGTTTATGTCAGTGAACTAGCAGAGGTACACGTCAGTAACAGGTTCAAGAGCAAATCCATAAATGAGGGTGTGTGCGGTCCATTTACGCTCCTTTGAGCCGTAACACATGGTCCGTTCATCCGATAAAGAGATGACAGCACTATAAATGGCGTTAAACGTCACTTTCGCTAAGCGCCGGTTTCGCTTACTTTGCCTTTCTCTCTGAGTTGAGCCCTAATTCAGGTAACTTGAAGAGATTACCACGTGTGGAATATCTGATACATTTTTAATCTTTCATCTCTGTTTTCGGGGAATAAGAGAGTCTGCCTGTGTTCCTCTGCCACAGTTTATCACAATTTATCAAGACAGCTCCTCTCACAACTTGTCTCTCCAGAATACGGACAGCTGCTTTATGTGTGTAGTAAATACATTTGTGTATAAGTATTCAATAATATTCTGTCCAACGTAAGGAAAGATGAAGCACAGTAACATTCCACGTTAATTATTTCTTGATCTGACGACCCGTAGGCTCGTGTGTTGTTATCATGATGGCCCGCAGGCTCGTGTGTTGTTATCACTAAATTATTTCTTGACCTTCATACGCGACACGTGTAGCGTCATAATTTTACCTCGTCAGTTGGTGGAAGAAATAACCAAGAGTTACTAAAATATAATAAATAAACTAGTAGACTCAAAGAACTTTGATTCTTTCACTCTACTACCAAGGACTGTAGACCTATGGTTATTTCACTCTACAACCAAGGACTGTAGACCTATGGTTATTTCACTCTACTACCAAGGACTGTAGACCTATGGTTATTTCACTCTACTACCAAGGACTGTAGAACTATGGTTATTTCACTCTACTACCAAGGACTGTAGAACTCTGGTTCTTACACTCTACTACCAAGGACTGTCGAACTCTGGTTCTTACACTCTACTACCAAGGACTGTAGAACTCTGGTTCTTACACTCTACTACCAAGGACTGTAGAACTCTGGTTCTAACACTCTACTACAAATTTCTATAGAACTCTGGTTTCTACACTCTATGCTATTAAGGAGTGTAAGTTTTTTTATACCTGGCAAAACACACATTAATAAGGAACAAAAATGTAGCGAACAGTTATACCACGAGCCTTTGTTGCAGAACAGTTAATCTGATGACATCTGTTTTTACCGCAGTCATAACTTGTGTTGTCTATACGTCATTGAGTTCACACAGCATGGTTGTGTTGTGAGTCTTTGGGTTCATATAACATGACTGTTTGTGAGTTTCTGGGTCCACATAACATGTCTGTTTCGAGCCATTGGATTCATTTATATATAACATGGCTGCTTGTGAGACATTGGGTTCATATAATATGGCTGCTTGTGAGTTATTGTATGCATATAACGTACTTTAATTCAAACATTGAGCATGTGTGAGACATTTGCTTGATCAATTTTAACTTATCGATTATAAATTAATTTTCCCCCCTTTTCAATATACTAAGAGCTACTGTAAGTGAAATTCACGTTTCTCACACCAACATGAAAGAGATAATATTTACAGCAAATACATGTTACAAAAAAAAAACAATTGAATATTTGCATTTGCATTAAATTAGGCCTAACTGATGATAAAGAGAAAAAACACTTGAAGTAAAAATGTATCTCAAGGAGACTGGTATGGGTATTAAAACCTAAGAAGGTCGAAACGTTGTTCTCTACTTTATATTAATAAAAGTTTTAATACTCTTACTAGCCGCCTTGAGATACATTTTTAGGCCTAACTCATCCAATACAATAGAAAGTTGACGTACATTCTGCGTTTTGATGGAGTTACAGATTTGTGAAGAGTGATTTTACAGGCAATAAAAGGCCTGGCATGGCTAGGTGGTTAAGGCACTCGACTCGTAATCCGAGGGTCGCGGGTTCGAATCCCCATCACCCCAAACATGCTCGCCCTTTCAGTCGCGGGAGCGTTATAATGTTACGGTCAATCCAACTATTCGTTGGTAAAAGAGTAGCCAAATAGTTGGCGGTGGGTGGTGATGACTAGCTACCTTCCTTTTAGTCTTACGCTCCTAAATTAGGGACGGCTAATGCAGATAGCCCTCGTGTAGCTTTGCGCGAAATTAAAAAGCAAACAAACAATCTGGTAATAAAATCGATCTAAAAATCTAAAAATGTAGAAGATATAATGAATCGTTTATACGAAAACTAACACCATAATATATAGATACATATTTTGCAATCAGAGGAAGCAGATTTGTTTTATTTTACACATACGAGGAAGATAATTAAATTATATATATATTGTGAGACTGTTATTTCGTACACTGATCAAGCTATACAAGGATGATCCCAACATCGGTCATTTGTAATAATGATAACGAACTTTACTTTCTAAATTAAACGTTGTATTAATTAATTAACTCGAAGCAAGCAAAAGGCCAATAAAGACAGCCCAAGTAGTTTGGGCACAGTTCAAAGAGCCTCCTGCCTTTCGTCTTGTTTATACGAATTTTTTTAACACGTATAACTTGAAATAAAGACTTTCAAAGTAACCATTTAGTTCATTAAATACGTTGTGTATATATCTGATAAGTACAAACGAACATTGATTCTCAAAGTAACCATTTAGTTCATTAAATACGTTGTGTATATATCTGATAAGTACAAACGAACATTGATTCTCAAAGTAACCATTTAGTTCATTAAATACGTTGTGTATATATCTGATAAGTACAAACGAACATTGATTCTCAAAGTAACCATTTAGTTCATTAAATACGTTGTGTATATATCTGATAAGTACAAACGAACATTGATTCTCAAAGTAACCATTTAGTTCATTAAATGCGTTGTGTATATATCTGATAAGCTCAAACGAACATTGATTCTCAAAGTAACCATTTAGTTCATTAAATACGTTGTGTATATATTTGATAAGTACAAATGAACATTGATTCACAAAATAATTATTAGATTATTAAATACAGTCTATAAATGTTCGATAAATACAAATGAACATTGATTCACAAAATAATTATTAGCTTATTCAATACAGTCTGTAAATGTTTGATAAGTTCAAATGAACATTCTAAATTAAACGTTGTATTAATTAATTAACTCGAAGCAAGCAAAACGAAGGTTAGATGGGCGACAATTTTGAAAATAACTATGGAGTACTTAAGGCCAATAAAGACAGCCCAAGTAGTTTGGGCACAGTTCAAAGAGCCTCCTGCCTTTCGTCTTGTTTATACGAAATTTTTTAACACGTATAACTCGAAATAAAGACTTTCGTCACCGACAGCAGTGCATGCAGAGCGTACGATTTAATTACACGAAAGGTAGAATGAACTAAACTAAACTAAACTAACGTGGCAGGGGTTCAGTTTAGAGAGAGAGAAATCAGAAGAGTTCTCTCTCCAACCGGGGTGTTCAGGAACTTTGTAGTTCCTCTTCGTCCCCTTACATGAGAAATGTTTTAAAATATCCGTGGAATTTTTACTTTATTTTTAACATTTCAAAAAATAGAGTTGTGTATTTGTGAGTGAGAGGAAGGACGGGAGAACTGGACGAAAGCAGCGAAAGTGAAGTGAGCCAGACCTTGGCTCGAGGATGGAGTACCCTGCGGCTGGCGAATTGATTTTTAAAATTTACTGTAATTGATTAGATACCCTTGACTGGGTAAACGGTTAATGACTCATGCGCACTTGGCTTAAATACTTTTGTGTGTGTGTGTGTGTGCGTGAGCCCGAGTCGAGACGTTTGATAAAAGGAGCCACACCTAAATTAATGGCGTTATTACCAGAAAGAAAACAAGAAATTATTACCTACATACCAGAACAAAAAAATGACCTGTTATGACAGAAATTATTATAAATATAAGAGATGAGGGTTTTTTTTTAAATTGCAGCTATGTTTTGTATCCCCTCAAAAAAACTAGGAAAAAATAATATAATCAAATAAATTGTAAATGAGACGAAAGAGATGATTGGACAAGCCCGATGGATTTGACAAATAGAATGTGGGTTTTTTTTAGCTCTGGAAGATTTATGGATGCTAGAATAGAAAAGCTTAATACTCTGATTGTTTTTGTTTGTGTTTTATTTTATCTGCTGTTTATTAAAGGTCAACCGTCTCTGCACTGACGTATTACTTATGGTAAACAATAATTATACTGAAATAAAAATATACGGTTGTTTTGAATCGAGCACAAAGCTACACAATGAGCTATCTGTGCTCTGCCCACTACGGGTGTCGAAAGCCGGTTTTTAGCGTTGTAAGTCCGAATACATACCGCTGAGTCACTGGGGGTCAAATATTTCGTTCTCAAAGTTAAATATACTAAGCATTTAAGTGAGTGCATATGAAACTAGCTCGACTTCTCGTGTTCTTGTCGGAAGTTACGTAAATTCATGTTTAGTAAAAGGTTATCTTACGACATGAAAAGTTGCTTTCCTTATATGTAATTATAAAAAGAAACGCCTATAAAAACTGCAAAATACAAAATGGGAAATCGTAAATTTGCAATGCCTGCATAGATCTAAGAAACCTTTATGCTAAATTTCGTGAAGATTCATAAACAGGGGCGAAGTAGTGGTAAGAAACGCCCGTAAAAATGCAAAACGCAAGATTCAAAATTTGGATGTGACCCCGCATGAGCCTAGTGAACTTTTATATTAATTTTCTTGAAGCTCTATTTACACCGTAATTAAATGAACAAACATTATTAATACAATTATATATATATATACGTAATTGTAAGACTAATACCATTCTTTTCTTACAATGAAATTAATTATTGCGATTCTAAATAAAAAAAGGCCTGGAATGGTCAGGTGGGTAAAGGCGTTCGACTCGTAATCTGAGGGGCGCGGGTTCGAATCCCCGTAGCACCAAACATGAGCGCCCTTTCAGTCGTGGGGGCATTATAATGTGACTGTCAATCCCACTATTCGTTAGTAAAAGAGTAGCCCAAGAATTGGCGGTGGGTGGTGATGACTAGCTGCCTTCCTTTTAGTCTTACATTGTTAAATTAGGGACGACTAGCGCAGATAGCCCTTGAGGTGACGTTTGGTGTATTAGATTTTCCAATATCTTGAACATTTTCTTACGGAGAAAGGACAACAACGAAATTTGGCTTCTGGTTTTGAATTTCGCGCAAAACTACGAGAGAGCTATCTGCGCTAACCGTCACTAATTTAGCAGTGTAAGGCTGAAGAAAAAGCAGCTAGTCATCAACAACCACCGCCAACTCTTGGGCTACTCTTTTACAACGAGTATTGTGATTGACCGTACATTATAACACCTCTAAGGTGAAAGAGCGATGCATGTTTGGTGAGACGGGGACTCGAGCTCGTGACCCTCAGACTGCGGGTCAAGCGTCCTAATCACCTGGTCATGTCGAGTCTATATGAGACATGTGTTTGAATGTTGACTCAGGATAGAACCATAGGATATTTTTATTCATAGTTCAATATTTATCAGTGTTATATAGGAGTTTTTGTTCTTATTTTGAGAACTATTAATATATTAGAGAATGGATTCACTCTTATTTCGATCTTTGCTCAAACTTCGAGTTTTATTAAAAGTTGCATTGGATCTTAGCTCATGAGATCTGAGAGTCCAGTAAAAGTGTCTGGAAACTGGAAAGAAGGACTCAGTATACATCAAATCCATTGTAATATGTGTAAGCGACATCTACAATAAAAGTATATGTGTGTGTATATATGTATATGAATATTATATTGCGTCGTTTGTTCATTTTAGGAAGAGGTAAACCTGTGTACCTTAGTGTCTAACTAGAAACAAACAGTACTACATAGCCTGAAGATTCTATTATTAAAGTTAATGCTGAAAGTGTGAGTAATAACAAATGGACCCAACTGTTGAATCAATGCATTCTAATCAGTTTAATTCTCTACAGTAGGCCTGAGGGTCCCGGATTCGAATCCCCGTCGCACAAACATGCTCGCCCTTTCAGCCGTGGGGACATTATAATATGACGGTCAATCCCACTATTCGTTAGTAAAAGAATAGCCCAAGAATTGGCGGTGGTTGGTGATGACTAGCTGCCTTCCTTTTAGTCTTACATTGTTAAATTAGGGACGACTAGCGCAGATAGCCCTTGATTAGCCTTGCGCGAAATTAAAGAGCAAACAGACTAAATAAAAACCCCAAAATATGCAAATAATGAGCTACAAAATAGTGGTTCCCACACACTGTATTTTCGAGGGTGAAACAAAAAGAGATATTCTTTTATTTTATACACTACTGTTAAAAATCTTAAAATTATAGTGGACTTATAAAGAGTAGAACGTGATAGTTAACGTGTTACGCAGTGGTAAAGAATTCAAAGTTTCAATTACGATATTACACCGAACTGGTTCTGCAAATTTTAGCTGTAAGGACGCTATATCTGCGGCAACTAATCCCGGTTAAGGGTAGCAGTAAAACCGATGAGAACTGCTAATTGGTCACCCACTACCTTTATCAGTAGTTCTAAATTAGGGACTTCTATGCTGGCCTTTTTCATCCACGCGTCTTTTTTCCGGTCACCTACGCTAGTATCATCTACAGAAAACTTATTTTAAGCGGTAGTCATGTTTCTATGACTATTAAAGGTCTTTCTTTAAAATATATAATAACTCATGAAAGATAATGTTGTTATTTGTATCTTAATATGAGTTTCTTTATATTACCAGAAGTAGGAAAATATGTAAACTAAGGCGTAGGAATAATAATTCATGTTGATAAGAAATATGAAATATTTAAACTGAACTTAATTTTATATTTGTTTTCTGTAAATCTAGGTAATATAACGAATAAAAGGAATTATCTGTTTATTTATAAACAACACCAAACAACAGTAATCATTGTTTCCGTTTCGTTCTATTGGTGTTAATCTAACTTATTGTAAAGATTAGTTTGTTAACCGTTAAAGTTGTTCAAATATCTTGGATATCATTGAACTACTTTTCTCAGTAGTTACGTAACTGGCGTATAAAGTTTCAGTTTTTAATTGAGATTTGGATTTCAAAAGTCCAGAAAACCTAACGAAACTGTAGAACAAAATGTTTCTATTGTCGTATTTATTCAAAATGAGAATTACAAACGATAAAGGCCCCGGCATGGCCGGGTGGGTTAAGGCGTGCGACTCGTAATCTGAGGGTCGCGGGTTCGCATTCCAGTCGCGCCAAACATGCTCGCCCTTTCAGCGGTGGGGGCGTTATAATTTGACGGTCAATCCCACTATTCGTTGGTAAAATTGTATCCCAAGAGTTGGCGGTGTGTGGTGATGACTAGCTGCCTTCCCTCTAGTCTTACACTGCTAAATTAGGGACGGCTAACGCAGATAGCCCTCGTGTAGCTTTGCGCGAAATTCAAAACAAATCACCTGAACTTTGTATCGTAAGCCCTAAAACATAACCCTGAGCAACCAAAGAGAAACAAAAGAACTATTTTAAAGTTTTATGTGTATTTGTACCGAAACAGTAAAATAAGAGTTTGGCTTTGTAAGTTATGTGTATTGAACGCTATATCTAATTATGGTAAAATAAAACTGAGATAAAACAGATAGATCACACACATACACAGACACTCACTGGTTCTCCAACTATGTCTCTAAGCCTATATAAAAATTACCTCACGCTCTACCGTTTCGCCGTAGGTGGGTTTTTATTAAATTATTGTTGATCAAAATCTGTAGTCTAAGCATGTTCTGATGTTCTGATTTGTACTCTAAGGACCTATTTATCACGAAGTCAGCTTCCCGTTTTCCACTCCTTGGATAACGCTGCGCCAAATTTCTCAAGCAATAATTCTTCCTAAGGAAATAATCAATGATCCATGTATTTTCACACGTGAAATTGTAATCCATAAAAAGTTGAATATCATCACAATTTTTTTTATTTACAAAAACTTTGATAAACGTAATATTTCTATATTTTCTGACTAATTTGGTGAACCTTCTGCTATGTTTTGTTTTGAATTTCGCGCAAAGCTACACGAGGGCTATCTTCGCTAGCCGTCCCTAATTTAGCAATGTAAGAATAGACGGAAGGTAACTAGTCATCACCACCTACCTCCAACTCTTGGGCTACTCTTTTACCAACGAACAGCGGGATTGACCTTCACATTATAACGCCCCCACGGCTGACAGGGCGAGCATGTTTGGTGTGATGGGGATTCGAACCCACGATCCTCGGATTACGAGCCGAATGCCTTAACCACCTGGCCATGCCGGGCCTAACCTTCTGCTTAAAACCGTTCCACGATTGTTAATGTTTTCAATATTTCGATGCAGTTTTGGATTTATAAGTGCGTTTGTTCTATACATAAGTTACTGTTTTACACACAGTATGCTGTTTTCAATATTAGAATTAGTTTACAGTTAAGTTACCTGGATTCAACTATTCATCTCAGGCTGAGTAGAAATGAAAGTTGATTCACAAAGAAGTCATTAAATTCATCAAATACGGCTTGTATATATATCATGAGAACAGCAGATACGATTTTCTACAACGAGGCCAATATAAGTGCGCGAGAGCTATTTCAACGGGCACGTAGCGTGGAATCAAAAGAACATTGATTCACAAGATAAATATTAGCTTATTAAATACAATATGTAGATGTTTGGAAAGTACAAACGAACATTGATTCTCAAAGTAACCATTTAGTTCATTAAATACGTTGTGTATATATTTGATAAGTACAAATGAACATTGATTCACAAAATAATTATTAGCTTATTAAATACAGTCTGTAAATGTTCTATAAGTACAAATGAACATTGATTCACAAAATAATTATCAGCTTATTAAATAAATACAGAAAGGCAAAACCGTAATCCTGATTCTCGGTTCATGAAATACGGTTTGTTGGTGTTTGGTGAGTTGGAGATAAATATCTCATTTTTTCCTCATTGTTCGAAATTTAATTTTTTAACACATTTTATAATACATTATATTTTCATCAGTTTCTTATTATTTAAAAAATACATTCATATACATGAACACTAGTTCTGTATTTGTATTTATCTTCTACCCTTATGTACTTAGATTCACATATTTAATAATAGTTAACTACATGTTTTGCAGGTTTTCTGTAAAGAGTTAGAACAATCACACGGATATATGGCACGAGAATATAATACGTGAGTTTTACCATTAAAAAAGCACAATCAGCACTTCCACGCTACGTGCCCGTTGAAATAGCTCTCGCGCACTCATATTGACCTCATTGTAGAAAATCGTATCTGCTGTTCTTTGGTTTAACTTCTCGCATTGTCTCGTAATTAATAACACGCGCTGTTGCTAGGAGACAGTGAACGAGTGGCGATGAAACATTTCTACCAGAAAAGATCAGATTGATGTGCAGGAGAGAATCAAGTGCTCTTAAGAAACGAACGAAAGAGGAAAATAATTCATTATTTCACAACTAAACATACGGTGAACATACACTACTTTATTAAATTTTGATAACATTATCTAGAAACAATGTAACTTAAGCAAATTACTACAAAACAAAAAAAGATTAATCCATGTTGGATTAAAACAATAACGACCCACCAAAGCCACTGTAATAACCTGTTTTGAAAAGCATATAACAAAACCGTTGTTAAACATTTGAGTGAAATACACGTAACTTCAGGTTATAAGTAAAATACTTTGGAATTGTTTCTTTACTAATACGTCATTTTAGATCACAGTCAAGTAGATTCAGGTTACTATGGCTATATGATTTGTAATTATTTCTGTAGAAAATCTTCGTTAAGCATCACAATCAAATACCTGTAACTTTAGGTTGTTATATGAATATGGTATGGAGTGTGTGCATATATCGGGCTATATGCTATGCCCACCAAGGGGAATCGAACCCCTAATTTTAGCGTTGTAAATCCCTATATTACAGCTGTACCAGCAGGGGACATATGAGATGGAACTATTTCCATATTATAACTTCATTATACATTAAAGTCAAATTCACTAAGTTTAAATCATTATAATAAATTTAGTTTGAAAGTATATATATATATATATATAATAATAATAATAATTAAATAACGCAACCATTAAAAGTAAGTTGAATATGATGCAGCCATTTTATAGTAATCTTGTAAAAAACATAAGTTAGGCTACTGAGACTTATTTAAAAAAATTACGTGTGTCTCTCTTATCTCTCCAATGATTTCAGAGTAAACTTTACTTCTCATGACAATCTGTAAAATGTGTAAGAAACTTTAATGAAATATTTATAAATATATCGCGTGAAGTAAAAGTATTTCCAAACGTATGTTTCTAGCGTGAATTTTTATCCTATAGAACAAACTGAAAAGAGTTATTTACATAATGAAGTAATTCTTAAAACAACGACCGTTAACAAATTAGATAGAACTGCATAAATGAAGAGAGGCGTTGTTCTATCTTGATTTTGGAATATTTTGCTAGTAAAAATTCATTCTGCAGGTTTATGTTTATAAGTAGCTAAGGTGAACTACACAGATCAGGATTGTAGTTTGTTTGTATATTTTTGAATTTCGGGCAAAGCTACACGAAGACCATCTGCGCTAGCCGTCCCTAATTTAGCAGAGTAAGACTAGAGAGAAGGCAGCTAGTCATCACCACCCACCGCGAACACTTGAGCTACTATTTTACTAACGAATAGTGGGATTGACCGTCATATTATAATGCCCCCACGGCTGAAAGGGCGAGCATGTTTATGCGACGGGGATTCGAATCCGGGACCCTCAGGCCTACTGTAGAGAATTAAACTGATTAGAATGCATTAATTCAACAGTTGGGTCCATTTGTTATTACTCACACTTTCAGCATTAACTTTAATAATAGAATCTTCAGGCTATGTAGTATTGTTTGTTTCTAGTTAGACACTAAGGTACACAGGTTTACCTCTTCCTAAAATGAACAAACGACGCAATATAATATTCATATACATATATACACACACACATACTTTTATTGTAGATGTCGCTTACACATATTACAATGGATTTGATGTATACTGAGTCCTTCTTTCCAGTTTCCAGACACTTTTACTGGACTCTCAGATCTCATGAGCTAAGATCCAATGCAGCTTTTAATAAAACTCGAAGTTTGAGCAAAGATCGAAATAAGAGTGAATCCATTCTCTAATATATTATGAATCGATTCTCTAATATATTAATAGTTCTCAAAATAAGAACAAAAACTCCTATATAACACTTTGATAAATATTGAACTATGAATAAAAATATCCTATGGTTCTATCCTGAGTCAACATTCAAACACATGTCTCATATAGACCCGACATGACCAGGTGATTAGGACGCTTGACCCGCAGTCTGAGGGTCACGGGCTCGAGTCCCCGTCTCACCAAACATGCATCGCTCTTTCAAACTTAGAGGTGTTATAATGATACCGTCAATTACAATACTCGTTGTAAAAGAGTAGCCCAAGAGTTGGCGGTGGTTGTTGATGACTAGCTGCTTTTCCTCCAGCCTTACACTGCTAAATTAGTGACGGTTAGCGCAGATAGCTCTCTCGTAGTTTTGCGCGAAATTCAAAACCAAAAGCCAAATTTCGTTGTTGTCCTTTCTCCGTAAGAAAATGTTCAAGATATTGGAAAATCTAATACACCAAACGTCATCTTTCAGACGGGTACATCAGTGAAACAATAAAAATAATAATGTCTTTTTTTAGGATCAGGACCTAGTTTTAGTAATTTTTTTAGAATCAGGACCTAGTTTTGATAATGTTTTTTTTAGGGTCAGGACCTAGTTTTAATAATGTCTTTTTTAGGATCAGGATCTAGTTTTAATAATGTCTTTTTAGGAGCAGGACCTAGTTTTAATAATGTCTTTTTTTAGGATCAGGACCTAGTTTTAATAATGTCTTTTTTAGGGTCAGGACCTAGTTTTAATAATGTCTTTTTTAGGATCAGGACCTAGTTTTAATAATGTCTTTTTTTAGGATCAGGACCTAGTTTTAATAATGTCTTTTTTAGGGTCAGGACCTAGTTTTAATAATGTCTTTTTTAGGATCAGGATCTAGTTTTAATAATGTCTTTTTGGGTTTAGGACCTAGTTTTAATAATGTCTTTTTTTAGGATCAGGACCTAATTTTAATAATGTCTTTTTTTAGGATCAGGACCTAGTTTTAGTTATTTTTTAGGATCAGGACCTAGTTTTAATAATGGTCAGGACCTAGTTTTAATAATGTCTTTTTTAGGATCAGGATCTAGTTTTAATAATGTCTTTTTAGGATCAGGACCTAGTTTTAATAATGTCTTTTTTTAGGATCAGGACCTAGTTTTAATAATGTCTGTTTTTAGAGCAGGACCTAGTTTTAATAATGTCTTTTTTAGGATCAGGACCTAGTTTTAATAATGTCTTTTTTTAGGATCAGGATTTAGTTTTAATAATGTCTTTTTTTAGAATTAGGACCTAGTTTTAATAATGTTTTTTCTTAGGATCAAGACCTAGTTTTAATAATGTCTTTTTTAGGATCAGGACCTAGTTTTAATAATGTCTTTTTGGGTTTAGGACCTAGTTTTAATAATGTCTTTTTTTAGGATCAGGACCTAATTTTAATAATGTCTTTTTTTAGGATCAGGACCTAGTTTTAGTTATTTTTTAGGATCAGGACCTAGTTTTAATAATGTCTTTTTTTAGGGTCAGGACCTAGTTTTAATAATGTCTTTTTTAGGATCAGGATCTAGTTTTAATAATGTCTTTTTAGGATCAGGACCTAGTTTTAATAATGTCTTTTTTTAGGATCAGGACCTAGTTTTAATAATGTCTGTTTTTAGAGCAGGACCTAGTTTTAATAATGTCTTTTTTTAGGATCAGGACCTAGTTTTAATAATGTCTTTTTTTAGGATCAGGATTTAGTTTTAATAATGTCTTTTTTTAGAATTAGGACCTAGTTTTAATAATGTTTTTTTTAGGATCAAGACCTAGTTTTAATAATGTCTTTTTTAGGATCAGGACCTAGTTTTAATAATGTCTTTTTTTCAGGATCACGACCTAGTTTTAGGTTAACCTCAAAACTAATAGAATAAAAAATGAAACTAAATATTCTCTATCCTCAAATCTCACAAGTAGAACCTGCCGATGTCAGGGCTGTCTCTAGTAGCTGCACCATTCGTTTTAAATAAATAATTATTTTGTTTCTTTAGAAATCGAATACCAAAGGCATATCAAGACAGAAACATATACCAAATGTGATATATCTTCCGTATCTATTCATAAACTATGTATGATGAAGTACCAGTTAACACTCACCGCTGTTTGTTGACAAAGTTACTGCTATAATAGATTTTTGTTTCTTTAAGTCGAATGTTGTGTCATGTTGATGTTCACTTTTAGAGTTACACTGGTGGTCTGTGATAATGATTGGTAGTTACGTAAGTAAAATGGATTTCAGAGTAGTGCACTTAGAACTCTGATTCTTTTTGGTTGTTGTTTTTTTGCCGACTGTCTAAGTTCTGCACACCACGAGTGTCGACAACCGAATTTTAGGGTCGTAAATCTACAAACTTACCGCTGAGTCGCTGATTTACAATGTTAAACTCAGTGGTTCGATTCCCTTCGGTGGACATAACAGATAGCCTGGCGTGGCTATACTATAAGAACAACATGCACACTGTGAAATGTAATGAAGATTTGAAGTAACTTAGGAAGAGTTCAAGCAAAAGGTTATTTTGGCTCGTGTTGTGTATTTTTAATGATGCGAATGGATCTACTAACACTACAGAAGGATTTATTTAACCTGAAATCAAATAAGCCATTTGTTGTTACATCAAATAAGTTTAAAGCTCAGATATGTGTGGAAGTATGCAGAACGATTTAAAAGACATTTTATTTGAAATCCTTTTCACTTCTAGTAAGGGCCACGTTTCATCACCAGGAAAAATAGTTTTGAAATGTATTTACTATCTTTGTGTTTAGCTATTTATTTGCATTACACATAACGTAGCTGCAACAAGACTGGCTCATCTGTGTTTTTATATGTGTGTGTTATTTAATTAAACACAAAGTTACACAAAGGGCTGTCTGTGCTCTGCTCAACACGGTTATCTAAACTCGGTTTCTTGCGGTGTAAGTTTGTAGATATATAGCTGTGCCATAGGGGTCATGTGTGTGTGTATTATAGTTATTAACAAGTAAAGTATTACCTATTGTGTTTAGTTATATAACACTGTTTACATTAATAACCTGTTAACGAGAAGAAATAATTATTTTCTATAAGTATAAACATTTCATTATATGATAGACAGCAATAACTGTAATATATCTGAAGGCATTTGCTCTAAACCGAAACAAGGAATATAATTGTATCCTTGCTACAGTGTCTTAACTGATTTTATAATAAAAAGTCCCTAACAGTGGCGCTGCAGGCGAGTCAACAACCTTTATCTGATGTTAGTCTCTGATAGAAGAACAGACGTCTGTTGATTGCTAAGTTTTACAACTAAAACGCATTGTGAGAAATAAAACAGCTTAGACTTATCCATGAAGTAATTCCAGGATAAAGTATCCAGGATAAAGTAAAATGTGTCTTTACTGGCCAGGTGGGTTAAGGCGTTCGACTCGTAATCTGAGGGTCGCGGGATGGAATCCCCGTCGCACCAAACATGCTCGTCCTTTTAGCCGAGTGGGGGAGGGCGTTATAATGTAACGGACAATCCCACTATTCGTTTGTAAAAGAGTAGCACAAGAGTTGACGGTGGGTGGTGATGATTAGCTGCCTTCCCTGTAGTCTTACTCTGCTAAATTAGAGACAGCTAGCGCAGATATACCTTGTGTAGCTTTGAGCGAAATTCAAAACAACAAAACAAACGTCCCACAACAGTGGCTCTACCTACTTTATGTAAAGTAAACAAAACAGGACTTGTTCTATTATACTAACTGCAATTACTTATGTTTTATAGGTGTTTTTTAAAATAAAAATAGGTTTAAAATTGTAAACTATGATGCAACGTTTTCGTCTTAAGATTTTTGTTTGTTTATTTGTAAAACGCACAGCTGCACAGTGAGTGATTATCTATGTTCTATTCGCTTTGGATATCGAGTCTACGTTGTTATCGCTCACTGGACCGCTGAAATAAAAATAGGCTTTATCATAAGAAGATAAAAAATACAATGAACGTTAATTCAAATACCAAATTATTAAAAATAAAAAAATAACGTTTATTGAACGTTTTGGGTAATCATAGCCATTCTTAAAAATCATTAATCTAAATCAATATTCTCCCTACCTTCTAAACCATCGAGAGAAATCAGTTAAAAAACGAAAGTCAGCTCCAATTGAAATGTCAGTATGTACGAGTTATAGGTGTGGCCACTTATATGGAAAGTATCTTGTTACGTAGGCCTATAACATAACCTTTTTCAGGTCATAGGTTAAAAGGTTTGTTGTAAAAATTCCTAGTGATACTTGATTGAAACTCTTTACCAAGAAAACAAAATTACTCTTCTGGTCCTTCTTTCACTACTTGAAATATGTTGAGATTATTTGTTTGTTTCTTGAATTTCGCATAAAGCTACACGAGGGCTATCTGCGCTAGCCGTCCCTAATTTAGCAGTGTAAGACCAGAGGGAAGGCAGCTAGTCATCACCACCCAGAGCCAACTCTTGGGCTACTCTTTTACCGACGAATAGTGGGATTGACCGACACATTATAACGCCCCCACGGCTGAAAGGGCGAGCATGTTTGGATTGGGAAGGATTCGAACCCGCGACCCTCAGAATACGAGTCGAACGCCTTAACCCACCTGGCTCATGCCGGGCCTCATCGATATTTGGAAATTGTGAGGAAAAGTTAAAACATCAAGAACGTGCGAAGTTATCGACACCATGTTGACAGTGTACTGACAGTGCACTTCCAGCGTTCCTAGTTAATTTGATCCGGGATTTTTGTTTTTCAAAATTGCCATGCGTATTCAGTTGGTTTAGTGTTGCTAATAGAACAATAGAGCTCGCGAACTTTGATAGTAAATAATAGAAACTGACCCTATTGATTAACGCGTAGCTAAACGCTCTACTGGCGAGTACACAGAACTATCATGTTGTTGGTAAGATATCCGATAGATTGGCTGCCCTAACTGCATTGCAGATGTTTCAATATTTACATATTGTCAATCCACAGGATTCAAAGTAAAATAATAATAATAAAGAAAAACAACGGTGAAAATATTTCTTTATAAAAGTGTAGTGCAAAATGACAAATCTTGTAAAAGAGAAACACCAATTACGAAATATCGACTGATAATCTGAGGGTCGTAGGTTCGAATCCCGGTCGCACCAAACGTGCTCGCCCTTTTAGCCGTGGGGAGATATAATGTGTCGGTCAATCCCACTATTCGTTGATAAAAGGGTAGCCTAATAGTTAGCTGTGGGTGGTGATGTTGAGATTATTTGTTTGTTTCTTGAATATTGTAGTTGGCAGTGACTGGTGATGACCAGTTGCTGTCCCTTTAGTCTTACACTGCTAAATTAGGGACGGCTAGCGCAGATAGCTTTTGAGTAGCTTTGCGCGAAATTAAAAAACAAAACAAAAAACAATTATCGGCGAAACTGTGGAGAAAATGATTGGTTTTAATAAAAATATCGAACGCGATCTTGTAGTTTGTAGCCACTAATTGTTCTCCACGTCACCAAACCACTCTGATACAGTAAATAGAATGAGTGAAAATATCAAATTCGTGCTGAAATCGCCAAGCAATCAAATAATACATTTAAATAACTTCAGCACATTTAATAATGAAACCTCGAATCCGTCTATGACAACAACGTAAAAATCACGCAGTGCGTTGTTATATCGTCAACTACCAAAAGTTTTCCATGCATGGTCAACAGCGTAAAGATATATGGATTGTAAATCCGTGAATTTACTATTCGTGTCCCGCTACTACAAAAACGTGCTCAGCACTTTGTGGCAGTGGATTTGCCATAAGAGAGAGACGTTTAAATACCAATATTCGATTAAACAGCAATACCCCAAACGTTGGCGGCAGGTTCTGCTAATTAGCTACCTTCTCTCCAGCCTGTCAGGTCAAAATCGGGAATAAGCTAATAGACAAGCCTCGCGCAAAAGATATAGTATGCGAATAAGCGAATTGAATAAAACAAAACTTGGAAGAAAAAGTTTTAAAAAATAAACTAAATATGACACCAGTATTTAACAAATAAACATACATGACCAATAAATATCTTTTTTTGTGTGAAAACCAGATTCATCATTTGATAGGCAGCCGTGCTTTAACATAGGTATGTTTTTCTAGAACTATTCTTGTAATTAGTACACAGCTTTCTGTTCCACATATCCTTAAGTTACAAGTAGCTTTCCATCCTGTAACATTAAAAGCTATTTGTTAGTAACTAACTAGTAATCAGTTAGAGTTAGCTTTCTGTTCTATAACTTTAGTAACTGTTACGTTAGTTATAGGTAACTTTCTTCTCCATAACTTTATCAAATGTTACGCGAGTTATATGTAGCTTTCTGTTCTGTAACTTTACAAACTGATCCGTTAGTTATATGTACCTTTCTGTTCAATAACTTTGCAAACTGTTCCGTCAATTACAGGTAATTTTCCGTTCTATAGCTTTAGAAACTGTTTCCTCAGTAATATGTACCTTTCTGTTTTATAACTTTACAAACTGTTCCGTCAGTTATATGCAATCTGAGGGTCGCGGGTTCGCATCCTCATCGCGTCAAAAATGCTCGCCCTTTCAGCCGGGGGGGCGTTATAATGTGACGGTCAATCCCACTAATCTTTGGTAAAAGAGTTGGCGGTGGGTGGTGATGACTAGCTGTCTTCCCTATAGTCTTACATTGCAAAATTAGGGACGGCTAGCGCAAATAGCCCTCGTGTAGCTTTGCGTGAAATTCAAAAAACAAACAAACAGTTATATGTAGCTCTTTGTTATATAACTTAACGAACTGTTAGTTCCGAACTGTTTCGTTAGTTACATGTAGCTTTCTGTTCTATAACTTTACAAACTTTTTCATCAGTTATAGGTCTCGTTTTGAAGAAGGTCGAAGCGTTGTTTGCTCCTCTACTTAGAGTTTTCTCTACCCATACCAGCCGTTTTTACACATATATATGAAGCTTTCTGTTCTATAACTTTACAAGCTCTTCCGTCAGTCATATGAAGCTTTCTGTTCTATAACTTTACAAGCTCTTCCGTCAGTCATATGTAGCTTTCTGTTCTATAGCTTTACAAGTTGTTCCCTCACTCATATGTAGTTTTCTGTTTTATACCTTCACACACAGTTCCGTCAATTATATGTAGCTTTCTGTTCTATATCTTCACACACTATTCCGTCAGTTATATGCAGCTTTGTGTCCTATATCTTTCTATATCTTTCACGTAAGTTATGGGTAGTTCTCTTTTCTATAACTTTATCAACTGTTACGTGAATCATAGTTAGCTTTCTGTTCTATAACTTTTCAAAGTGTTCGGTAGTAACTAACTAGTGACCAGTTATTGGTTGCGTTCTGTGCTATGACTTTATCAACTCTTTCCTAAGTTACAAGCAACTTTCTGTTTCATAACTATTCCAGTTATTCGGCAAGTTATAGGCTACGTTCTGTTCTATTATGTACGTTAGATCAAGTCTTCTCTACCGGTGATTCCGTTTGGGTATTTTCTTTATTGCACGTGTTAAGAATGCCTTACATTCCAAGCCTGTATATATATTGAGTAATATTTATTTTGACAATAACAGTGGAAACTCAGTGACTCAAATTCCTACTTAAAATCAAATAAATGTGTGGTTAACTTTTCTAGTATTATTTTACCATTGTCAAATGAATATATTTTATATTCCTTGAACAATATCGAGTAACATTTCAATAGAAGACTTATCCTAGATTTAACACTTTGAAAATATTAGGACATGAGCTAAAACGTTCTACAAAGTTTTATTTCGGCCTAAGGAAACGAGTTAATATTGGTATTTAATTATTTTAAAGGACATATTAGCTAATATCTGTCTTCTTTATAAGGACATATCAGCCGATGGAAATATGCCAATTTTGTTTTTTTTTAATAAGGACATTTTGGCTTATGGTAAAGAAGGTGGTATCTAGTTTTAGCACGGACATATTTGACGTACAGAAAACAAGGTGGTATTGGTATTTCTTGGAAGAACATACTTGTCAAGGTTTGAGATGGAATTTTTGGTGGTAGCAAAGCAGCCAAGTGTAACGGTATCCGTTATAAAAAGAAGGAAACATATTGTACATAACCAAAAACAACGACACTTATTGTACATAACAACCCAAAACGGTGACACTTATTGTACATAACCAAAAACAACGACACTTATTGTACATAACCAAAACAACGACACTTATTGTACATAACAACCCAAAACAGTGACACTTATTGTACATAACTACCCAAAACAGTGACACTTATTGTACATAACCCAAGACAACGGCACTTATTGTACATAACAACCCAAAACACTAACACTTATTGTACATGACAAAAAACAACGGCACGTATTGTACATAACAACCCAAAACACTAACACTTATTGTACGTGACAAAAACAATGACATTTATTATTCATAACAGCCAAAATTCCAAGGACACTTATTATACGTAACAACCGAAAATACAAGGACACTTATTGTATGTAACAACCAAAAATACAAGGACACTTATTATACATAACAACAGGGACAAAAATACAAGAACATTTATTGTACGTAACAAAAGACATTTTTTGTACATAACAGCCAAAAACACAAGGACTATCATAATATGTAACAACCAAAAAAAACAAGGACACTTATTGTACGTAACAACCAAAATCAATGACATTTATTGTACGTAACAACCAAGAACCTAGTGAGAGAAAAGCGAATAGTTTATACTTATTACATGAACTTAAATTCACTGGAAGACGATGATATTATTTGGAAACCCTAGCTACATGGAAAGGATATTCAGCATGTCTGGCAACGTTATTACACATGGTTCGAATGCTCAGAGTGTAGAACTCCCGGAATAAACGATCCGTGAAATGTGTTCGATTTGTAGCTTGTGAAATTAGGAATTGCCCAGAGCAGTTATGAAAAACCGATTCTGTGACTCAGTGTGTCAAATGCGATAAGTTATTGTAATACTATGGTCCAGTTTCAATTGTGAATATTATGTTGTTGTGGTGCAAACGTCTATTTGGTGTAAGGTGACTATACTTAATTTATTTTATACATTAGTATTAGGCCTATTATATTTTTAACACTACTTTCTATAGCTAGTTTATTTGGTGTAAGGTGACTATACTTAATTTATTTTAAACATTAGTATTAGGCCTATTATATTTTTAACACTACTTTCTATAGCTAGTTTCTTTGGTGTAAGGTGACTATACTTAATTTATTTTAAACATTAGTATTAGGCCTATTATATTTTTAACACTACTTTCTATAGCTAGTTTCTTTGGTGTAAGGTGACTATACTTAATTTATTTTAAACATTAGTATTAGGCCTATTATATTTTTAACACTACTTTCTATAGCTAGTTTCTTTGGTGTAAGGTGACTATACTTAATTTATTTTGAACATTAGTATTAGGCCTATTATATTTTTAACACTACTTTCTATAGCTAGTTTCTTTGGTGTGAGGTGACTATACTTAATTTATTTTAAACATTAGTATTAGGCCTATTATATTTTTAACACTACTTTCTATAGCTAGTTTCTTTGGTGTAAGGTGACTATACTTAATTTATTTTAAACATTAGTATTAGGCCTATTATATTTTTAACACTACTTTCTATAGCTAGTTTCTTGACAATTTAAAAAATAAAGAAGCGTGTACTATAATAATAGCGGTCTAATAGTTAGAACGCTCGTCTTTCAATCTACGGGTCATAGGTTCGAATCTCCCACGCAGAACATGTTCGTCTTTTCATCCCTGGGGTGTTAAAGTGTGACGATCAATCCTAATAATCGTTACCAAAAGAGTAGTCCAACAGTTGGCGGTGGACAATGATGAATAGTTGCCTCCTCTATATTATTTCAGTGCTAAGTTAAGAACGACTGCCTGGAGAGGAGATGCACTTGAAATTAAACTAAAATAATAATAATAATACACCCAGTTTGATTCTAATGGAAAAAAACTTAGCTGGAGCGTTTGCTCTGCTTTCGTTAAGATTACAGTGACCATCCATTCGTAGATATAGGATGTAAATACAAATCTGTTGTTGTTGTTTTCCACCACGTTGACACGAGTAAGCTGTACTTTATATGAACGTTTCTGTCCTCACTTAACTAAAATATCTTCTCGGATATCACGAGTCGATTTATTGCTATAATATCAAGATATATCAAAATAATATGTTACTATAGCTTGCTCTTGTTCTTAATAAATCAATACTCCATCTCAATCTAAAATATACACAATTTTCTATGCATATTTTAAACTGACCGATTCTTGCTTTGCTTGCAAGTTAACTTTAATGTTTGTTGACTTCTAACTCTTTACTCTTTATGCTGGGAAAACATAACGTTTGTCGACCTTCAAGTCAAGGAAGTTTCATAACTGTGAAACGGAATCTAGTTAGTTCATAACATTGACTTTTGACCTTTCATTTCAGTGCTTTTAAAACAGTGAACCGATGTTCGAGGTGTGGGTAAAGCAAGGCTACTGATTTCTCAGTTTTACGTGTGTTAGAAATTCCCACATTCTTTTATTCTGTTCTAAAATCCATCTAAAAAAACGTTTATCAGCATAATTACATAATTTAAAGAATAAAATACACTGAGTTTTTTTTTTAAAACCTAAGGTAGGCAGAGAATAAATAAATGTGACTTATTGATTCAACCCCGTACCTGTACCGTCTGGAGTTACTCCAGACACGCTGAATGGTCGATAAACAGCTGAACCAACGAAGAATGCTATAGTACAGAATTCTGTGAGCCCAGTGAATACTTAACAAAGCGTTTATGTAACCGAATTCTGTATTATGTATGTAAACAGACGAAAGTGTTTAAGAAACGAAGCTTCCCATACAAGAAATGAAATTCGAGAGTTCGGGATTATTTCCCAATCTCTTGCAAAAGAAATTGACGTTTGAGACAAACCAGTTCTTTGTTTGTAAAACAGTTCATGATATTTATGTAGCAAGATATTTTCATGATTAAGAGAGCTTTACAGAAACAATGCCGTAAAAAATAACACAAAACTCAGATTTTCAAAACTGACATAAATTTGCTTCGTTAACGAATGTTTTATTGTGCAAGAATTTTAGTTACGGTTCTCAAAAAGGATACGATTTTTGTATCACATCGTTACTGAATAACAAAATAAGAATAGTTCGCATAGAAAACATTCAATTAAAATATTTTATAAATTGGGTAATTTAAAGGCGTATGAATAATTATTATTATCTTTACTTTTCATTTAACACGTGTGTGCTAATGAACCCTTAAAAGTATGGCATTTAAAATTTGGTAGTTCTTAAAAGATTTCTTATAAACTTTGACTCAAAAAAGGTTTAAAACATACACATTTATATTATTCTTAATCAGTTACAATGAGTTAGACAGCCTGTAGGCCTATCGCTTGCAAGAACACCGATCCTGTATGGCCAGGTGGTTGAGGCACTCGACTCGTAATCTGAGGGTCGCCGGGTCAAATCTCCGTCACACCAAACATGCTCGCCCTTTCAGTCGTGGAGGCGTTATAATGTGACGGTCAATCCCACTATTCGTTGATAAAAGAGTAGCCCAAGAGTTGGCGGTGGGTGGTGATGACTAGCTGCCTTCCCTCTAGTTTTACACTGCTAAATTAGGGATGGCTAGAGGAGATAGCCCTCGAGTAGCTTTGTGCGAAATTCAAAACAGCAGCTTTTAGGATTTATAACGGTAAAAGTTGCTGTTTGATTCCTATCGTGAGTCCAGTACAAGTATTCTATTGGGTAACTTTAGAAAAATAAATCGATACATGCTGAATCATTCTTTCGCAATATCGTTGTCATAGAAGCTACAAAAACAGACGGAAATTCTAGTGTGAGCCATATTTAAAAATGCGTAATCGAGAATAATTAGGTTTTGGTTTGTTTTTACACATCCTTGTCTATAAACGTATGGGGAGGCTTAATGAATTTTATTTATCTAGTTGGATTATTGTATTTCCACTCTGCATTTATTCCGAAGCTGCTTCGGATATCTGGGCAGTTGCTAATTATGAATTACTGACCAGAAGGAGTGCAACACGCACCCTATCACGCATAATCTACACTAAGGTACTGACTGTCACTCTCACAATACACTCACAACTTAAAAGCGCTTAGTGCTAAGATAGCCAGCTCCAAAAACCAAAGCCTTATCGTATAGCCATGCCAATTGGATTAATAAGAGTTATGGCAGATTATGTTGTTCGCTGTGTTATGGGATATGTACTTAAAGATAACCAGATTATTCGAGCACTCATTTCCTCGTGTCTGCGAGTTCAAACAGTTTGCTACAGCGAATAAAACACATTGAAGGGCGAAGTCATAACCTTTCTATACGTCACATTTTGGTAAATTATTTGTTGTTGTTTTTAATTTCGCGAAATACTAGACGATGTCTATCGCTGCTAGTCGTCCCTAATTTAGCAGTGTAAAACTAGAGAGAAAGTAAGCTAGTCATCACCATCCACCGCCAAATCTTGGGCTACTCTTTCACCATGTTTGGTGTGACAGTGATTCGAACCCGCAACCCTCAGATTACAGGTCGAGGGCCCTAACAATCTGGCCATGTCGGGCATTGGTTAATAAATACATCAACTTTTCAAAATAAAAAGAACATGTTCGCCCTCCCAACCGTGAGGGCGTTATAATGTGACGGTCAATCCCACTATTCATTGCTAAAAGAGTCGCCCAAGAGTTGACGGTGGGTGGTGATTACTAGCTGCCTTCCCTCTAGTCTTACACTACTAAATTAGGGACGGCTAGCGCAGATAGACCTCGAGTAGCTTTGTGCGAAATTCAAAAACAAACAAAAAACAAAGTAAAAAGTAAGTTGTTATACTTTCCATGTAATTTACAAATTCTCAGAACTTAAAAGTCATTATATATTCCATTAATCGAATGAATGAAATGTATTTGAAGTTTACGTTTTTCAGTTAACAATATAAAATGTCTCTTAGTTTTACTTTCCTTGTTTCTGCAACAAGCATTTCTTGCTACGTCCATGCCTCCTCTGATATAGTAATAACATTAACGACATAAAACCTTAAAATTCAAGGATCAATTCCTGCCGTGGGAACCAAATTCGCTGTGCTTGAAATTGTTGAGTTGAAGTGTGACGCACATGGAGAAATTCAAGGACTTATTGAAATACATATTACTGGAATAACGAAAAACTGGAAAGATTGGAATTTTACAACCATAAACCTTCTCAGACTTTTCGTAGTGAGGCTGTGCACGCGAAATTTGCATTAGGGACATAATAATGGGTCAAGTAATCGATTATATATTGAACTTTACGTAACTTTAACATTAGTTTTTATATTGCATCAGTCACATACGTGATGCGCTGTCCCCCTCCAATTTTAACCAAGAAATAAGATAATATTTTATTGAATTTACTTTCAAATTAAATCAACAAAAAAAAAAAAAAACTCTATTTCACTACTACATCGAATTACGACGTTACGCAATAAGATGTATTAACATTGATAAAATAAGTTCGTTTTCTCTCTATCTTCAATAAACTTTAAACAGATGTTTTTTCAATATGGGATTATTTTTTCCTCGTGCTTTTTTGCCAGAACTGACAAGTAAACTCACTTTTGTTTTACACAGTTTTTAATGTTATTTGTATAAACCTAGTTTAACACCAGAAAATTGTGTATCGGGTTTTTCTACTCGAGTCAAATTGTATGTGTTTTCTTGAAGCAAAACCCCATCGAAACTCGTATGTTAGTTAGCCTTTAAGTCCGTAAGCTTAGCGCAGATCCACAGAAGAGACCCGAATGTGTACAAGTTAACTATACACTATTCATACGTATTAGAATTAGCTAGTAATAGGCCTGGCATGGCCAGGTAGTTAAAGCACTCGACTCGTAAACCGAAGGTCGCAGCTTCGAATCCCCATCACGCCAGAGATGCACGTCTTTTCAGCCGTGGGGGCGTTATATTGTCACGATTATTCTCACTATTCGTTGGTAAAAGAGTAGCCCAAGAGTTGGCTGTGAGTGGTGATGACTAGCTGCCTTTTCTCTAGTCTTACATTGCTAAGTTAGGGACGGCTAGCGCAGACAGCCCTCCTGTAGCTTTGCGCGAAATTCAAACACAAACAAGCAAACAAATACTGTCCAGTGACACAGCACAGAGGCAATATTTAGGTAGAAAAAGGTTTGGTTTGTTTTGAATTTCGAGCAAAGCTACACAAAGGCTATCTGCGCTAGCCGTCCTTAATTTAGTAGTGTAAGACAAGAGGGAAGGTAGGTAGTCATCACCACCCACCGCCAACTCTTGGGCTACTCTTTTACCAACCAATAGTGAGATTGACCGAACATTATAACGCCCCCACGGGTGAAAGGGCGAGCATGTTTGGTGTGACGAGGATTTGAGCTCGCCACCCTCAGATTACAAGTTGAGTGCCTTAACCACCTGGCCATGCTGGGCCCAATAGAACAATAGAGAGCAGTACACAAAGAAACAATTGTTGATCATTATGTCTTTCTCTGGACAATATCACGAACGAGAGTTATCAGCTAGCACGTGGTAATAAATGTCAGCTGTTGTGGTCTGTTGTCTCAACAATTCCACGACGCTCTACACTACAGCTATAAAAAATTCCTTTTTCATTTAGGGGGATGATCAGAGAATGCCTGTTTTATATCATTTATTTATCCAACAACGAATAGATACTATTTACTTTCATGATGAAGAGACACCCACTTACAGTACAAATATATTCTAAAGCAGCTGGTGTGGGTACTGAAAACGTAAAATAATAAAGTTCAGGTCATCGTTTTGACCTTACATCGTTCTCAGTTTAACCAAGACCCGTCAACAAAAATTATACGGAATTTTCTTTCAATCTCATAGGTCGAAATAATTCATAAAAGCGGTTTTCAGGTATGGGTAATTTTATTTTAGTACCAACAGCCTGATACAACACGGTACTTCCCCTGGTGGCGATGTACGTATTAAAATAATGTCTCACTTTAAAAAAAATGTATTGGAAATAAATTTTTCCCTAATATATCCAGTTTATCATACGTTAATTGCACATGTTTTTCACTTGTGTTCGTGTCATGTAGTCGTGTGTATATATATCTATAGATAGACAGATATCTTAAGTTTTATATTGAAAGAAAATCATTATTTTTTCCAATTGTTTTGTCAGGTCTTGCGTTTCTGTTATAGTACATTTGCATTATAAATTGACAGTGGGATCCTACTTACATTCTCTTATGTAATTCAAACTGGAGTTTATCACAGGCTTCTATGTGTCGTTATTGTTCGTTTGTTTGATTTGTTTGTTCTTTTTAATTTTGCGCAAAACTACACAAGGGCTATCTGCGCTAGCCGTCCCTAATTTAGCAGTTTAAGACCAGAGGAAAGATAGCTAGCCATCACCACCCACCGCTAAACTCTTGGGCTACTCTTTTACAAACGAATAGTGGGATTGAACGTCACATTATAACGCCCCCACGGCTTAAAGGGCGAACATGTTTGGTACGACCGGGATTGGAACCCGCGAGCTTAAAATAACGAGTTAAACGTCTTAACCCACTTGGCCATGCCGGGCCCCTGTGTGTCGTTCGTACATGGGATGGACTGCACCTGGATTACACATACTTCAGTGCCGTTAATCGCTTACTGGGACAAGTTTATATTTCTAAACAAATTTCAAGTAAATCGTGAGATATGTTTTACGAAATAACTGTTGGCAAAATTTAATTTATCCTCTATATCTCCATCGAAACTATAAGCCCTCGTTCGCTGACGTCACTCTCGATAACCAATACATATACTGCGCAGACTCGTCTTCGACCGTCGTGTACACAACCAAACCAGGTCGATACCAACGTTATCTGGTAGAGCTACATTCGTATATGTTTGTTTTTGACATATTCTGAGATTGTTGCTCTTTGAGAAAAGATGGATTTTTTTAGCGAACAAATATCAGTAGCTGAGTTGTTATCTCATTTTATTTAAACACTATAGTTTGTTTGTTTTTCAGCAGCCAATCACGTCGGTATCACTTCGTATTAATCAATAATTCGAAATCATGTAAGAACTAAATACCTATAGGCAACTCCATTTGAAGATCGATGGAATGCTTATCGATAGATTTTTTTTATATTCCAAGAAATCGCACATTCAAGAGTTTATGATATTTTAAATACAATCTAAAAGCGTTACGTTACACAATCGCTTATCTGTGCTGTGTCCACCATGGGTATCGAAACCCAACTTTCGGCGCCATCAACCTGCACGTTTTGCCTAACATTATTTTTCTAGGGCGAGGTTAAAGATGTGAGTATGAAATGTCAACTGTGCAAAAATACGTTCGTGTTTAATCATTCATAATTCACAATAAGAAAATCATAATTTTAACACTGACTTTTGCAACTGCTTAGGGCCCGGCATGGCCAAGCGTGTTAAGGCGTTCGACTCGTAATCCGAGGGTCACGGGTTCGAATCCCCGTCGCACCAAATATGCTCGCCCTTCCAGCCGTGAGAGTATTAAAATGTGACGGTCAATTCCACTATTCGTTGGTAAAAGAGTAGCCCAAGATTTGGCGGTGGGTGGTGATGACTAGCTGCCTTCCCTCTAGTCTTACACTGCTAAATGAAGGACGGCTAGCGCAGATAGCCCTCGAGTAGCTTTGCGCGAAATTCAAAAAGCAAACAAACAATTCGCAACTGCTTACGTCATATTTGAAGATATTTCGTCAAGTGTGTTTTAAAAAACATATAATTTTGCACATTTTTTTCTATTATCTAATAAAAGATATAACAAATTAACAACATTTTTAAGAAGGCCACGTTTTTTGTCCACCCCTGTATGTTTATTATTTTATTACTTATAGGGTTATTATTTCACCGTGTAGTTTCAAATTCGTTTATAAACTAAGCCTATTTAATGAAACACACACAAAATACGGAAAATGTTCGTATTTTAAATAAAGACTGAAATAGAAATAAATAACTAATCCTATTGGTCGAGATTTTCTGTTCTGGGGATTTAGTTCTCTGTCTGCTGTTAGAATGCAAAACCAACATTTGATTTTATGCTGTTTTTCAGTTGCTGTCAAACTGGGTAAAGGAAAACTGGACGTCTGTTCAGTGTGTGTGAGGTTTATTATAGCAAAGCCACGTCGTGTATCCACTGAGTTCACCGAGGGGAATCGAGCCCCTGATTTTAGCGTTCTAAGTCAGTAGACTTACCGGTGTACTAGCATGGGACCCGTCTGTTAAGAATGCAAGTTACACATTGCTATAAAAGCTGTGTTTAATTTATCACTAGCTCCATCTCTGGGATATAAGTGTTACGTATCATAGTTGTCATGTACTTTAATGAAGAAATATTAGTATTCTAAACGAACGTAACTTAACACAAGCTACTGTGTTATTCAGTTAAAACTAACACACATTCACCGAACACGACAGTAGCTACTGTGTTATTCAGTTAAAACTAACACACACTCACCGAACATGACAGTAGCTACTGTGTTATTCAGTTAAAATTAACACACATTCACCGAACATGACAGTAGCTACTGTGTTATTCAGTTAAAACTAACACACACTCACCGAACATGACAGTAGCTATTGTGTTATTCAGTTAAAACTAACACACACTCACCGAACATGACAGTAGCTACTGTGTTATTCAGTTAAAACTAATACACATTCACCGAACATGACAGTAGCTACTGTGTTATTAAGATAAAACTAACACACACTCACCGAATATAATGCAAGCTACTGTGTTATTAAGATAAAACTAACACACACTCACCGAATATAATGCAAGCTACTGTGTTATTAAGATAAAACTAACACACACTCACCGAATATAATGCAAGCTACTGTGTTATTAAGATAAAACTAACACACACTCACCGAATATAATGCAAGCTACTGTGTTATTAAGATAAAACTAACAAACACTCACCGAATATAATGCAAGCTACTGTGTTATTAAAATAAAACTAACACACACTCACCGAATATAAAGCAAGCTACCGTGTTATTAAGATAAAACTAACACACACTCACCGAATATAATGCAAGCTACTGTGTTATTAAGATAAAACTAACACACACTCACCAAATATAATGCAAGCTACTGTGTTATTAAGATAAAACTAACACACACTCACCGAACATGACAGTAGCTAGTGTGTTATTAAGATAAAACTAACACACACTCACCGAATATAATGCAAGCTACTGTGTTATTAAGATAAAACTAACACACACTCACCGAATATAATGCAAGCTAATGTGTTATTAAGATAAAACTAACACACACTCACCGATTATAATGCAAGCTAATGTGTTATTAAGATAAAACTAACACACACTCACCGAATATAATGCAAGCTACTGTGTTATTAAGATAAAACTAACACACACTCACCGAATATAATGCAAGCTACTGTGTTATTAAGATAAAACTAACAAACACTCACCGAATATAATGCAAGCTACTGTGTTATTAAAATAAAACTAACACACACTCACCGAATATAATGCAAGCTACTGTGTTATTAAGATAAAACTAACACACACTCACCGAATATAATGCAAACTACTGTGTTATTAAAATAAAACTAACACACACTCACCGAATATAATGCAAGCTACTGTGTTATTAAGATAAAACTGACACACACTCACCGAATATAATGCAAGCTACTGTGTTATTAAGATAAAACTAACACACACTCACCGATTATAATGCAAGCTACTGTGTTATTAAGATAAAACTAACACACACTCACCGAATATAATGCAAGCTACTGTGTTATTAAGATAAAACTAACACACATTCACCGTATATAATGCAAGCTACTGTGCTATTAAGATAAAACTAACACACACTCACCGAAGTAGCTACTGTGTTATTAAGATAAAACTAACATAAGCTTCGTTATTTTTAGTTACAACTTAGTATACTTTTCTTTTTCCAACGTAGTTTAATATTATAGTGTAAAAACTAACAACTAACTAGTTTTTAAAACTAATTCTATTTGGGTCTCATATTTTTTTTTTTTTATTTATTACCTTATTTTTCTCAAAAAATATTACAGTCAACGATAAAGGTTAGTTTGTTCAGCTAAACACAGAAAACAATAAGTTAGTTTGTTCAGCTAAACACAGAAAACAATAAGTTAGTTTGTTCAGCTAAACACAGAAAACAATAAGTTAACTTTCCAGGGTAAAACTCCGTTTCGTTCTGCTACAGCTGTCAAATGGAAGACAATTAATAACAACATTTGTCACCTAATTTGATTACTATTAACGTGTTAGAACGTAAGCACAAAACCACATAATGGGCTGCGTGTGTTCTGCTCATCTCAGGTATCGAATCCTTGTTTCTAGCTCTTTAAGTTCGCAGACATTCCGCTGTGCAACTGTTAGAGTGTACCCACAGTGCAAAGTACAGAGCGAGTTTAGAGTCACTTTGTCTCGAATATGTGACTCTCCAACTTAACTGTGGACAAAACGTTCTATACGGTTTAATTCTACAAAGATCTTAAATGTGTACCTATTTAAAAGTAATTATTTCTCTATGATTATCTGTGTTGATTTTGGTTTGAATTACCAAAGTTTAATACGTTATATTAAAACGATTGTGGATCTTCAGGACTTCGTTGAACAACACGTTCATGTCGTCACGCCCGGTCATAATATAACTGACAGCTATCACGACTAAAGCACGCCACTCCATCATGTCTTCTTTCCATAATCACCTAGTGTTAAGAGAACGGTAGTTTCCCAATGCGCAATTTATCACAGGTTGCACAGAAATTCACAGACGCTGCTACCTTGAATGGCATTTCTTCGTATTGAGTATCATTAATATCTGTTCATTTCTTCAGCTTCTTGGAGTATGCAGTGTTTCAAAGGGAGGTATAACTGTAATTATAATCTGGGTAAATCTCTATCCCATTTACATTACTTTCCAAAAGAAGATCCTATTAGAATATTTTGCGGTACTGTTGATTTGGGCATGTGGAAAACGTGTTTATTACTTACCTTTGTGTTTGTACATGGAGTTCCAACTGTTAAAATAAACCGTACTTTGTTTAATATCGATGGATCACGACTTCTTGCAGGTCTTTTTTGGATAGCTCCGGGTACCTAAAACGATACATATTCCTTTTTTTTCTTCAAAACAGTATGTATAAAATATCCTTTTCTTTGAAATTTCTAAATTCACACTAGAACAAATTGATGAATTGAATGTATAAATATTGGGTGTCGTAAAGAGGTGTTGAATATCCTTCTCGAAAGATATCACCCTCCACGTAAAGCGCCAATGTCAAAATACAGTTTAGGTAAATTCCGTTTCATCACGACTTTGTACTGGCTGTTGTGGTCGCGTGACCTCCTGACTTGCATATTCAAAATCGTTTTGATATAACGTGCTAATTGCTACTCGTTATTCTGGCAATTTTTCATTATAACTCTTAGGCCAACATCTCTTTGTCTGTTTTTTATTATAGCGTGTACAAGAAGCAGTCTCCAAACGCCAAACTCACGCTTTATCTCGGAACACGAGAACTGATAGTTGACAATGGGGAAGCTTCGCCTATAGATGGAGCGATCCTTATAGATCCCAGTTATGTGAAGGAAAGAAAAGTATTTGCTTTAGTGATTCTTACATTCCGGTATGGAAGAGAAGACGAAGAGGTTATGGGATTGAAGTTTTACACCGAAGCTGTCTTGGATTTCAAACAGGTTAATGTCTGTGTTTGTTTTGTGTTTTTTACAATAGGTTTTTAAATGGTTTGTATTTCATCTATGGAATTGGATCATTTTTGTCAAGCTAACCTTCTATAAAGTTATAGAAACTTATAATAATGAAATAATAGCATACTTTTATTCTATTTTAATATAAATGACTACTTCTCAGCTGACTGGTCATTTTTTTTATGCCATGAAATAATAAAGCACTGGACTGTTTTATTTCTAACTCTCTTCCATTGATTTTCTCAACCGGTTGCGTGACTTCAAAGGTTACACTTTGGGATATAATTTTAGCGAGAACGTATCACAAAACCATTCGAATACCGTTTTGCAACTACGTTAAAAACATGCAATTTCCAAGTGTGCAAACACAAAATAGACTCCATTTGTGAATCCATTACATTTAAAATTGCTCAAAAATAAATACAATTGTTCAAGGTTCACCCAGTTAAAGTAGTGAAACTGTAAAAACTGTTACTCAGATTCGCAGTAAAGAAAATAAAGTGAATAATAACACGAAACTATAGAATAAAGACATTGCATGCTTAAAGTAAAACGTAATTTGATAAGAACGTAATAAACAGTACTCAGTTTATATACAGGAGGTTCATGCGATGATTCTCAAGCGTAATAATGAGGAAGGTGCAATACTGTGCAACAGCCTCATTTGAAAGAGAGTTACTTCAGATGCAAAATGTGCCTCACCGTCTAAAAGTATATATATGTGACACCTTGAACAAAATAGATTGATAGAAAGCATTGGACGTCACATCTACAAACTCAGTAATGTGGGATACGGTTTGTGTTGCAAAGCTGTCTGCTCAGTGCCATTTGTTTGGCTTTACACGAGGACCAGTAAGAAATAACATGTCTAGATATGGTGCATGCTATGCTGCTTTACTATTTTACTTTGTTCTTTATCCCGGCATGGCCAGATGGGTTAAGGCGTTCGACTCGTAATCTAAGAGTCGCGGATTTGAATCCCCGTCGCACCAAATATGCTTGCCCTTTCAGCCGTGGAAACGTTATAATGTGACAGTCAATCCCATTAATCGTTGATGAAAGAGTAGCCCAAGAGTGGGTAGTGATGACTAGCTGCCTTCCTTCCAGTCTTACACTGTTAAATTAGGGGCGGCTACCGCAGATCGCCCTCTTGTAGCTTTGCGCAAAATTCAAAACAAACCAAACCTTATTATGCGGGGTCATCGTGATTAAGAAGACTGAAACATGTTTCTGATACTAGTATTCATTGGTTGAATTTTAAACACAGGTATGTTTTGTTTGTTTGTTTTGAATTTCGCACAAAGCTACTCGAGGGCTATCTGTGCTAGCCGTTCCTAATTTAGCAGTGTAAGACTAGAGAGAAGGCAGCTAGGCATCACCACCCACCGCCAACCCTTGGGCTACTCTTTTATCAACAAATAGTTGGATTGACCGTAACATTATAACGCCCTCACGGCTGAAAGGACGAGCATGTTTGGCCCGACGGGGATGCGAACCCGCGACCCTAAGATTACGAGTCGCACGCCTTAACACGCTTGGCTATGCCGGGCCACATAAGTATGTATGTGAGTAATGTTTCAGCACATGATGTAACAACTTACATCGTACACAACCACGTATCCAAGCAAACACACACACATACATATATATTTCATTTCAAACTTTTCTAAGTTCATTTATATTGTTTTAATTTCCTCACGGTCTTTACTTTCACGCTGTTTACCAGAAGAATTGAATCTAACCAAATATTCGTAATGCATCATTGCTGTCCAAAGTTAGTGTGAGAGAAGGTTTCTTTTTACAATCATAGAACGCGACCATATATTTGTATAGGACTGCTCAACATTTTTAAATATATATGTAAAAACGGCTGGTTTGGGTTGAGAAATGTTTTTTTATCTTTCGACCTTCTTCGGTCATCGTCAGGTTCACAACCACTCTACAAGTGGGTTTTCTCGTCATCACTGATTATTTTTCAATATTGCTCCCAAGTTAAAGATGACTTCAAGAATATTATAACAGTGATGTAACTTGTTGATTAAAACAGAGGTTTAGGGCATTGTATTGAAACAAGTCTGAAGTCTCAACATGGCGTTACTGTCCATATCATTATGCTCTGTCTGACTACCACGAACCTTGACGTTAATCCAACAGTGTAGCTTTCAATGTATATTTAGTCTGTTATAAGTCTTTCATGTCGAAAGCATTAACCCTTCGATGCATTTTTACTATAATCCATCTAGTATTCAAAGGTTTCCCAGTGTCTGTTTCATCTATCCTATTGCGCAGAAATCCATAACCGATGCATCTAGTGCCTTGACCAATGTCCTCATATGAAACAACACAAATATTTTTTTTCATTCTTTAGACATTTAAGATATGTGATAGTTGAACGAACGGACTTGGAAAGCAACTTGAGTAAGTGAGACTTGTGTTACTTTCCAGATTTATTATATTACATATGTGTTCTTGTTTTCCAAATTCATTGTTTTCCACAAAAGATAATCACATGTTGGAAATCATAATGCCCGATCTTAAGATACCTATATGATCTGAGTGTACGAATATTTTGAGTTGGATAGGGCTCTTTTGTACTGTTACAAAATGGTCCATTTTTAGTAACACTTCACTCAAAATGTAGTGCTGGTAAGTCCGTTCCACCTTAACTTTATATTTTTCGAGTTTGTCACTTTATTTGATGATTTAAATGTTTCAAATCTTGTAATAACCCACTCATCCTTGTAGATGACAAACTGTCAAGTTATTTCACTCATATTTCATTGATTACTCGCGAAGAGTTTTATATATAAATAAGATACATATAATCATGTTATTATCTAACGTTAACCATATAAATCTGTTGTAACTATACTGAGATGAAGACTGCACTTGAAGAATATAAAAGATAAAGAACACAAAGAGTACTTACGAGTGCTAGGTTCCACTGGTGGTCTATCACAGTTAATTTTTAATCAAAACTCTTGTTGTTCGTTCATTCTCTACGTGAACACACCAATTAAACCAGATGAATTGCACCTAGCAACTGAAAGTAAGCTTTAAAATTACCACCTTAAAAACCTGATTATCCAACGTTGTATGTTTGAAGATTTCCTATCGAGACACTTAATTCCTTCTTCCTAATTCAGGCACGTGAACAAATCAGTGGATGTGTAAAAGATGATGAAGGAGATTTAGAGTTAACTGAACATGCACTAGATGGTCTGTGACAAGAACTGGCTTCAGTGATCACTGAATTTCACACATTATAAGATCTGCTTAAACAGTACTAATAGTTAGAGACTGATGCTTTCCACCACAAAATTAGTAAAGCGCTGCACATTACCTTTATCAAGCAGGTGAAGACACAACTTACTGTGTTTTAAATTATTGGTAACCCATTCCTCGATCAAAATGATAAATATGGTTAACTTGTGACTAGATTCAAGTGATGATTATGGGTAAGTCGTTCATTGATCCGAATAATGATTATGAGCAACCAATTCTTAGATCCAAATAATAATTATGAGCAACCAATTCTTAGATACGAATAAAGGTTATGAGCAGCAAATTCTTAGATCCGAATAATAATTATTAGCAGCCAATTCTTAGATCCAAATAATGATTATGAGCAGCCAGTTCTTAGGTTAAAACAATGATATACTCGTTCTAAATACATCAGATATTGTAGATAATCAGGTCAATTCTGACAGGTCAGAACCCCTGTCAATATTTCGAGAAAATTGTAAAAGGACGATATCGAACATTTTTAAACAGAAAGTGGTTTGACATAAGAAGTGAATCTTTCTTTTGTCCACTTAGTTTTCCTACAAATGTTGATGCATCAACATTATCAATTTCTTCTTCAATCATAAACACTTCAATTAGTCTAATGACAGACTGGGTTTCATATATATTTTTAGTGAGGTAGAACTTTGGTTTTTCTAGTGGAACAAGTAGTTTCCATTACAATTTAATAAAAGGTAAGTTCAAGAGATTAAAAACGATTGACATGAAGTACATCAAGAGATGTCAGCTTCTTACGTCCTCATACGAAGTGCATCAAGAGGTGTCAGCTCTTTAAATCCTCATACGAAGTACATCAAGAGATGTCAGCTCTTTAAGTCCTCATACGAAGTACATCAAGAGATGTCAGCTCCTTAAGTCCTTGTACGTATGAAGAGGCGGACAGAATATTAATGATATACGCAACCGATGCATTTAAACAAGGTTCCAGAAAAGTCATATATCAAAGTGCAGATGCGGATGGTGTGTTTCTTGTTATCTCTGTGCTTCATCTGATGGAAATACAGAAGCTCTAGAAAGCACTTTGGATTGAAAAGTACTATTCTCATATACCACTTCAGGACATACTACACTCCTAAGGACCAGAAGAAATTTAAGACACTACTATTGTTTCAAGCTTTTACTAGATACAACCAGAAATCTTTCTTCTTTGGACTTGGAAAGAGTGTTGCAAAGTCACTGAAGAAGAGAAAATAAAGTACTATCATCCTATCCTCCTCATCAGTGCTACTGCATCGTACAAAATAATAGCTTACCAAACTGGACCATTGATAAGAGAATCATTTGTACCAATTCATGAAGAACTATACTCAGAAAGGTGACGATAGATGAAAGGGAACTCAAAAGTATGGGAACCTTTCTGGTCCAGCTTGAAATTTTCCAATCATATCAAAATCTCTGACATGTCGATGCCAAGTGGACAGAGAAGGACATTGCAAGTTTGTCGTGAATGGCGTTTCGTACAATTCACTAAGGAGTATGTTAAAGTAGGTGATCGTAAGTGACACCAGTCCTTAGCATCTTCTGCAATACTGTAATTACACAAAGGTATGTGAACTAACTCTTTACGTCAATATATTATTTCTAAGTGCTAGTATGTCTAATCTGAGATATACTCACTAAATATTGACAATCATACACAAATTTTTGCTTTCAATTCCAAAATATTATGAGAATAACAAGGTTTATAACAGACTTTATTTCCATATAACGCTGTTCATAAGTGTATACTACATGTTATAAATATTATTGTGATTATACTGTTAGCTTCTTAAGAACATTGTAAAAGAGCAGATGGTGATATTGTTATAAATATTATTGTGTTTATACTGTTAGCTTCTTAAGAACATTGTAAAAGAGCAGATGGTGATATTGTTATAAATATTATTTTCTTTATATTGTTAGCATCTTAAGAACGTCGTAAAAGAACAAATGTTGATATTGTTATAAATATTATTTTATTTATATTGTTAGCATCTTAAGAACGTCGTAAAAGAACAGATGGTGATATTGTTATAAATATTATTTTATTTATATTGTTAGCATCTTAAGAACGTCGTAAAAGAACAAATGTTGATATTGTTATAAATATTATTTTATTTATATTGTTAGCATCTTAAGAACGTCGTAAAAGAACAGATGGTGATATTGTTATAAATATTATTTTATTTATATTGTTAGCATAAGAACGTCGTAAGAACGTCATAAAAGAACAAATGTTGATATTGTTATAAATATTATTTTATTTATATTGTTAGCATCTTAAGAACGTCGTAAAAAACAGATGGTGATAGTTATAAATATTATTTTATTTATATTGTTAGCATCTTAAGAACGTCGTAAAAGAACAATGGTGATATTATTTTATTTATATTGTTAGCATCTTAAGAACGTCGTAAAAGAACAGATGGTGATATTGTTATAAATATTATTTTATTTATATTGTTAGCATCTTAAGAACGTCGTAAAAGAACAGATGGTGATATTGTTATAAATATTATTTTATTTATATTGTTAGCATCTTAAGAACGTCGTAAAAGAACAGATGGTGATATTGTTATAAATATTATTTTATTTATATTGTTAGCATCTTAAGAACGTCGTAAAAGAACAGATGGTGATATTGTTATAAATATTATTTTATTTATATTGTTAGCATCTTAAGAACGTCGTAAAAGAACAGATGGTGATATTGTTATAAATATTATTTTATTTATATTGTTAGCATCTTAAGAACGTCGTAAAAGAACAGAATGGTTGATATTGTTATAAATATTATTTTATTTATATTGTTAGCATCTTAAGAACGTCGTAAAAGAACAGATGGTGATATTGTTATAAATATTATTTTATTTATATTGTTAGCATCTTAAGAACGTCGTAAAAGAACAGATGGTGATATTGTTATAAATATTATTTTATTTATATTGTTAGCATCTTAAGAACGTCGTAAAAGAACAGATGGTGATATTGTTATAAATATTATTTTATTTATATTGTTAGCATCTTAAGAACGTCGTAAAAGAACAGATGGTGATATTGTTATAAATATTATTTTATTTATATTGTTAGCATCTTAAGAACGTCGAACAGATGGTGATATTGTTATAAATATTATTTTATTTATAAGAACAGATGGTGATATTGTTATAAATATTATTTTATTTATATTGTTAGCATCTTAAGAACGTCGTAAAAGAACAGATGGTGATATTGTTATAAATATTATTTTATTTATATTGTTAGCATCTTAAGAACGTCGTAAAAGAACAGATGGTGATATTGTTATAAATATTATTTTATTTATATTGTTAGCATCTTAAGAACGTCGTAAAAGAACAGATGGTGATATTGTTATAAATATTATTTTATTTATATTGTTAGCATCTTAAGAACGTCGTAAAAGAACAGATGGTGATATTGTTATAAATATTATTTTATTTATATTGTTAGCATCTTAAGAACGTCGTAAAAGAACAGATGGTGATATTGTTATAAATATTATTTTATTTATATTGTTAGCATCTTAAGAACGTCGTAAAAGAACAGATGGTGATATTGTTATAAATATTATTTTATTTATATTGTTAGCATCTTAAGAACGTCGTAAAAGAACAGATGGTGATATTGTTATAAATATTATTTTATTTATATTGTTAGCATCTTAAGAACGTCGTAAAAGAACAGATGGTGATATTGTTATAAATATTATTTTATTTATATTGTTAGCATCTTAAGAACGTCGTAAAAGAACAGATGGTGATATTGTTATAAATATTATTTTATTTATATTGTTAGCATCTTAAGAACGTCGTAAAAGAACAGATGGTGATATTGTTATAAATATTATTTTATTTATATTGTTAGCATCTTAAGAACGTCGTAAAAGAACAGATGGTGATATTGTTATAAATATTATTTTATTTATATTGTTAGCATCTTAAGAACGTCGTAAAAGAACAGATGGTGATATTGTTATAAAAATATTATTTCTTAAGAACGTTTATATTGTTAGCATCTTAAGAACGTCGTAAAAGAACAGATGGTGATATTGTTATAAATATTATTTTATTTATATTGTTAGCATCTTAAGAACGTCGTAAAAGAACAGATGGTGATATTGTTATAAATATTATTTTATTTATATTGTTAGCATCTTAAGAACGTCGTAAAAGAACAGATGGTGATATTGTTATAAATATTATTTTATTTATATTGTTAGCATCTTAAGAACGTCGTAAAAGAACAGATGGTGATATTGTTATAAATATTATTTTATTTATATTGTTAGCATCTTAAGAACGTCGTAAAAGAACAGATGGTGATATTGTTATAAATATTATTTTATTTATATTGTTAGCATCTTAAGAACGTCGTAAAAGAACAGATGGTGATATTGTTATAAATATTATTTTATTTATATTGTTAGCATCTTAAGAACGTCGTAAAAGAACAGATGGTGATATTGTTATAAATATTATTTTATTTATATTGTTAGCATCTTAAGAACGTCGTAAAAGAACAGATGGTGATATTGTTATAAATATTATTTTATTTATATTGTTAGCATCTTAAGAACGTCGTAAAAGAACAGATGGTGATATTGTTATAAATATTATTTTATTTATATTGTTAGCATTATTTATAAGAACGTCGTAAAAGAACAGATGGTGATATTGTTATAAATATTATTTTATTTATATTGTTAGCATCTTAAGAACGTCGTAAAAGAACAGATGGTGATATTGTTATAAATATTATTTTATTTATATTGTTAGCATCTTAAGAACGTCGTAAAAGAACAGATGGTGATATTGTTATAAATATTATTTTATTTATATTGTTAGCATCTTAAGAACGTCGTAAAAGAACAGATGGTGATATTGTTATAAATATTATTTTATTTATATTGTTAGCATCTTAAGAACGTCGTAAAAGAACAGATGGTGATATTGTTATAAATATTATTTTATTTATATTGTTAGCATCTTAAGAACGTCGTAAAAGAACAGATGGTGATATTGTTATAAATATTATTTTATTTATATTGTTAGCATCTTAAGAACGTCGTAAAAGAACAGATGGTGATATTGTTATAAATATTATTTTATTTATATTGTTAGCATCGTTAAGAACGTCGTAAAAGAACAGATGGTGATATTGTTATAAATATTATTTTATTTATATTGTTAGCATCTTAAGAACGTCGTAAAAGAACAGATGGTGATATTGTTATAAATATTATTTTATTTATATTGTTAGCATCTTAAGAACGTCGTAAAAGAACAGATGGTGATATTGTTATAAATATTATTTTATTTATATTGTTAGCATCTTAAGAACGTCGTAAAAGAACAGATGGTGATATTGTTATAAATATTATTTTATTTATATTGTTAGCATCTTAAGAACGTCGTAAAAGAACAGATGGTGATATTGTTATAAATATTATTTTATTTATATTGTTAGCATCTTAAGAACGTCGTAAAAGAACAGATGGTGATATTGTTATAAATATTATTTTATTTATATTGTTAGCATCTTAAGAACGTCGTAAAAGAACAGATGGTGATATTGTTATAAATATTATTTTATTTATATTGTTAGCATCTTAAGAACGTCGTAAAAGAACAGATGGTGATATTGTTATAAATATTATTTTATTTATATTGTTAGCATCTTAAGAACGTTAGCATCTTAAGAACGTCGTAAAAGAACAGATGGTGATATTGTTATAAATATTATTTTATTTATATTGTTAGCATCTTAAGAACGTCGTAAAAGAACAGATGGTGATATTGTTATAATATTATTTTATTATATTGTTTTTATTTATATTGTTATAAATATTATTTTAGCATCTTAAGAACGTCGTAAAAGAACAGATGGTGATATTGTTATAAATATTATTTTATTTATATTGTTAGCATCTTAAGAACGTCGTAAAAGAACAGATGGTGATATTGTTATAAATATTATTTTATTTATATTGTTAGCATCTTAAGAACGTCGTAAAAGAACAGATGGTGATATTGTTATAAATATTATTTTATTTATATTGTTAGATATTGATATTGTTAAATATTATTTTATTTATATTGTTAGCATCTTAAGAACGTCGTAAAAGAACAGATGGTGATATTGTTATAAATATTATTTTATTTATATTGTTAGCATCTTAAGAACGTCGTAAAAGAACAGATGGTGATATTGTTATAAATATTATTTTATTTATATTGTTAGCATCTTAAGAACGTCGTAAAAGAACAGATGGTGATATTGTTATAAATATTATTTTATTTATATTGTTAGCATCTTAAGAACGTAAAAGAACAGATGGTGATATTGTTATAAATATTATTTTATTTATATTGTTAGCATCAGATAAAAGGTGATATTGTTATAAATATTATTTTATTTATATTGTTAGCATCTTAAGAACGTCGTAAAAGAACAGATGGTGATATTGTTATAAATATTATTTTATTTATATTGTTAGCATCTTAAGAACGTCGTAAAAGAACAGATGGTGATATTGTTATAAATATTATTTTATTTATATTGTTAGCATCTTAAGAACGTCGTAAAAGAACAGATGGTGATATTGTTATAAATATTATTTTATTTATATTGTTAGCATCTTAAGAACGTCGTAAAAGAACAGATGGTGATATTGTTATAAATATTATTTTATTTATATTGTTAGCATCTTAAGAACGTCGTAAAAGAACAGATGGTGATATTGTTATAAATATTATTTTATTTATATTGTTAGCATCTTAAGAACGTCGTAAAAGAACAGATGGTGATATTGTTATAAATATTATTTTATTTATATTGTTAGCATCTTAAGAACGTCGTAAAAGAACAGATGGTGATATTGTTATAAATATTATTTTATTTATATTGTTAGCAAAGAACAGATGGTGATATTGTTATAAATATTATTTTATTTATATTGTTAGCATCTTAAGAACGTCGTAAAAGAACAGATGGTGATATTGTTATAAATATTATTTTATTTATATTGTTAGCATCTTAAGAACGTCGTAAAAGAACAGATGGTGATATTGTTATAAATATTATTTTATTTATATTGTTAGCATCTTAAGAACGTCGTAAAAGAACAGAACGTGGTGATATTGTTATAAATATTATTTTATTTATATTGTTAGCATCTTAAGAACGTCGTAAAAGAACAGATGGTGATATTGTTATAAATATTATTTTATTTATATTGTTAGCATCTTAAGAACGTCGTAAAAGAACAGATGGTGATATTGTTATAAATATTATTTTATTTATATTGTTAGCATCTTAAGAACGTCGTAAAAGAACAGATGGTGATATTGTTATAAATATTATTTTATTTATATTGTTAGCATCTTAAGAACGTCGTAAAAGAACAGATGGTGATATTGTTATAAATATTATTTTATTTATATTGTTAGCATCTTAAGAACGTCGTAAAAGAACAGATGGTGATATTGTTATAAATATTATTTTATTTATATTGTTAGCATCTTAAGAACGTCGTAAAAGAACAGATGGTGATATTGTTATAAATATTATTTTATTTATATTGTTAGCATCTTAAGAACGTCGTAAAAGAACAGATGGTGATATTGTTATAAATATTATTTTATTTATATTGTTAGCATCTTAAGAACGTCGTAAAAGAACAGATGGTGATATTGTTATAAATATTATTTTATTTATATTGTTAGCATCTTAAGAACGTCGTAAAAGAACAGATGGTGATATTGTTATAAATATTATTTTATTTATATTGTTAGCATCTTAAGAACGTCGTAAAAGAACAGATGGTGATATTGTTATAAATATTATTTTATTTATATTGTTAGCATCTTAAGAACGTCGTAAAAGAACAGATGGTGATATTGTTATAAATATTATTTTATTTATATTGTTAGCATCTTAAGAACGTCGTAAAAGAACAGATGGTGATATTGTTATAAATATTATTTTATTTTATTGTTCATCTTAAGAATATGATATTGTTATAAATATTATTTTATCTTAAGAACGTCGTAAAAGAACAGATGGTGATATTGTTATAAATATTATTTTATTTATATTGTTAGCATCTTAAGAACGTCGTAAAAGAACAGATGGTGATATTGTTATAAATATTATTTTATTTATATTGTTAGCATCTTAAGAACGTCGTAAAAGAACAGATGGTGATATTGTTATAAATATTATTTTATTTATATTGTTAGCATCTTAAGAACGTCGTAAAAGAACAGATGGTGATATTGTTATAAATATTATTTTATTTATATTGTTAGCATCTTAAGAACGTCGTAAGAACGTCGTAAAAGAACAGACGGTGATATTGTTATAAATATTATTTTATTTATATTGTTAGCATCTTAAGAACGTCGTAAAAGAACAGATGGTGATATTGTTATAAATATTATTTTATTTATATTGTTAGCATCTTACGAACGTCGTAAAAGAACAAATGGTGATATTGTTATAAATATTATTTTATTTATATTGTTAGCATCTTAAGAACGTCGTGGTGATATTGTTATAAATATTATTTTATTTATATTGTTAGCATCTTAAGAACGTCGTAAAAGAACAGATGGTGATATTGTTATAAATATTATTTTATTTATATTGTTAGCATCTTAAGAACGTCGTAAAAGAACAGATGGTGATATTGTTATAAATATTATTTTATTTATATTGTTAGCATCTTAAGAACGTCGTAAAAGAACAGATGGTGATATTGTTATAAATATTATTTTATTTATATTGTTAGCATCTTAAGAACGTCGTAAAAGAACAGATGGTGATATTGTTATAAATATTATTTTATTCATATTGTTAGAATCTTAAGAACGTCGTAAAAGAACAGATGGTGATATTGTTATAAATATTATTTTATTTATATTGTTAGCATCTTACGAACGTCGTAAAAGAACAGATGGTGATATTGTTATTAATATGATTTTATTTATATTGTTAGCATCTTAAGAACGTCGTAAAAGAACAGATGGTGATATTGTTATAAATATTATTTTATTTATATTGTTAGCATTTTAAGAACGTCGTAAAAGAACAAATGTTGATATTGTTATAAATATTATTTTATTTATATTGTTAGCATCTTAAGAACGTCGTATGTATCAAACTCTACAGATTCATACTTTACTATTACCAGAGTTTCAGTTTTATGGCAGCGACGTTAATTATATTTCAAACGCCACCTTATCCAGAAATACTTAGCAGTTTAAACCCCACTACGTAGCTAGTTTTCGTTCTAGTTTTCGTGCTTGTAACACAAAACACACAATTTCTAAAAGCTTCTCTTCGCAGCTGAACCTCAATTTGTGTTCATTTAAGAAACAAAATTACACCTCGCGTCGAGATGTATGGCTCATCCTTGTCACTTATAACGAAACAACAAAAAGTTGAGATGACACTCAAGCGTCGGTTGCTACTGACCTCGGAGTGGCACAGAGTGTATTTTCGAGGCTGTGGACGACAAGACAAACAACTGATTGGATAAGAGACCTCTTGACACGTTCCATTGAACAACACCGGAACGAGTATCTTAGTTATCACGATTGATTAGATGTCTTCTTTTTTCCAATGGTGTGAGACTCAAAACATAGTTTCTTTCAAATCACATGAAGACCTGTGAGAAATATATTGTACGTAGGGTTACGAGAGCTTTACGTCATCAGGATCATTGACGATGTTAAACGTAACTGTGCCAAGATAATTTCACACATGAATGACATCAGTAAAATGTTATAGGGACAACTTACTGTTCTGCTAATCCCTTGAAAGTAAATAATATAAATCAGGGGCTCGATTCCCGCCGGTGGGCTCAGCTATAAGAAAACACAGAAACAGACAGTTCTGTATCATGAATTAATGACAAAACGTGACGGCTCTCGTCTTTCACTGAGAAACAAAACCAACTTAAAAATAAACAGAAACATGCCCAAAATTAATATGAAGTTCTCTTGTTTTACGTATTGTGACATATAATAAAATTCATAATTTATCTGTTTGTGGTTAAACACAAAGCCACACAGTAGAGTATCTGTTCTCTGACCCCACTAGTATCGAACCCCAGTTTCTAGAGTTATAGGCCTTCAGATTGCAGTTTTGGTCTTCCCGTTCAACATTAGTTGTATAGTAGTGTTTTAAAATGGTTTATGGTTTGGTTGTTTGTTTGTTGTTAAGCGCAAAGCTACACAATGAGAAATCTGCTTTGTGCCCACAACAGATATGGAAGTCCGGTTTTAAGGCCATAAGTCCCTAGACTTATCACTGAGTCAGTAGGTATGGGAAGAGGGCTGAAGAACTTGTTCTTCTCTCAATTGTTTAGCAGAATTATTTTGTTTCTGAATTTCGCGCAAAGCTACACGAGGACAATCTGCGCTAACCGTCCCTAGTTTAGTAGTGTAAGACTATAGGGAAGCAGCTGGTCATCACCACCCACTTCTAACTCTTGGACTACTCTTTTACCAACGAATAGTGAGATTAACATTATAACGCCCCCACGGCTGAAAGAACGAACATGTTTGGTGTGACGGGGATTCGAACCTGCGACCCTCAGATTACGAGTCGAACGCTCTTAACACACCTGGCCATGTCAGGTCTTAACAAATATTCTTCCTAAGTAGAAACTACTGTAGCTATACTCACATTATAAAATACCAACGTTTTCTGACAAACACCTGGCCGTGCCGAGCCTAGCAAGACTGGCCATAAATTTTGGACAATATTATAACATATGTTTATTTATGTTTTATAGGTCTTTTTTACTTTGAACGTAGGGCGTAACTCTGTTCGATAATTTCGTCATGTTGCTCCGTACGAACCATCTATAAAACTGTCTAGGAAATTTTACGTCCAATGAAAAACACACACCGCACCTGCTTCTAGTCTTCACAATGTGTATTTTTCTACAGATAAATAATAATTTACTTCGTATAAAAATGTTTACCTGGCAATGAGGTTAAACATCTTTTCTCTACGTCTAACAACAACGTTTATTTCTAGATCTATCCACCACCTGAACCATTTGACCACGATGACCTCAGTCCACTTCAACAGAATCTCCTCCGGAGACTAGGAAACAACGCCTACCCTCTGACTATGGAAGTCTCTAGTCAAGCTCCAGCCTCGGTTCGACTTCAGCCTGCACGAGCTTATAGTGGAAGTCCGCTAGGGTCTCTTACGATCTCAAAGTATTTGTTGGTATGTGACAGACCTCTGTCTTTCGTATGGCACCAGAATATTTAAAAGACATTCTCCTTATTTTTTCTTTAGTGAACATGTAGGACATGAATTATGTAAAATCAAAATCATAGGTAATAGATGTTATGATAAAAAATAATATAAATATCAGTTTGTCTACGAGACGTTTCAATAGAAATAAGTCATTGTTTTGTTGTTTTTTTATTAAGCACAAAGCTTCACAGTGGTCTAGCTGTGCTCTGCCCACAAGGGGGAACGAAACCCTGTTTCTAGCAGTATAAGTGCGCAGACATACTGCTGTGCCACTCGGGAGCAATAGAATAAGGCTAATCTTTTATTAATGATAGAATATTTTTTAAAGTTGTTAGTTTTTATATCTTCAGGTTCTTAAGTAACGTAGAATGTAAAGTGTAGCAAGTAATTTTATCAAACTAGAAACAGTTTATTATATTTTTCATTTAATGTTTGCAAATCAAATAACGACCTATGGGCTAAACAGTCTGGTCACAAACCTTATGTTACGGGTCAGACATAAGCGTTTTTTTAATAATTTACGTAGGAACGTACACGATTGCTCTTGACCCAAAAGCAGGCTTAACAGTCGTTTACATAAAGTAATCTAAATTGAAAGTGTGGAACTTGCCTCGTGACACATCGTGGCTTAAACCTTGTTCGTTCCATTTCACAACTCAGCAAACTAACCACTAGATAAGAACAAACCCAAATTGTCTACGAAACAAGCGAGTTATTTTAAAGTGAATATTTATAGCAAAATATATGCAAAAAACTAAATTATACTTTTATGAGTAGATTTTGTTTTTCATGGAAACCACTAATATAGTTTCAAAATTTGACCAAATAAGACATGTAATAATCACTTTTTTTTCAATTCACAACTAAGTAACTCATTTCCTAAGATTAGACTTCTATTACGTTCTGTTTCTGCTTTATTTATCATGGTAATTACAGAGCCCAATGCAAACACATTAATTCACACCAATCTAGTAACCATGCGTAATGGAATAATTAAAGTAACACGTGGCTTAGCTGCAGTGTGGAAAATTTATTCGTTTTTCATCTTGAAAATTCAGCGGTGTGTTAATTTTAAAAATAAATTATAAAAACTGTTCAGCAAGCATAAGAGTGAAGAAAAACAATATTCTTACGTGAGAGTTTCAAGAAGAAACTCTATCATTTCTAATCTTCGTTTTCTCATCTTTTAAAGCGATAGATATTCTAAACAATTTGGAACATGAACCAATACACCTTAGTAGTTTGTTAGGCCTGATCCAAATGTGTATCGAGGCCCGGCATGGCCAAGCGCGTTAAGGCGTGCGACTCGTAATCTGAGGGTCGCGAATTCGCAACCCCGTCGCGCCAAACATGCTCGCCCTTTCAGCCGTGAGTGCGTTATAATGTGACGGTCAATCCCACTATTCGTTGGTAAAAGAGTAGCCCAAGAGTTGGCAGTGGGTGGTGATGACTAGCTGCCTTCCCTCTTGTCTTACACTGCTGAATTAGGGACGACTAGCACAGATAGCCCTCGAGTAGCTTTGTGCGAAATTAAAAAAAAACAAACAAACGAAACGTGTATTAAGTGGACGTTGAATAATGTCACGTGGTTTTTGTAACTGGAGTATAAATGTTTATATAGCACTTTTTTATAGCTAAGTTATTTCCATTTTATTTCTTCTAGCGTTGCATATCAAGGCAGTTAAAGCACTTGAGTGACAACAAGTAAACCGTCTCTTCGAATCCCCGTCACACCAAACATGCTCGCCCTTTTGTAATGGTACGGTCAATCCCACTATTCGTTGACAAAAGAGCAGCCCAAGAGTTGGCGGTAGTTGGTGATGACTAGCTGCCTTCCCTCTGGTCTTACGCTGCTAAATTAGGGACAGCTACGGCAGATAGCCCTCGTGTAACTTTACGAAAAATTCAAAAACAAACAAACCATTCAAATAATGTGTTTGTTCTTTAAAACCGTGAGAGCATTATAATGTGATAGTCAATCCCACTTTTCGTTGGTAAAATAGTAGCCCAAAAGTAGACAGTGAGTGAATGGTGTTGACTTTAACCTGTCCTTTCCACACGAAAATACTAAAAAAGCAATAAAAAACAAAAGTGAATTCATACTGAAAAAACGTCCAATAGGATCACTTTCAGACGCTATTTACGTCAAAAATTACACTCTTTAACTAAATTACAGCATTGAGATTGGAAATTTCGATGTATATAGTCACAAGTCACGTGTTTGTTAAGGATCAAAGTGATTGGATGAGAATATTACCGTATATAGTAAGTAAACAGATCTAGAGAACAATAAATACAAAATAAATCACGCTATGTGTTCAGTAGTCAAC